>NW_026000153.1:25495371-25546257 GCF_001458135.2 Marmota marmota marmota | reverse complement strand
GGCGGGCCGGGCAGCGGTGCCAGACACTCCCAAGTCCCGAGCGCGGCCCAGCCTCCGACGGAGGATTTTTCTTCTTCTTCTTCTTCGTGGTCCCGTGAAGTGACCCTGTTACCCGCCACTGGGGCCTAACACCAAGTTGAGGGCTCGCGAACTAGCCGCCCGCCAGCCGTGGAAACGTGATAAGAGCGGTACCGTTTGCAGAAGGAAATTTCTGATGCAACTCTCCGCCTTTGCTGATTGCCTCTCCAAACGCCTGCCTGGCGAGGGCCCTTGAGCATGTGCGTTATGGAAATTAGGGTATTCTTTACTTTTTATTGTGTTCGAATTTTCTTGGGATTGGAAGAAAGGCCAACTTCTTATCGTTTGGTTTGATAAAATGTTGTGGTAAAGTAGGGGAGCCACAGGTGATTTTACAGGGGCCTTGATCTTTAGGATGCTTTTGAAAGAATGTTTTCTTGAAAAAGGTTTCATTCAAGAGATGCAAAGAAAAGACCCAAACAAGTAGCGCTCGTGAGTAAATTTGCGTTATTGCACAACTTTCTCTTTGCTGCTGTTTAAAAGGCCAGGCCCAGAAGACTTTGTTTCACAAAATGCTGATTCAGCTGTTTGGAGCCCCTGAGTTTCAAGAAATGGTGTTCTATTTAACGTTTCTCTCTGTTTTACTAAGAACACATGTTGTT
Source organism: Marmota marmota marmota (assembly GCF_001458135.2). NCBI lineage: Eukaryota > Metazoa > Chordata > Mammalia > Rodentia > Sciuridae > Marmota > Marmota marmota. The sequence continues at coordinate 25,545,577 of NW_026000153.1, read as the reverse complement.
AGCGCAGCAACAGGCATAGACTAGGGTTTATAGCACAATGATGGTAATATTTTAACAAGAGTTGACCTAGAGCTCCTCTTTCCAGGAGAACAGAGAGGTAGAATCTAGATTTTTACAGCAGAGTGGATTCTGACTAAGGTAATGATGAAGTGTCTATTAGGAAAGTATTTTTCGAAGTAAAAGTCCTGAATTCAAACGTTTTTTTCACCAGGAATGATTGCTGATGTCCAGGTTTTTCTGTTAAAAATCAATTCTCCAGGATTCCTGCACATAATATTTGAGTTTTACTGGGAGCACTTGAAAGAGAAGGGCTGCACAGGCCAATCCCCAGATTACAGGGAGGGAATTTAAGGACAGACAGAGTTACATGCCCAGCAGGCATTGCAGTAACTGAGAAGTGTAGCCACTGATACTTTGGTAGCATTTCACAGTTTACAAGACACTTTCAAAAGCCTTGTTGCTTTTAATCCACTGTATAGTCCCCCTGATCCCCATTTTACAGGTCTGGAAACCGAGGCTCATGAGGTTAATTGGCACGCCTTAGGTCGTTCGGGCTGGCAAACGATAGAACTATCACTAGAGCCTAAGCTTTGGATTCTTTTTAGTCCTGTGTGTTTTATGCTTGTGCAAAAGTACATCCACTGCTGAAGGAGAAATGGCATGGAGGAAGTACACCCTGCCACTCACACAGCTGAACAATAAGAGGCTGTGGCATGATGTTACTTAATCTGGTGACTCCCAGCCTTCAAGATTAATGCCATATTGGCGAAACCATTATCGATATTTATTTTTTATACTTGAACACACATTTGTTTTGGGAAGAAACTTTGATATCCATGAAGTCATAAGTTTGATATGGTAGTTATGTTTACGGTAATTAAAATAGAAAATCGGAGTACCCCTAAAGTCACCTGTTGCATATCATCTGTGGTCTGCATGGCTTTTGGAGCAGTGTTGAATTGGTTAAAATGGTTTTCATTTGTGGACCAGGAAACTGGAGCTGAGCAAGTTCATGGCAGCTAACTGTCCCGGGCTTTGTATGCTGCCCACTGCCAGGAATGGAACCCAGGGTAGCCCTGGCTCACTTTTAGTGACAGGGTCTGTGTCTTGTCAGTCTCCAGCAGGAGAAAAGAGTAAAGTTAGAATCTAAGTGCTGGCTCAGAACTCTTGATTTTGATGACTTAGCCGGGTCAGAGACTTTAAAATGTATGGAACTCAAACTCCTGAGTGAACAAAGAAATCTATCTTCATCTTGGAGCTGCAGATTTTTTTTGGTTGGAACAGCTGATAAAAACGAATGCTTTAAAGTGGCATAAGTTAAGGAACTTATTTCTTTGGAATTCTGTCCACCTTTTAACTACAGGGGAAGAAGAGCCTACAGAATAGTAGCATTTATTTGAGAGTGTAAGTGGAATTATGTTGCTAACCTGACAGAACTCAGAGCAAACTGCAGGGGATTTTGGTCCTGTTTCATAGGAGAGAAGCATGTGCATTTGCATGTTGACTGCATAATCCGTTTGTTAAAGTAATGTGGAGTTGCATGGGCTTGTGAGGAGAAAATATTTGCCTTGTCTTTGATTTAAGTACTCAGTCGTAGGTTCAAAATTTAAATGAACTTTTTCTGTTAGTGGAGTTTTTTTTTAATCTATCTTATTTTTTGCTTATCTATGGAAATTTATTTCCTTCTTGCTTGTTTTTAATTTTGATGATTTGGCTGGGTCGGAAACTTTACAATGTATAGAAAACAAACTACTTACTACTTCAACAAAGGAATCTATTGTGCCTTTAGTGGCATCTTAAAGAGTCTTAGAATTTCTTGGATTGTTAAGCATTTCTTAAGGTGAATTTTGGGACTGAATCTAGACCTTTCTTTTTGAATGTAAGCATTTAAAGCTAGAAGTTTCCCTCTAGGCACTGCTTTAGCTGCATTCCACAAGTTTTGATGTTGTTCTTGTTATTTTCTAATAAAATTCAGTTCAGAAATATGGGAGATTATGGAAGAAATTAGGTTGGTCAAACTATGTGGCGGGGCTTGGCAAACAGGTGCTTTGGGATTTGAGGTGTGTTCTTCAGGGTGTTCACAGTAATGGGTGTATGACTGCCCTGATCTATTTAAGCACTGGATGGTACTGAATTTGTGTTAATATTATTTGAGCAGTACATTTTTAGGGGGCTTTCTTTGTTCTCCCTTCTGGTTGGAAATCCTGACGTTTAGCTGCCCTCCCAGACTCTGAGATGCAACCTTTCCTGCCACTTGTCTTTGGGAGGCTTTTGTCTACTCTCCTAGTGATACCAGGACCTGTTCACTCTGGGTACATAAAAGCGGGGGGAAGGGTAAAACCACCTGCTCAATCATGTAAAGGCAGACTGACAAGTTCTTTAATAATGGGATGAAAAATGGTGTGATTGTCCTTTGAGAAGTCAGCAACAAAAACCATTTCTTAGGGTTATCAAAACTCATCTCAGAGGTAGAAATGAGTGGTGCTGGTTTCTGCTTTTGGCATATAGACAATAAGAAGATTTCCCTTCTTCCTATTTTAGAATATTAATATTTTTCAATCATCTGCTTTATATACGGATTTTCCTTGAGCAGATCTTAAATTCAAAGAGCTTTTTACTTAGGCTGGGTCCAGCAACACAATAGACTTTTAAAAAAAAATATGCATTTTTAATTGTTGATGGACCTTTATTTTATTCATTTATTGATATGTGGTGCTGAGAATCAAACCCAGTGCTTCACACATGCCAAATAAGTGCTCTACCACTGAGCAACAACCCCAGTTTTTATTGTTAACATTTACCAGGGCAGTGGAGATAGGTACTGCATTTGGGTGCGGGTTGCCTTTCCCATCATATTGCTTTGTTAGACCAAGGTAGCGGCTCACACTAACCATTCTATGAGGCTTATTGCCTCAATTGAACTGTTGGTTTTACCATTTACAAGTTTTGTGAGCCTGAAAAAGTTAATTAACTTCTTTCATAGAACAGAAATTATAAGATGGTTCATCTCTAAGTGTTGCCATGAAAGTAGAATGACATTAGGTTTGTGTGAATGATAGGAGCAGTGCATGGCACATGCTGACTTTGGTGGTGATGTGTCACAGTACTGTGCAGTCAGTCTCAGAGTAGTTTGTATGTTTGATCGCTTCCTTTCTCTTCATTTCTAAGGTCTGCTAGAAAGGGGACCCTGCTCTTCGTATTTCTGTCTTGCTGTGCTTTGCACACAGTCATTGTGCAGAACCTTGTTGAATTGATCTGAATGTTCTGTGGGCCACTGTCACTGTTAAGAATCTTTTTATTGACTATGTTTAGCATGGCAGTTTGAACTCCTCACAGGTAGGATGCTAAGATCAAAGAGAGGTGAAGGACCATAGACTTCACTTTTCTGAAAACCATTTGAAACAGATAATAGTGTATAGCAGGTATCAAAAATTGGTTCTCTGTGACCTGCAGCAAAAGATGCAAAGACCCCCGAAAGGCACAAGCTCAGCTGGCTGCAGTTTTGGGTGAACAGAGAGATCCCTTGTGGAGCCTATGACATTTGTGTTTGGGCCCCTGAGGTTGGAATGAGATGAACATGAGCCACTCATCCTGGATATGCTGACCATGCCTTTGGGAGTGCCTTTGAACCCCATCCAAGGGCTGTACTGGTGGGCAGCCCACTCCTCCCTGAAGTCTTAGCAGCGTTTGAGCCAGTTAAATGGTCCTAGGCACAAGCAGCTGCCATCTCACCAACTAACATGGGCTACTAAAGCACATGGCATGGAAAGAGCTCAGTGTATGTTGTGTAGGCACTCCAACCTGAAATCCTTTTAATATAAAAACCTTAATACTATCACAAATCTAACACAGGTTGACCATCTCTAATCTGGAAACCAGAATTCCAAAATGTCCCCAAACCTGAAACTTTTAGGGTGGCAAGTTGATACCGTAAGTGGAAAATTCTACATCATGAAACTTTGTTTCATGCACAGAATTAGTAAAAATATCGTATTTAATTATCTTTAGGCCATGTATATACAGTATATATGAAATATAAATGAATTTTGTGTTGGAATTGGATTCCCTCCCCAAGATACCTCATACGTGTTCAAATATTCCAAAATCTGAAAAACAAAATCAAAATCTAAAACACTCTGATACCAGGCATTTTAGATAAAGAATACTACCCAGAGCAATAACTTTAGGATTCCCTACCACAGGAAATTTAAAATGATGAAAAACTGCTATGAATTGAATGACTTTTAAATTTAAATGTTTGTATAGTACCCTTGTGCCTGAGCACAAACCCTTCCTTGAGTCTGGGCCTCTGCTTGAGAGAGCTCTCCTTAGAAGGTCTTTGTGTTGGGAAGAAGGTAGAACTAGGCGAGTTCAGTGACCCTCTGATTGTCCTGAATGGGTTGGCTTCAGGCAGAGGCTGCTGCTCTCCTTTCCACCCTGGCAGCGTCACCTGGCCCAGCACAGGCTGTGGTGTGTTCCCTGAGAGCCTCCACGTTGCCATTTCTAGGGAGCTGCCTGTTCTCTTCCAATGAAAATTGTGTGGGTCTCACAGAAACTGCTCCAGGATGTTCCTAGAGATATGAGAACATTATGCGCCATGGCCTGCATCTCCTTATTGGGATGGGGGAGCCTAGGAGGAGGGAATAAAGCAAAAAGAGGAGCTCCTTGCTTCCTTCTTGGGTCATCCCCAACTGCAGGCCTTGCCTGCCCGCCCTACCCTGCACTCTGAGGCCTGTAGGCTGTGAGGGAGGGGATGCAGACAGATACCCCTGTTGTGGCCCTCTGCTGAGACACTGTCCCTACCACATGTCTCTACTGTGTTCATCTGGAGGGGTACCTGGCTTTGTAATTCCTTGACTCTTGAACTGTTTTTTTTTTTTTTCTTTTCAGTTTAATCAATGATGGAGGGACATAGTTTAGAGAGTCACCTAATTCCCCAGAAATAACCAGGATTATCAGGATGTTTTTTCCCCCATGTTTACCTTTATATTTCTAAATAGAGGTCTGAATAATATATTACAGTTTCTTTCCATTTATCCCTGTTCCACTGCCCTAGTAGAGCCCAGTTTTTCACATACTTCTTTGAGGTTTCACCCTTTTGCCATATCCTGTGCTTACTCCTCCTGTCCTCCTTAGTAAGTTTATCAAGATCATTATGCAGAGTGGGGACAGTACCCTAAATGCTGCTCATATTTGAGCCATATAGTATATAGTGAAACTTTTTTTTCTTTATACGTTATTTTGTTTTATCCTGGAGTTGTTTCTGCTTAGATGTTTTTACTCACTCCACTCCCCTCAAACTTACACAGTTATATGAATCTCAGAAGCATTAGGTAATCTGCTGGTTTTATCTTTGCAAGCAGTCTTCCAGGTGCCCTTTGGAACAGTCACTCTGAAGGCGCCCTGCACAGCTGTCATCTTGGAATCTTTCATCTCCATCATCCTGGAAATGCCCTTTGCTTTTCTCTTAGATTTCATGACTTGCTCTTTCTTGGTTTATTCCCAAAATTTGGAAATACATGGGATGTAAATTTTTTGAGACCGAGCATGTCTGAAAATGTTCTTGATTCTAATTCCACAGTTTATGATTTTATAAATTTCTAAACAGGACAGTTTTCCCTCAAAAATTTTGAAGGACACCTACTGTCTTTAGGCAGTATGGGGTTGTGGGGTTGAGAATAAAGTTCATTTGGTTCTTGATTCTGAGTATGAAAGAATACCAAAGTGTTTCTTTCTATTTTTTGGCTTTGGCTTTTGTTTCCTTTCGTTTTGTCATGGTAGAAGCTTCTAGGGTATTCTTTCTGTGTGTGTATTCTGAAGTCCTTGAAGAGGTGTCTTGTTGGGTCTGCATATATTATGCAGCATGTTGAGGTTCCTTTCAAGTTGGAAACTCAAATCTTTCTGGTTTTTTTTTTTTTGTTTTGCTGGGGATCCAACCCAGGGCCTCATGTAAGCTGGGAAAGCATTATACTGCTGAGCAACATCCCCAGCCCTCTTTCTGGTCTTGAATATGTTTTTGAATAAAATCTTTAATTTGTTTTCTTCCATTTTCTCTTTTTTTTTTCCTAAAATGGAAGTTGTTAGCCTCCTACATTGGATCTCTTACTATTTTTTTTAATCTTCTATTCTATATTGATTGTATTGTTTTAGGTTTTGGATTATATCCTTAATTTGATCTTTTTAACCTTCCAATTTATTTTAAGTTTCTGTTGACATTTTTAATTTTCAAGGATCTTTTTTTTTTTCTTTTTTCTTAATCGACTTTAGTTTAGAGCCATTTTAAGTTCACAGTACAATTGCCCGACCTCCTGTGATATCCCCCACTATGGAAAATTTGAAACCAGAGTGGTACATTTGTTACAGCCAATGAACCCATGCTAACTAACCCATTTTTGACACCAGAAGGAAATATTCTTTTTTTTTTTTTTTAGTGGCATGATATTCTTTTTCTGTAGATATAATAGCCCCTTTTATCTCAGCTGAAGAGACTTAAAAAAAAACTTTTCATGCATAGTTTATTCTCTCCAATTTTAAACTTTTCTGCTTGTTTGTGTCTGGCTTACCTGGAAAGCAGACCTATGGCAAACACTTGTGTGTTTGAAGGAGGGTGGGAGAGCTGGGGGAGGGGGCAGGAAGGAGGGATCCTGCTGAGCCGCATTGCATGGAACTCAGTGAAGCTGCCCCAGGGGTGGGGGGGGGGGGCTCCAGTGTGGGTTTGACTTGTGGCGGGAACTCCTGATCCTCAGGACAGACTTGAGGAACAGGTGGGAGTGGAGGATGTATCTTCTATCAGTGCCCCTTGTCATGATCCAAGGGGTGAATCTGTACTGTTCTGTTATTAGTCTGGGGGCCTGGAGGAACCTAGTGGTTCACATGCAGGCTGCAAGGTACCTGGGAGCCCTGGGAGGAACATGCTCTGCAGTGGGCAAGGATAGGGCCCAGAGAGGTGAGGCTCACAGCTCCCTGTGGGAAGTTGGAATTCCGTCTTTTATCCTGTGAGTCTTTGTGAGTGGGTGCTTTGATTCATGGACAGATGCTCAGCTGCCCAGTTATGTGGAGGAGGAACCCATGCCTCAGGTTTCTTCTCCATGACTCTGAGAATCCTTATTTGTTCCTTCTGAAGTGAGGCTTGGGGAGCTCCCTTGACTGACCTGTTTTCAGTCTAGGACCAAAGAATTGAATGAACCTGCTGACCTATGTCCAGAGACCTGTCTCATTGATTCCAGAAAAGAAGCCCCTTCACTTATCTGTGTGAGGGAGCCCAGGAGAGTCTGTGGTTCTAACTCTTCAGTAGATTTCTAATTCATCCTCTTATTTTGGTCCTTGCCTTCCCTCCAATATTGGAGGTAAATGATATTTCTACTAATCTAAGGATTATTAGATAGTTCTGATAGTTTTGGCAATCTAATGATAGTTCTAATCTCTAATGAGATTTTCTGGACTTCCCTGAGTATAGCAAACTTTTTCTATTTTTTGACTTAGCTTTCAGCTCTTATACATTCCTAAGTCAGTTACCCCCATAACATGGGGGTTTTGGTATCTTCAAAAGATTTATCTTCCTTTGTTCTAGCAGAGTAGGACTTCTCTGATTCCTTGCCCAATGTTGGACCTTTTTCCGTTGCTCTTCCCACATCTAGGAAGAGCTGCATTGAGCTCGGATCTCCCCCCCACCCCCCCAAATCAGGGAAGTGTGTTAGGGAAGCCCTTTGTGGATGTAAACTCTTGTAGCCTAAGTGCCTGCAGGGTGGGTGTGATGTTCAGCTAAGGGAGTTCACCCGCGCAGACAGAGAGCAGCCAAGCAGGGAGGCCTAGGGACAGCTAAGCCACCTTTGTGGTATTGACTGCCGAGGTCGGGTGGAGTCACCATGTCAGAATTGCAGACAAGCCTCCAGTGAGTCTGGTGTACCAAAGGAAGACAGATTCTCCCTGCCAGCCTCTTTCTTGGGGCCTTCAGTGAGGTATGGAATCTCTCTGTGCTTGATATTTTAAAAGAATCTCAGGGTTGGATTCTGTTCTTCCGTCTGCCATTTTATTCCTTGTGATGTTCACTCTGTAACAGCTCCACTTAGGTGGTGCCCAGTTGAAGTGAAAAGCCTTCACACCTTAGGTGATTGTAATGCAGTGCCTCCAGGAGCAGGCAGGAGCAGGCTGGGCTATTCGTGGTCCGCAGGATTGAGAGAAGGGCTTTTTGCCCTTTGATTTGGGTTTAATGTTCTGTTGGTGTCTTTTCTCAGAACCTGCCTCAAATCTGCTTTTGTTTGATCGACTTTATAATATTGGAATTTCGTGATCCTGACCACCTTGGAACCTTGGCTCCCTGGGGTGAACATCTGCAGTTTCCATAGCCTCTTACTCTGATGCAGTTAGGGATTGGAGCTGGCCTCTGAGCCTGCTGGATTTGGGCAGCTTTTCTGCTGTTTTGCACACAGTGCTCAGACTTGGTTTTTGAAGCTCCTTGCTCCCTTTGTAGATGTGAAGATAGTGAAGCATCTCAGTTTCATAATCCATTGCCAGCTGTTGGCTGTCACTGTTCTTTCTGCTATCTACAACTTCTAGCTTTTTCTACCATGTTCCCTGGTAGAGAAGATTGTAAAATCTACTGCTTACTAGTTTTGTGACCTTGTTAAAGTCACAAATAATATCTCCAAACCTTCTTTTTTGCTTCCTTTATTGCACAATTGTGTTTAAATACAATTGGCTTTCTGTATTCGTGGGTTCTGCATACACAAATTCAAGCAACCGTGGGTCGAAAATATTCAGGAAAAAATTGCATCTCTATTGAACATGTACAGACTTTTTTCCTTATCATTATCCCTACACAATATACTATAACTGTTTACATAGCATTTACATTGTATCAGGTATTATAAGTAATCAAGAGATGATTTAAAGAATACAGGATGTGCACAGGTTATATGCAAATACGACTTCATTTTTATATAAAGGACTCGAGCAACCACAGATTTTGGTATCAGTGGCCGTCCTAGAATCAATCCTCTGAGAATAGTGAGGGATGACTGTGTGTGTGTTTGTATGAAGTCACAAATATCTCCCGACCTTTTTTGCTTCCTTTGTTGCAGGTTCGTGTGTGTGTGTGTGTGTGTGTGTGTGTGTGAGAGAGAGAGAGAGAGGAGGGAGGGAGAGGGAGAAGTGACTGCTGCATAGCATAGCAGATGTTTAATATATACTATCTATTATTTTCCTCACTAACTCTTAATTTAAATGGAACCCTACTTTTTCGTTGATGTCCAATAGCATTATGCCTGTGGCTTCCAGAGAGAGCCTCTTCCTTCCTGGTTGTTTTTTGCTCTGACATTTTGAGGGAGGGGTGTGAGGCGAAAGTGGGCTTGACAAAACAGAACTAGCTGGCCTTGGTCACTCAGCCCTCTCTCCCCCCCATGCAGTTCAGGACAGTGGTTCTGCTGGTGGCATGTCCGACTTACGGGGGACCCACTATTCAGCCCCGTTCTCCGAATCTGGTTTAACGGGTGGATATGGAGGACTTTCGGCGTCATGAGAACGGCCAGCGTGCGTGTTTTTGCCCATCAGGGCGGAGGGGGCCTGTGGGGGAGGGGAAGAAGCAATGCTGGGAGCAAGAGGTTCTTCAGGGTTGCCATGAGAACCAGGGATCCGGGGATTGGGCAGCAGAGGGCCCCCGCTGGGGCTCGGGGCGTGGCCGCGTCACATGGGTTTGGTCCTGGGGTTCCCATAGTGCGCAAGGACCCAGCCGCGTCCCTGTCCTCAGCGGTGTCCGGTCTCGTGGAAGCCGAGGAGTGCAGTCGTGGACAGGGGTCGGCTAGGCTGGACTGGCCTCCTGGCACCTGTGCAGTGATGGGGGTGGGTCCAGTTGGGCATGTTCGGGAGGCGGGGTGGTATTGCACCCTTGCCGGGATGGCGTCCCCGGAGGCGGCATTGGTTCGCTTAGCGTGTTAGCGCGCGTTCGCCTGGTGTTCGCCTGGGCTTCGGCCCTCCGGTTTGGTTTTCTGCGCTGCAGGCCCCTGGTCGGGGCGGAGCCGTGGAGAACTAGCGCGAGCCGCGTGTCCGAGCGCTGTCCATGCGGAGCGCTGTCCACGCGCCGGGCAGTGCCGGGCGCCGGAGCCCTCCCCGGGCCGGTGGCGCGCACGCAGCGACCCCGTGCGGCAGAGGCTGCGGTAGCGGGTTCTCCAGGTACGCAGGTGGGCACTGCCATCGGGGATATCATCGGGGGGCCGGGGGTAGGGGATAGCAGCCAAGGTCACGGTGGTCAGTCGGAAAGGGTCAGCGCTACGTGTTGCGGAAAGGCCCTAGCGGTCGGCAGTTCGCCGCGAGCTCGCGAACGCGAATGGCCGGCGGTCTCGGCCGCGCTGTTCGCCGCCTGCTGCCGGCTCGCCTGCAGTCCGGGATCGCGAGAACCTCTGTTGATGTTAGCTGTAGGACAGTATTATGTAACCATTTTTAATCTTAATTGCTTAATATTATGTAACAAGTAATAACTGTCCCCATAAAAACCTGTAACAGGAACTCGGAGATATCTCATCCGCTATCTGTTAGCCAAGTGGTGGGTAGCCGTGTGGGAACCAGCTTGGGAAATGAGCAGATACGGGCATCCGGGGTAACTGGACCTGTTTTCTCTGTTAAAAACAGAATACCAAGGTCTGCCTGGATGTGTTTTAAACCTTGATGGCGTATAGTCTGGCATAAAAAGCCTTCGTTAAACACATATTTTAATATTGCATCTTTATCCATAAAAACGTCCTGCTCTATGGAAGGAGAATATCAATTAGTGAGAATTGGCGTGATGAAGATATTGGAATAGGTTTTACGTTTTTGATGGAGTTCAACAAATTGTTCATATGTACGTGTCGGTCTTCCATGCCCTCCATATTCAGAAAAACAGTCAGATCACCTGTTTACACGTTGACTGTCCCTTTCATCAGCTGCCATTTTTCTGTTGATGGCAGGAGTCCTTGCCAGTGTATTGATAGGAGGCCTGGACAGAGGAGTCGGCACACAGGTAGCTGTTGGCTGGGGAGACCACTGTCTTAACAGTCTCGTTCCTAGTCCAGTGAGTAAAAAGTGGGTGTTTTTTTTTTTCTTTTCCTTTTTCTTTCTTTTTCCGTTTCTTTCTTTCTTTTTTTCCCCTTTTCTTTCTTTCTTTCTTTTTTTTTTTTGGTCACGGTTCTCTTTAAGTCTGAAATGCAGTGAATGACTGCAGGGATTTTGACCTGTTGGTCAGGGAGCTCGGGTACTGCCTTTATTTTACTGCTTGACTCTGTTCCTTTGCTTTTCAGCATCTTGGTTATACTGTCCCTGTTTGCAGCGGGAACGCAGCCCATGTATTTCCCCTTTAGCCATGGCCCCTGTGCTCAGCATATTGGGTGGGGGCAGGGTAGAGGAGCTTATTTTTCTCTTTCTTCTGTTAGTCCAGAAAAAAAAAAAAGGTGATAAAAGACACTTTATATTCAAGGTTCCAGGCAACTCTGTGCTGAAGCACAGTTTAATAGTAGTGTAGGGTGTGATATCATGTTGTGGATTTAGAACTGAATCCCTGTTGTGCATCTTGTCCTTCCCTGTATCTGGACCAGTGCAGCAGGAATAATAGTTTCTGCCCTGTAGAATTAAGAATATTGTATGCTAACTGTGGAAGAACACAGTAAATGGAGTTAATGGCAAATTCACTACCAGTTTGAAGTGGGTGGGAAAGTTCCAGATTGGTAGAATAAAAATGTGAGTTATTTTTATTCCTAAATCTCTCCTAAGGATTTCCATCACCAGTTACTCCTCCAGCCCTCATGTAATTACCACCCAGAACTGGGCTTCTGAACTTTCAGAGAACACTGCATCTTTTGAATTTTAGAATTAGGTGACATTTAGGCGACAGTCTAAATTCACTGACATTCAACCCTTGTGGCCCCACAAAAGCCAGGCAGCTTGTTGCAGTATGTACTTGTGACTTAGTAAGAATATTTTAGGAAACTCTCTTGGACTAGAACAGTTTTATATTCCTTTCAGGCTTGGGAAGCGGCACTTTGATAATGCCCAAGTGGAAAAATATGTGGGGAAAGACCAGGAACATCAGGGTGTACCCTGAACTCCCGCCGCTTAATGCTTATCTTTGGGCCCCTCTTGGCTCTCTGCTACTAATTTTCTAGGCCCGGGAAATGTCATCCACCATTTCTATGAGGCACACCAGGTGATACTTAACAGGCACAAAGCTGGGGAATCGATGCTATGTTCTTGGCCTTGGAACCACCCCGCTTTCTGGCGATTAGGTCGGAAAGTTGGCAGCTCCTGTCTGGTGGAGTTGTTGCCTGACTGGAGGGACAAGGGCAGAATGACGGGTGGCGTTGAGGCAATCTGAGCCCTGTGGCCCCTGTGAGGTCTGGGAACATGTGTCAACAAGAGGCCTTTGTGTGGGCTTTCTTATTCACTCTTCCATCAGACTTAAAAAAAGAAGTTGGCTCAGTCCCCAGGGCTCCCCCAGCTCCACCCAGTGCAGGAGAGTGAGAAGCAAGTCTGGCAGTTGGCGTGGCCACTCATCCAAAATTGGCGCGGTGGATTGTATTTACTCATATTTCATAGAATTCGTTACCCAGGGTCCCTGGTTTTTGGCTTTAGGATGGTGTGAAAGCAATACACATTTGGTAGAAAATGTTCTTTGAATTCTGAATTTTGTTCTTTTCCTGGGCTAGCAATACGTGCTATTATCCTCTTTTGCGATTCTGGGAGCAAGCTCGTGAGGGGAGATAGCCGACAGACACCCTAGTGTACTAAATTGCTATAATGCTCTGTGGGTAGGTATCTTAACTGCGTTTCAACTTACAGTGTTTTTAACTCATGATGGGGTTATATTCTAATAAACCTTTGTTTACTTATTTGTTATCAAAGTAGTACTGGTGGCTTGAGACTGGTTATTTGCATTTGTCACTCAAGGCCATGCAACTCCACGCAGTGGTTTAGCACGTAGGTGGGGGTGAGAACTGCAGGGAGTGCTCTGACGGCTCTTGACAGGGACTCTTCCTGGAGTCACTGGAGTTGTTTGAGGCTGTCTTCTCAGCCCATTCTTGCCCTACTTAGATTGAAAATACAAAAACCTTTCATTGTGTAGAAAAGGACAGTGAGAAGAGAGACGGTTCAGGATGACTCAGTGATAAATACAGGATTCCCACCCTTATCCATAGAAGATGTGTTCTGAGACCTCCAGTGGATATCTGAAACTGCAAATAATATTAATGTTAGTCAGTTTTCCATTAGTGCCACCATTAGTGTTACCTAAAAAAGGTGATTATCTCAGGCTCATGACTCATGGCCCATGAATTCAAGGTTTTAGTTCATGGTCGCTTGGTCCTGTTGCTTTGGGACCCGTGGTAGCGCAGTATATCATGGTGGGGAATGTGTGGTAGAATAAAGCTGCTCATTTCACGGCATCTGGGAAGCAGAGGGTGGGGTGGGGTAGGGGATGGGTTGGGGAGAAGCTGGCATTTCACAGTCCCCTTTAAGGGTACGACCCCAGTGACCTAAAAACTCCCACTAGGCCCTTTCCTTTAATGGTTTCCGACTTACTCCTCTAGTGCCAAACTGAGGACCAAGCCTTTAATGTGTGGCCCTTTGGGAGACATTCCAGTTCCAAGCTATGGCACTACTGAGATTAACAACAACTGCTAATAAAATAGAGTATTATAACATTGTACTGTAAAAAAATTTGCACTTTGGGACCATTATTAAGCAAAATAAAGGGTTACTTGAACACAAGTACTGCAGTGCCCCAACAGTCAATTTGATTACTCTGATGGCTACTAAGTGATTTAACAGGTGGATGTTAAATTTTTACGGTGTGGATATGCTGGACAAAGAAACGATTCAAATCCTGGGTGGGATAGAGCAGGACAGCACAGGATTTCATCACGCTACTCATGCAAGTTAAAACTGATGAATTGTTTATTTCTGGAATTTTCCACTTAATATTTTCAGCCGTTGGTTGACCGCAGATAACTGAAACCTTAGAAATTGAAACCATGAGTAAGGAGGGACTATTGTAGTGATATTAATATATATTTTTTAACTTATTTATTTTCTTGAGGCACATTTCAGGTCGGATATAAGTTAAATATTAACAGTGCTTGAAAATAGTGCTTCTTAAACTTTAATATGCATGTGATTCTCCTAGGGGTCATGTTAAAATGCAGCCTTGGTACGTGTGGTATGGGACGTGAGATTATGTTTTTTCTGACTGGCTTTATGGTGATGCCTGTGTAGCTAATTAGTGACGGAGGCTTTGTGTGGTAAGGTCTTAATGTACTTTCCTCCATTTTATCTTTGGTTTCTTTTTCTCTAGAAATTCTCTGAACAGGTCACTTCACTCTTTAGGAATTTTTGCCAACACATTTCCTGTGATTAGCCTGATGTTGTTATAAGTGACATTCTTAAATATGCCCATGCTTTATTCTAATAATAAATATTTGCACATTATCCTGCTTTTCTATTTACTTGGATTCCTGTGGGTTTTATTCGGTGATTTCTCTCTCTCTTTTTCTCCCTCTTTTTTTTTTTTTTTTAATAAGGATGGTAGAACCCTGAGAAATGTTTTGAACAGATTGAGCAGCCCTACCTGCCTGCATTTAAAAATATAAAATTTGTAGTGGGGCTCAGTGGTGCAGTCCTGTAATCCTAGCAATTTGGGAGGCTGAGGTTGGAGAATCGTAAGTTTGAGGCCAGCTTTGGCAACTTAGCAAGGCTCTGTCTCAAAAGAAAAAATAAAAAGAACTGGGGATATAAATCAGTGGCAAAACGCCCCTGTTCAATTCCAGGACTACTGCTGCTGTTGCTGCTATTGCTACTAATTATTATTATTATTATTATTTGTGTTTACGTTGAGCTTGGGTACTCTAATGCCTCTGTTTTCTGGAGGCCCCTGTTAAGTGCTTCCACATCTCAGGTTATAGTTAGGAACTAGGAAGGGCTTTCAAACTGTGAAGAGAAATAACAAAGATGTCCCAGGGAGGCTGCCTTCTGGGGCCCTTGCACTGTCTTCTGTCAGCATGATCTTTTTTGTGCCCTGTAAGGTAGAGTTGGGTGTCCTGATTATTTCCCTGTTAGGGGACGTGACATTAAATTAGTGTTCCTCTTACTTGTACCCGTAGGTCTGTTTTCTCTGTGTAAGGTTTCACTCTGTGGATCATCTCTTCTTAGTGCCACCTTTTGAAAAATTCTGCTACAAAAATGCTTCCTAGTCATCCTTTAACAAGAATTTTCCTAGTCATGTTGTAATGTTAGACAACTTAGTGCTTCTTCAGGTTAGTAAGTACTATGAGATATAGTCACCTATAGCCAAAGAAGCTTGGAAATGGTGGGTTAAAGTTGGTTTCTTATGGCAGAACTGTTGAGAAAATTTAGTACACCATGTACTGTGACAATCCAAAGGGGAAGATGACTATGGTGATTCCAAATTTAGGCGACATAGGAACCCCTTTTTTGCTGATATTTTATGGGGTTAGCTTTTCACGTAGCTTCTCTGTCTCTCTGTCTTAAAAAAAACCAGCTTTCTTGAGATATGATTCATATACCATAATTCACTCACTTAAATTTAAAATGTACAGTTTAATTATAATTAGTATGTTCAGAGGTATGTGCAATTTGTTATGTGTTTGTGTGTGTATATATACATGTTGACATAATCTGAACGCATCCCCCAGATCCATATGTAAACTAAACAACCACTGCGATAGGTGGTATTCAAAGTTGGAGTCCTTGGGAGTGATTAGGTCATGAGGGCAAAGATGTCATGAATGGGATTAGGGCTTTTCTAAAAGGGTTTGAGGGAGTGGATCCACTCTCTTCTGTTTTTCTACTATGTGAGGACTTGGTGTGTGTGTCCTTTCTGGAGGATGCAGCACAAGACACCTCTTGGAAGCAGAGCACAGCACTCAGAGGATACAGAACCTGTTGGCGCCTTGATCTCGGACTTCCCAGCCTCCAGAACCGTGAGCAGTACATTTCTATTATTTATAAATTAACAGACTGTGATATTTTATTATAGCAGCACAAACAGACTTAAGAAATTTGTGTATAAAATGGGTTGTTACTATAACTAATACCTAAAAATGGGAAGTAGATGCTGGGATTATTTAGAAGTGTGTGCTAAAAACAAAACACCAGATTTTGTGAATAGTCTTATGGGCAATTCTGGTAAGGGCTCAGAAGAAGAGAAGCTGTATAGAGAGCACAAGTCTTAGAAATTATCAAAGTGGTTGTAATCAGAATGCTTGTAGAAATACAGCGAGTAAAAGACATTCTGATGAAGTCTAAGAAATGAGGAGTATTTTTTAGAAACTGGAAGAAGGATCATTCTTACTAGAAAGTGGCAAGGAACTGGGCTGAATTGTGCTCTTGTCCTGGGGCTTTGTGGAAGGCGGAGTGAAAGAGCAGTGAACTCTTTGATTCAGATAACCTGAAGAGCAGGATATTTGGCAGAAGAACTCTCCAAGCAAGGTATTCAAGGTGCTGCATGGCTTCTCTTAACTGCTTACACAAAGATGTGAAAAGACAGAAATGAGTTAGAGGAAAAATTTATACTCAAAAGGGAAACAGAATTTAAAGATTTGGAAAATTCTCACCCTGGCTAAATTATAAAAGCATGCTTAGGAGAAAATACTAAGGATATATGAACAGCAGAAGGAAGCCAGATACGACTCAACAACACAAAGAAAGAAAAACCTTGAAGGCATTTGGGGGATTAATAATACTGCCTAGCTTTTATCAAGGCCCAGGGAACAAAACTGTTTCAAAGGCGGTGCCCACAGGATCGCAGCATTCCTTTGCCTAGTGCCCCTTTGAGTCTCTGTACCTGCATTCTGGTGCAGTACTCCGTGGCTGTCCCAGGTATGGCTCAGGCAAGCCCTGATGCAACTAGAGGACTGCCTCTGAAGGTGCAGGTTTTCATGTGGTGCGAACTTTGCTGGCATGCAGAGTGTAAGATCTGTGCAGGCATGGCTACCTCCACTTTGATTTCAAAGAGATCTTGGGTGCTCAGGCAAAGAATTGCCACAAGGGCAAGGCCAGTGTAGAATTCCTGCTACGTTAATGCCTGATGGAGCTTTGGGGATAGGGATTTCTATAGAGAGCCCTTCCAAGGACAATGCTCAATGGTACCATGGTAGCAGGGTCACCCTTGAGAGCCTGTAACTTTAGAGCCACCAGTATGCAACACTAGCTTGGGGGACCTGCAGGCATTTGACTCCAACCCATGAGAATTGTTGGGTGGGCTGTACCTAGCGGAGATGTGAGGGGCAGGACCCTCCAGTGCCTTGGGGATCCAGCCTCCTACTCAGTGTATTCAGAAGATGGAGCACACTGAAAAGTCAAAGATTATTCGCCAGCTTTAAGATTTAATATTTGCTCTGTTGTGTTTTGGATTTGATTGGGACCTGTTAACATCTTCTTTCTTATTTCTTTCTCCCTTTTGGAATCAAAATGTCTGTCCTGTGCCTGTTGCTCTGTTGAATTTGGAAGAATACAACTTGCTTGATTTCACAGATTCACAGCTGGAGGACATTTTGCCTCTGGATGAAATATTCCTTTGAGTCTCACTGATACCAGATTTGGGTGATACTTAGATGAAACTATGAACTTTAAAATTTGATTTGGTGGGCTGGGGTTGTGGCTCAATGGTAGAGCACCTGCCTAGCATATGTGAGGCACTGGGTTCGATCCTCGGCGCCACATAAAAATAAATAAATAAATAGAAAAATTTAAAAAAGTATTGTGTTTAACTAAATATTTTTTAAAAAATTTGAGTTGGCGCTGGGTGAGATAAAACTTGGTGCTATTAAGATGGAAGGGAATGTATTTTATCTGTGAGAAAGACATGTATTTTGGGGGAGGGTCCACATACTATGGTTTGAATGCTTACATCCCTTCCAAAATTCACATTAAGATGTAATTACCAATTCAATAGTATTAAGAGGTGTGGCCTTTGGGAGGTGAAGGGTCGTGAATAGATTAGTGCTCATATCAAAGGATTGGAGGGAACTAGGTGGGGTCTTCTTTTTGCCCTGCTGCCTTTTACCATGGGAAGACTCAAGGATTCCAAAGAGGGCTCTCATCGTTAATTGCGTACCTCTTGATATTGGACTTCCAAGTTTACAGAACTGTGAGAAATAAATTTCTGTTCGTTATATATCACCCAGACTCAGGTATGTTGTTATAGCAGTGTGGAGAGACTAAGACATACATGCGCGTATTTTGTATCTATTAGCCAGATATTTGGAATCACTACTGTTGTCCGGTTTTAGAATGATTTCATGACCTCAAAATGACACCCTCTATCTTTAGCTATCAGTGCCCCCCACCCACCGATTCACCCCACCCAACCCCACCGAACTCTATTTCTGTCTACACAGATTTCCTTGTCTAGAGTACTTTATACAAAAGTAATCATCTGTGGTGTTCGTGACTGGCTTTTTTTGTACAGCATGGTGTTTTCCAGGTTCATCCATGTTGTAGCATTTTTTTTTTTACACTTCATACCCTTTTATTATCAAATAATATTCCATTGAATATGTACAACACTTTTTGTTTATCCATTCTATTGTTGATGGGTATTTAGCTTGTTTATACTTCTCAGCTATTGTGAATAGTGCTTTTATGCTTACTGTTGTACAGGTTATCTTTCTGAGTACTTACTTTCGCCCCCTCTTCCCCATATATTTAGATGTGATGTTGGATTATATGGTAATTCTGTGCTTATCTTTTTAAGGAATTGCCAAACTCTTCCACAGTGGCTGCTCCATTTTACATTCTCATCAAGAATGTAAAATGTAGTGTCTGAGGGGCCCAATTTCTCCACTTATTTTCTGTTGTTATTCTTACTGTGGTCATCCTTAGTAAGGTACCATTCTTACTATGGTACCTCATTGTGGTCTGGATTTGCATTTTGGTTTTGAGTTGTAGGGACTTTTTTTTTTTTTACCCCACATATTCTGGATACTAATCTCTTATCAAATTTGATTTGCAAGTATTATGTCCCTTTTTATTGGTTATCTTCTGACTGTATTGGTGGTGTCCCATGATGCATGAAAATTTTATTTTTTTGGATGAATTTCAATTTAATTTTACTCTTTTTGTTGCCTGTGCTTTTTGGGGTGATATCTGAGGAGTCATTGTCAAATTCTAAGTCATAAAGATTTCCTCCTCCTCCTTTTTTTTTTTTTTTTTTAATTGAGAGGAGATGATTTTACTTCTTCCTGTCAGTTTGGATGGCTTTTATTTTTATTTATTTATTTTTCTTGCTTAGTTGCTCTAGCTAGGACTTCCCTGTGCTGAATGGAAGTGGCAAAAGTAAAAACCCTGTATTGTTCGCAATCTTGAGCGAGTAGCTTTTACTTCTTTCACTGTTGAGTATGAGCTTCGCTGAGAGATTTTTAGCATGCCCAGCACCCTTTGGGTTACTAGGTACTCAGTTCCCTTTCCCTGGGGGAGTTTTTTGTTTGTTTGTTTTAAAGAAAATTCTGTGTTCTTTGACAACCCTGGAACTCTTGAATTGAGAATGGTCTGAAACCAGAACTACAAGCTGGCTGGTAAGTTTGGGAACATAGGTGATATTATTTTGTACTATATTGTAAGTAATGTCAGTTCTCCTTTGTTTCCAGATGTGGCGGCCATTTTGTAGTTCTGAGTGTGATAGCAAAGGCTTTAGATTTTAGAGACAGGAAATAGATCTTGTACCACAATTCCACAACTCTGTTGTGTGTGTGTGCAATATATACACATAAATATATACAAGATATACATATATATATATATGTGTGTGTTTTTTGTTTTTGTTTTTTGTGGTCCTAACATTCATATCCAGGACTGCTCATGTGCCAGGTGTACCATTGAGCTATACCCCAGCCCTGTTCCTTCTTGTTTTTTTCAGAGCAATTGAGACTGAAGGAATGGTGACTGTGGTGAGTGAATTTACCTGAATAGATCCACGTCTCTCTTGTGATTTCCCATAGTCACTTTGATTTGGTACCAGGTTTAGGGTACACAAGGCATTCACGTTAGGTCCACTTTGTAATACCGTCTCGGGGTCAGTTTTGGCCTCCCAGAGGGAGAACATTTTACTCTTGCAGTATACTGACTGCTCAGGGGTAGACGTCAGAGGTGTGAGCAAGGCCTTGCCCCATTTGGAAGAGTACATCTCACATTCTTAGGTCAGAAATAGATCCTCTTTCAAGTGTTGTGTCCAGTCCCCAGAGTAGTAATCCAGCCACGAACAAAAAGGGGGGCCTCGTGCTGGAGCTGCGGAGGCCTGGGACACACTGTCGCTCTCTATAGCCCCTCGGATCATTCCTTCCCGGCAGCGGACTATGGTCTTTTAAAACATCAAACAGTTTGAACAGAAGGACACAGATAGCTGGTGTCAGGATAAGTGGAGAACAGTTGTTCTTTCTGTGGTTGGGAGGACCTAAACTTGGGCACTGATGTGTGCTGTTCACTTTTGGCCCCTGTTCTCACACAGAGAGAGGGAAGATGGGGAGGCTCTGGCCACCTGTGAGTGTTGGCAGCCCCGAGGAGGCAGTCCGTCATGCGGCTGCACTTCACCCGGGGCCAGGCCTCGAACTCTGCCGGGAAACTGGAAATACTGGACGTGTGACATTTTCTTTCTGTCTCTCCCCATTGGTGTGGCTTATTCAGGAGGCATTGGAAGAACATTCTAAATGACAGAGTTATGCATCTTGCCAGAATCAACAAGCAGGATAAGCCTTTAGGGACTACAGCTGAGCCACTTTTCAAAGGCTCTGACCCTCCTGGGGCCCCTATTAGTCCCTTGAGAAGCAGAATGGAATGCCCTGCCCTGCCCTGCCCTGCCCTGCCTTGCCCTGCCAGGCTGTGTGCAGCTTGCTGCACTGCACGTGGTCTGGCTAGGGATAATGATGTGTGGCCAGGTCTCAGGTGAAAAGTTCTGGAAGTCAATTTTATTTTTAAGAAAAACTATTTAAATGAAGAAGTCTCCATGGGTTCTTATTGCACAAAAGCTAGGAGTTTCCCTGAAGAGTTCTATTGAGAAGCAGTGCAGTGTCCAGGGGGTGGTGGATGATCCCATGTACATTGAAGTCTTGGGTGCTGGGTGAGGTCATGATTCCCAGGGGAGCAACCCCAGGCGTGCAGGGCTGTAGAGGCAAAGGACGTTGCATCAGAAGCATCAGTTCTTAATCTGTTTTGGTCCCAGGGCCCTTTAATACTCTTAAAAATGACTGAAGACCACAAAGAGCTTGTGGTTATATGACTATATATACTTACATTTAACATTTTAGAAATTACGGCAGAAATTTTTTTAAAAAACCCTTCCATTTAAAAACAACAAAAAACAAAACCATCATCTGTAAATATGAATAACATCTTTTTTGGAAGAATAGCCATATTTTTGAAAAAAGAAAAAAGAACAAAAAGAGCGGCATTATTTAAAAATTTTGAAAATTCCTTTAATGTCTGGTTTCAAAGAAGGCAGCTGGATTTTCCTGTTTGCGTCTGTAGTCACATGTCCTGTGGTCTCCAGAAAATTCCAACCTACACTTATGAGAGAATGAGAAGGAAAAGGAGAGATCGCATCTTAGAGTTTTGAAGATAGTTTTCGGCCTCTCTGATCCTGGAGGTTCTGCCCCAGGGTTGGAGATCCATCATCACTGGGCTTCATATGACATGTGGGAGTAGAGCATCAGTCTGAAAGTCCAGGGGTTACTCTGAAGCCCTGGCCCTTCCTGTGAAGATGGAGTGTCAGACCCATTGGTTCCTTGGTGGATCTCTGTTTATTATGTCAACTTCAGACTCAGCAACTTAAACCTCAGGGATCCGGGGGGACACTTGGTCCATAACTCTTAAGCACCAAATTAGGGGAGCACTGGAACATGACTTAACATAATTAAGAGTGCTTTGGAACAAAAAAGAGCTAATCATACTCAGCAATGACCTGCACAGTTTGAACAGGTAGCCCATTTTATCTTACATGTAAAAAGGAGGGTTTTGGTGAGCTGAGAAATGAGGGTAGGGTGTTGCAGAAAAAGCAGAGGGTCCCGACTCCTTTCTTCCTCTCCTGCCCTTGCCCATGTAACACTTGGATGTGCTGTGCTGCGCCCCATCAAAAGGCCTTGTGAGCCTGGCTGGCGCCTGAAGCCGGGAGGTCAAAAGCTAAAGGTCCCTTTCCAGACCCCTGAGGACAAGCCCATCTAGAATGTGTTTGAACATTGGCACGTAGTTTTTGCAGAACTGATAAAAGCGATGGTTGATCATGCATGCTACGAGTTGTTTGTCTTTCCACATTCTCATTCCTAGGTCTTGAGCAATGATAAGATTTGGCCATACTCCTGACATCTTGAACCCGTAGACCTACAGAAACAAGGTTAGGGACCAGATTGGAGATGGCTGTGTAACTGATGGTACTAAGATTGAGAACATAGAAAGCACTTTAAAAGTGTTTGTTGAGTGAATTAATGAAAGAAATAATGAATAGAAAGAATAATGAATTTCAGGACTTAAGGTGATCAGGTAAAGGGTTAAGGAAGATTGTTAGAGAAGTTAAAACAAACCACACAGCAGATGGCCATGAGTCCGAGGTTTAAGAGAACTGGAAAAGTGATGAAAGCGTCCTTATTGGTATAGAAAGAATATTTTCTTCCTTTAGGGCAATTGATTCTAAATTGAGAGTCATGAAAATAGAAAGATGTCACAACACAAGCCTTTACCTTTTCTACCTAAATTACCAGATCCAGGTAAAACCAGAAGTAAGTGCAGGATCTGCTATTTCAGCTTCCCACGTTGGTTTTCCTAAATTGTGACATTGTTGGTTGTGTAGTTCATTTAGTCCAAAAGAAAAGAGCCAAAGCATTGCTACATGTCTGCCACTTTCATTCCACAGTCCATCTCTACATCCTGGGAGCTGGTGCCAGGTGGAGAGCAACTGCAGGGTTGAGCTATCAGCGATGGCATGTGGTTGAGGGTGTTGGGATCTGAGAAGTCCCAGCTGGGGCAGCACTATAGGCTACTGTGTAGATATTTTTGGACACAGATCACTTCCTACAAGTGGGAAAAGCTCTCTCTCAGAACCCCGAGATAGGAAGCAGATGAGCACCCCAGGCCCTCTGCACACGTGAGGATTTGTGGTTTGTAGAACATGATGTGGTTTCTTTTGCTCACTCAGTTTGGACTCTCCCGAGTCTAACCAGGCAGAACAGGGTCACTGTTCTCATAATACAGGACCCAGATATCACTTTTGTAATGGGTTAATCAGGCACTGAAAGGGCTAGGTAGTCCAGTATTTCTGTACCATAGGGTCTCCCACTTCATAGGACTGGGCTGCCGGATAGTGGGGACTCAGCTGTTGCAGTGGTTTAACTGGGGACAAAGAGTATCAAGTACAACAGAATCATTTACAGTCTTTTTAAAAACTATGGATAAATTTTAGAAAAGTAATAAAAAGATTGCATTGTTAAATAAAGTCATTTTAAATTTTTATTAGGTCCATACCCTATATCTTATCATACCTGCCTAGTGCAATAGTAATTCATTTCAAAGCCATTTATAATTACTTTCTTATCATTCTTATTTGGATGAACCATGTATTTCTAGTATTCTTGCTAAAATGTTGATTTTTCTGAGCTGAAGGATCAATTTTTCTTACATATGAATGTATATACTTTACCCTGAAAAATGATGGCTCTTTGTAGTTACTTAATGAATATAAAGAATGATAACTGAGAATGCAAAGATGTGATTAACTTTAAAATCTGAAGTTCGGGTCCTAGAAGTGATGCATATTTGGACTTTGGGGTTTACAGGGTAACTTGGCCAGTTTTGATAACAGGCTTCTTTTGGTGTGCTGATAAAGCATCTGAACAACATTGACTCCACTTCTCAAGAGAGCTGTTCATGGAGGAGGGCAAGATCTTATCTGTTTGCTATGCCTGCTTTGCTCAAAACTTCCTGCTTGAATAATGTTAATGATTGCATTATATAATTTATCTACAAGCAGTAGTGTATTTCTTCTTTACTTTCCAAGTATGCACATCTGTCTTTGTCTTGTTTTAAACCCCTTAAGAGAAGAAAGACGAGGAAGAACAAAGAAAGGAAGGAAGGAAAAGACAAGAAAAATAGAAGGCCAAGTCCTTCTGCACTTCTGGAAGCAGCCTGTACAGAGAAGGGTCTGTGCAGTTAATGTTCATGTGACTAAGCCTGACGCACTTAATAGGCTCATTGTGTTTAGGTATAGAGCAGGGATTTCTCTGGAATCCCTAGAAAGGGAGGGAGAGCTGGCCTAGGGTAGAGGGAGAATCACGGGGACTCTGCATGTAGATTTTGGGGTGAGGGCTGGGAGAAGCAAGCAGGATCTTTGGTTCAGAACTTGACTAAAGCACTTTTTACATAGATTTCAATTTGACGAGTAATTTGAGATCCTTATTTAAAAAATTCAAACCTAGAGTGCAGAGTGAGAGATTGCCACTTCCCGCCTCTTGTCTGTACCACGTGGCAGCCCTCTGTGGGGGTGGGAGTTGTTCTGGGTTCTTCGGCTTTTCCTTGTGTAGAATCACGACACATGTAGGCTTGCCACGTGTATCTTTTCACAGCACCAACTCCTTATTTCTACTCCTTGGCTTTTTTTTTTTTTTTGCCTTCTTCCTCACATAGTTAAACTTCTGTGAATCCCGTGCAAAGCCTTTTGTAGAAATTACTGTCTTTTTGTTCTTGCATGAGGCTGGGATTGTGGTCCTCATTTTACAGGTTAAGGAGAAAAATAGAGGCACTGAGAGACTAAATCCTTGCTGTGTCTGCCTTTTTTCCTGGAGCTGGCAGAAGCTGGATTCTGAACCACTTTGAAACTGCCTGCCACAGACCAGAGACTCATTTCTATGGGAGCTCTTTTAAAAGGCTATTGCATGTTTTTTAAAAAATTTTGTTTTTTCTTGTGGGGATTGAACCCAGGGGCACTCTACCACTGAGCTACATACCAGGCCTTTTTTTTTTTTTTCTTTTCTTCTTTTTTTTCCCCCCGCTGATTTTGAGATAGGTTCTCGCAAAATTGCCCAGGCTGGCCTCAAACTTGCAATCCTCTTGCCTCAGCCTCACAAATCACTAGGATAAAAGGTGTGCGCTGCATACTTTTTGTGGCCACTGCATACTTTTTTTGGATGCCTAGCATTCTGGAGGATTGCTTTACTCTATTTAAGTAGGTGCCTATCGGGGCATTTTTCATTTGTTCACCAAAGATTTGAGCTGCTTGATCTTGTGCTGAGAGTCAAGGATACAGCAGTGATTGGGACAGAGGGGTCCCAAGCTTCAGAGTTGGTTCTCCGAGGAGAAATCACTGCAAAACAAGTAGGCAGGAAGAAACAGCAACAACGAACCTGTTGTGTTCTGAAGAAGAGGAAGTCAATTGACCGAGCTACAGAATCACTGGACTTACTTGTACGTGAGTACACAGAGCAGCCAGATCTCACAGGGACGGGACAGAGTAGATGGGAGTCTGGTTTCTACAGTGGGGCTGTAGACAGGAAGGTGGAAGGAGGTTGGAGGCTTGGATATTTGGGAGAATTCCAGATAGAGAACAGAAAACATGCCTAGCCTCTGAGGGAAAAGTGTGACTGGTGGATAAGGTGAATTAATCATGGGACACTGGTTTCTGGGTAGTCTGAGGGGAGGCAGGAGCCCTTGGATCACACGTGGCAGCTGGTTTTGAGTGTTTGTATGCATTTAGAGTGTAGCAAGTGTTGTAGGTTGAATGTGTCCCCCTAAATTTCATGTGTTGGGAACTGAATCCCTAAATTCATATATTAATGATATTTAGAAGTGGGCCTTTTGGAAGCAATCAAAATTAGATGAGGTCATGATGGTGGAGCCCCCGTGATGGAATTAGTGACTTTGTAAGAAGAAAAAGAGAGACCTGAGCTGGTATGCTTGCTCTGGCCATTGGTTGTTGAGTGAGAGGCACTTTTAGGATCAGATCCCTACATTGGGGTACCTTTAAATTATCTTTTCTCTTGTCTTAGCTAAAACTTTTTGGAGAAACTTAGAGAGTCAGCCATGATCTCCAAAATCTTGAAGACACTCTTAAGTTTTTGTTTTTTTTTTTCCCTTCTTAACTTCCTAGCAAACACATGGCTTGTTATGGTATTGAACTTAACATGCCCAGAAATTTTTTTTGAGAGAGAGAGAGAGAGAGAATATGAGAATATTTATTCTTTATTTTTTGGTGGACACAACGTCTTTATTTTATTTTATTTTTATATGTGGTGCTGAGGATCGAACCCAGCGCCCTGCTCATGCCAGGCGAGTGCGTTACCGCTTGAGCCACATCCCCAGCCCATGCCCAGAAATTTTTATGTCTGTCATTTTTCCGACCCTGAACTGAGCATGCCCAGAATCATCCATGTTGGCCACCCTACATTT
Source organism: Marmota marmota marmota (assembly GCF_001458135.2). Classification (NCBI taxonomy): domain Eukaryota; kingdom Metazoa; phylum Chordata; class Mammalia; order Rodentia; family Sciuridae; genus Marmota; species Marmota marmota. The sequence goes on along the minus strand of NW_026000153.1, from coordinate 25,519,177 downwards.
TTTTGTCCACCATTTTAACTTTTTACTTTGTCCTCTATAACCTTGACCTGAGGTGAGCGTGCTTAGGAATGCACCCGCCATCTTTTCTTCTTGAACTGTGACGCTGATAAGAGCATGAGCAGAAGTGGACATTCTAAACTGTGCATGCTCAGGAATGCATCTCCCCCTAAAATGAATGTATATATAGATTGCCAAATCAAATCACCAAGCTTCCTTTAATCTGGGAGAACATTGCTTTGTGGACAACGCTGGTGCTCTCTTTACATGCTATGGTTAATATTTCTCCATTCTTTTATCTTCTGGTTGTGCTCTTTGTGTTTGCACTGACCAAGAAGCAAATCTTCTATGTTTGGTCACTTCAACATGTGATGTTGTCCACTATGTGGTAATGCATCAGGAAGGCCCTCACCAGATGTCCAGCATATGCTGGTGCCTTGCTCTTGGACTTCTCAGCTTCCAGTGAACTTCCGTATAAATTACACAGTCTCAGGTATTTTGTTATATAAGACAAAAATGGATGAAGATAGAAAATTGGTACCGAGAAGTAGGCCCTTGCTGTAACAAATACCTGAAAGTGTTGAAACAGCTTTGGAAATGGGTAATGAGTAGAGGCTGGAAGAATCTAGAAAAGCAGGCTAGAAAAATCCTGTTTTGCCATGAATGGAGCAATAAGAATGATTCTGGTGAGGACTCAGGAGGTGAGCAGTTGAGGAAAAATCTGGAACTTCTCAAAGATTACTTAAGTGGTTATGATCAGAATGTTGATAGAGATGTTAGAGAAAGGCATTCTGATTCGGTCTCAGACAAAAATGAGGAGGAGTGTGAAGGATACTAGAGTGAAGGCCATTCTTTCTAATAGTGGCGAACAGCTTTGCAGAATTGTGTCTATGTCCCAGGACTTTGTAAAATGTAGAACTTTGGAGCAATGAATTAGGATATCTGGTGAAAGAAATTTCTAAGCAGCAAAGACGTCAAGCTGCTGCGTGCCTACTTTTGACTGCTTATAGTGAAATGAGAGAGCAAAGAGATGACTTCAACATAGAATTTATAATTAAGGACATGGGAAAGGGTGGAAAGATTTGCAAAATTCTTAGCCTGCCCATGTGGTAGAGAATGACAGCATTTTTATAAGAGAAAATCTAAGGTGTGACCAAGTGATCTTTTGCTTAAGAGATTAATAGGGAGAGAAGGAAGCAAGGTGCTATTTAGCAAGACATTGGGAGAAGGACCCAGAAAGCAACCTAGAGATCTTCAAGTCTGTCCCTCCCAGAGATCTAAGAGGCCTGAATGGTTTCTGGGGATGAGCCTGGGGCATTCTCCAAGGGCTTACTGCACAGAACCGCCTGAGTCTGCACTGCTGCTGCTCTCAGCATTTTGGTACAGTGCTCCATGGTGTCTCCAGCTATGATTTAGGTGGCCCCAGGCATGGCTAAACCTGCTGCTCCGGAGGGAAAAAATCTGTAAATGATGGCCAGGTTACGTGGTATTAATTCTTCAGAAAAACAGAATGTAAGGTCTCCGGGGCACAGCTACTTAGATATCCTCAGAGCATGCCCCCCTAGATTTCAAAGGCTGTTGTGGATGGCCATGGACCAGGCAGAGACTTGTTGCACACAGTCCCCACTAGGGCAGTGTCTGTGGGAATTGGACCACTACCAAGACCCTGGAGTTTTAGAATTATGAGTGTGGGCTGGAGCTGGGAGATCTGCAGTCATGAGACTCCAACCTGAGAGAGCTGATGCATGGTCTGCACCCATCAAAGCTGTGGGGTTATGGCTGTCCAAGGCCTTGGGGGCCTGCCTCTGTACTAGATGTATCCATGAAGTGGGATATGGAGTTAAGGAATTTTTTTCTGGAGCTTTGAGATTTAATGGTGTTTACCCTGTTAGGTTTTGGATTTTCTTGGGACCTATTACTCCTTTCTTCTTGCTTATTTCTCCCCTTCAGAATGAAAATGTCTGTCCTGTGCCTGTCTCACCATTATGGTCTGGAAGTAGACGACTTGTTTCAATTTCACAGATTCACAGAAGGAGGGAATTTACCATAGGATGAGTAGTGCTGTGAATCTCACCCATCACTGATTCACGTGAGACTCTGGACTTTGGACTTCTGAGTTGATGCTGGAAGGAGCTGAAATTTTCTAGCTGTGGGGGTGGAATGAATGTATTTTGCATGTGAGAAGGATCTGAATTTTAGGGGCTAGGGAAGAATGCTATGGTTTGAAGGTTTGCCCCCAAATTTCATCTGTTGGAAACAATCCTTCCATCCATACATTAAGTTACCTGGTCTCAAGTATTTTGTTAGAGCAACAGAAAATGGATTTTCATGGCATGTAACCATTGCTAAGTTATAGGCCTTGTGGAGTTGGAGAATGGTGGCTGGGCACAGAGAAGGTACTAGGAGATGAAGAGGCAGTGTTCATGTCAGGGAGAGGTGGCGGCCACTGAGATGGAAGGAAGTGGGTGGCTTTCATTTGCTTCTACAACCAAAGCTAATCCAAAGGCTGGTGGATTGTGTGGAAAAAAGGTATGAGAGAAAGTTGTAAATGGAACTGTTACTGTTGGTTTTACTTGAGTCTAAAATTGAGACATAGGTGGAGCCTGGGCTCGTCTATACTTTTAGGTTAGGTTTTGTTGGTTTCAGTGATGGCGGCCAGTTCCAAAGGTCTTTCTGTTGTGTCAGCATCTGTCCCATGGCCAGGTGCACCATCTCTATGGACCTCTCTTGGTGTCTGCTGGTGGATGAGTCACTGAAGGAAGGACCCTTGTGGGGTTGGACAAGATGAAAAGGGCTATAACAGCTAAGTTGTTGCTTAAGTTTTCTGTGTGTTTGAATTTGAATGTCTGACGTTGGCAGTTAGGTGAAAAACGTCCTGCATTTTAACTTACTTCCTCTGCTGTATTCCTTTGTCCTCATGTTCTGAGGAGTTACAGCATTTAGACTGTGCACTGTCTGAAGGTGCCCCCAATACAAGTGACGTGAAGTGTGGCCTTTTTGTATTTAATGTTTTTTTTTTTTTTCTTCTTTTGGCAGTGCTGGGGGTTGAATTTATGGCCTTGAACATACTAGGCAAGTCCTCTTCCACTGAGCTACACCCAACCCCTGTATTTAATTATTGATTCACTTTTAAGCTGTCTACAAGTTTTAGCAACAGCATTCTGAAATTCTATAATTACTTTTTATAGGAATTAGCCTTTTCTTCAATTTCATTTTATTCATGTATTTCTTAATTTGTCCTCATAAATGCCTTCTTACTTAGTGAAAACACAGTCGTCTCTGATATCAGTCCAATATGGAATTTAATTTTTGTAAATTAAAGGTATTCTGTTGCCTTTTGAGAAAGCCTAGACTTCACTCCAGAGCTGTCTGGCAAAGAGGCTGAAAGTCTTTGTGGTGAAAGTTGTGATTTGTTGGGTGTCTAAATAGTCACTGTTATTACTCTAAATATTTAGTGTGAGAAAGCTAGACAGAAGGAAAACTTTATAGGAATTTTTGGAAGATATCAAAGATCCTCGACAGGAATCAAGAGGCATTTTGTTCCTGAAATATTTTAGAAGTAAATAAAACATTTATTTTTGCCCAGGTTAGTATATTCTTTAATAGGATCTTAAGTTTTTGTCACGTCTGACTGGAAAACTGCAAGAGAAGCACTCTCTTTACTGATCGGGGAAATAGACAGAAGTGAGTTCCATCTGGACTCTTTAGGTGCCTGTCCCGTGGTCAAGGTCAGCGTGTGAAACGTGCTGATCTGTGTTCTGGGTGTTTTCCTGCTGGGTGTAGGTGCCGATGAACTGTCCTGAACAGTGCTCAGAGGTTGTGTTTGCAGCGGGCTCTTTGATGGCAACCAGTCAGCACTGAGGTTATTGTCAAGTGATGTATCTTAGTCACTCTGTTCAGTTTGTCAAATTCAAAATTCCTATTGTCTTTGAAAATTGAAGTTTCTTATCAACTTTCTTGAAAATAGACAAAAATGGTTGAAGTAGTGATGAGCTTGACAGGACAACTCTATTTCCTTTTACCTTAATTATAAATCAATTTCTTGTGCCCAACCACAATTAAAAAAAACAGATCTCCTAAGCATATGTTCTGATTTTTGAAGGCATATGCTTGGCAGATGCATTGGGAAGTGGTCCTGGGGCATTCGGATCAGAATTCAGGAAAAGATTAGGTTCCCTGGAGATGGAAGCCCCTCAGGATATAAGGATTACAAGTGATTCATAAGCTGTCATTATGGTGACCCAAAGTCCATTTCCCAATGTTCTGGCCCACTGCCATTTCAAAAAACCATTTTTTTTTTTTACTGTGTACCTTGCTTTTTTACCTTCCTTTCCCACCCCCCACCCCCCAAATTTTATTCCACTAGCTACTTGAATTTCAACATGTTCAGGATGACATCATCATTGTGATACTTTTCAAATATTCTAATTCTTTTTATTAAAGGATTAAAGTAGGTACCCTTAATAAATTACCTTGAAGTATACATATGGAGCCTTCAGTAGTCAAATGGTCTTGAATTTCCCATTTGGGTCCTGAAGAGATCAAGATCCTCTTTAAACATCAAGCTTGCAGTTTGCAGGTGTTTAACTTTGTATCTGATTATGAGGAAATTGTTTGGCATGTTATAGGTCATGATAACTAGTATTTGTTTAGTGTTTACTGGATGTTGGATCTTGTCCTAAGTCTTTATGTGCATTAACTCATTTATTTCTTGTCAAGGTTGTACAAGGGAGGTACTGTTTTTTTTTTTTTTTTTTTTTTGGTTTGTTTTGTAACTGGGGACACTGAGGCTCAATGAGTTTAATAATTTGCCCAAATATCACCTGCTGTGTCAGGAGATAAACCAAGGCTGTCTGGTTTTCAAGGTTGAGTTCTTAGACAGGGTGCCTTACAGGACACACCAAAATGGCTGTATTTGCAGATTGTTTATCCAGATTCTGAGCTCAGGACTTCTTCCATGACAGGTAGGAGGCTGGTAGGCTTTGTTTTCACCCTTTAATGTTAGGGAAATCTAGTTGTTCTTCATTGAGTGACCTGTTCAGAGCACACCCATGTCACAAGTGTACCAGATAGGGCGGGAGACACCCAAAACAGCAACAACCATAATAAAGTCTCCTTTTTTTACGCCCTTGCTCTGTGTTAATCACTCTTGTAAGTCATTTAGGAGTATGTTCCATCCAGCAATATTACACAGTGGCACCCCAGTGCAATATACTAAAATCCCCGATGATGTGGGTTTTATCCCTAGTGCCCTACTGAAGAGCCAGGGTTTGGGAAGGTGAATGAATCGCCCAGTTCACTACAAAGCTTCCTCCTGAAGGACAAGGGTTTCTCACCACCCTCTCCATGACTGGAACAGTACCTTGGACTGCCAGGGCATAGAACTTAAGTAAATGAATCAAAGTCGATGGGAAGGGGTAGGAGCCAAGCGCAGGCCTGCCTCCCTCTGCTGTGGGGAATCTGTGTGCATTGTTCTCTGCTCAGTGACCCTATGTGGAGATTGGTGTGGGGTTTCATGGGCTGGTGTCTGGTCTGAGGTGTAGACAAGTCTCCGTGGGGTTGGTGGAGGGTATGGGTTTATCTGGGAGAATCCCTTGAAGGATGTGGTCTTTGACCTGGGCTTGAGACTTATAGGTCAACTTCATCTTGAGTCTTTCCTTTGATCTTCTGGTGTCTTGGTGGAAGTGGCAAATAGAAACCTACTTTTCGTGGACTCGCTTTCTTGTTTTGTTCTTGGGAAGAGTCTTTTAAACCATTTCCTTGAAAAAAAAAAAATTCAGTCCCGGGTATCCGTGTGAAGTGCACATTTATGTCTTAAAAGTTTGATCCAAGTTCAGTGATGGTCTCTTTGACTTTTCAGCTTTGGTGCTGACAGCGATGCTGAGTGGGAGGAGACAGCCCTGGGGAGCAGCGACCCAGTGACTGGAGGGGTTCTCACCTCTGTTGTCAGTGAATCCTGGTTGGCCTCCCAGGCAGTCAGAGCCGCTGAGCCAGCTGCTGACAGGTAAGTCCTGGGTGTTTTCAGCTACAGATAGTGCCTTTCTTTGCAGGAGAGTTGTCTGTTAAATATTGATCAAGGCAAGGTCAATAAATGCATGTCACTATAGACAAAGACTAACACTAGCTCCTTTATTCTAGGGTTCCCAAGGGCGTTTCCTTGCCTGTCTGTTCTTTCTCTTGCTCCTCTTTGGCTCCGTTGTGCTTGGGAACACTGAGCTGGGATGGGTGTGTTGGGAGAGCTGGGCCACTTGATCTTGCAGGTCCCTTCTGCCCTTCCATGAGGTTGGGGTATCAGTGCTGCCTCCTGGGTTGTTCTGGGCAACTTGTCACACTGTGGGCCTTCAGAGTTGGTAGCTGTTGTTTGTAAAGGTGGGCTACCACAAATTGGGCTGGGGTGGAGGGCATCTTGACCTCTGACTTGTTTCCCACAAGGTGTGTGTAGGTCTGCTGTGATCTTGAGTGGGCATGGGCTTCACTGACTGACCTGAGAGGACCTGGGATCCAGGGCAGGACATCTGACCTGCATGCTCTTGTTTCTTCCCATTGTTCACCAAGATAGATGTTACGATTGGGTTCTCCCAGGATGAGTCCAAGAGAAAAAGTCTAAAACTTCTGTTTTTGTTGATTTGTTACATGGCTTCACATTGCACCCCAAGTCCTTGCCAGACAGGTACTAAAACCTAATCTGATGGAGATGTTGATAGTAGCATGGGTGGTACTCTCTAGGTTCTATGCTCTGGAATGTACGTTCTCTCTAAGTGCCAACCCCACCAGGGCCACTGGCATCCCTGATAAGCCTCTGCACTAAAAAAACTGACCCAAAGCTAGATGCAGTTAACTTGGGAATGTTTTAGAATGTATTTGATTGAAATTGTTAAGAGGATTAGTTCTCAATTTCCTAACTTGTTGGTATTCATTCCATAAGTTACCAGTGCACACCCACCTAGTACCAGGTACTGTCCTGTGTGCTGCAAGCACCATGGGTACTAGATGGCCAAAGTCCCTGCCTGGAGGGAGTATATTTTTAGTAGAAAGATATTCTGTCAAGAGCTTGTGTTCTGTTTCACCTAAAAGTTGAAGCCCAATTCCTTAGATTATTAGAAGGATGATACAAAACAAGAGGGTGTGAGAGGAACCAGCTTTTGTCAGAGCACCTTATGGTTTGCAGAGTGTCTCAGCTAAAGGCACCCAGGCCTGGGTGTAGACGAAGCTATAGGTGGGAATCAGGGACCCTATGTGATGGAGCCTCACAGGATAGATTATGAGGGGGTTAGGCAGGTATCAGGATAGGCCTTGCTTTTTTCTTCAGTGTTCACTGCATCTCAAGAGCCATCCCTGTTTATTTGTGGTCATAGTGAGGAGAGAAGAAAGGGTTAGTCATCCAGTTTTATCTGGATTTTACATTCCATGTTTTCATTTACATGTGGTCAAGTGTAACCTGAAGTCACAGTTATGGTACAGTAAGATATTTTGAAAGAGAGACCACATTCACATAACTTTTATTATCTTATCATAATTGTTGTTTTATTATTAGTTATTATGATTAATCTCCTACTGTGCTTAATTTATAAATTAAGCTTTATCATGGGTGGTATATATGTGTAGGAAAAAACATGGTATTATATTGTTCAGTACTAGCTGCCATCTCAGGCATCCACAAGGGGTGGGGAGGGGGTCTTGGATTATCCTGCATGGATAATGTAGGACTACTGTGTGAGTGTCTTAATCATTCCATTTTCTTTCTGTTCTCCTACTCTTGGAACTAAAGAGGACCGAGTGTTTGCCTTAAGCCTGTACCTCTTTGGGTCTAGTTTGGCTCTCTTCTATCTCCGTTTTTGCCTGCTCATTTTGTTCTTATTAGAGAATTTCTAGGATCAACAGTTGAGTTGGGTTCAGAGCATGACATCCTCAAGCTCAGTATTCAGTGCAGCAGCTTCCCACTAGTGCTACTGCACCTTGAGGAAGACACTCTCCTGTTCCTGGCTGTTGGGGACTGATCAACCTCCCCAGGGTGCAGCTCTCAGTGGGCTTTTCTCATAGAAGAGGGTGGTTCTCTGCTTGCTCTGCTTACCCTGGAAGATTCAATCGGAGGAGGGCGCATTATTGTGGCTACACCCATTCTTATTAAGCAGTCATTTCTCTGCCCGGTTGCAATGGTTGATCGTTCTTTCTCATTTATGGTATACTGTAAACCAAAACATTCTGAGACTCTAACTTAAAAATGATATGACTTCTACCTTTTTCTTTCCTAAGTTGGAAAATTGCAGCAGCTGTGTCGCACAATTGGTCGGTAAGGTCAGATAGTCATGATCTGGTCTTTGAGAAACTCTTGTACACTGTGGTGTTGTATCTTGCTGCCTTTCATGACATCTTGTTGTTTTTGCCTTCTTTAACAGTTAATACCCCTTATCCTCTATTTTTGCATTTCTTGTTCCCCCATCTGTTTGTCTACTGTTTGATCTATATGAAAACACTTTCATATTCTTTTGTTGGACTTGTGTTATCCTGTGGAGTTCGCTTATTGTTTTATTTTTGCCTTATTGGGGCACTTAACCCAGTACATTTTGATTTGGTGGTTTTGTGTGTGTCCCCTTTCAACACATTGCACCAGAAAACATATCATATATCATTTGTCTTGCTATCCCTGTATAATGCCTCTTCTGGCAGAATCTTAATAATCACCTGGTTGAATTGTTGCCTCAGTTGGCTTCTAATATGTTGGAGTCTTAACACGTTGTTCACTGATCCACAGAATCTAAAAATCACCAAGATTAAAGGAAGAAAAATAATCTCTCTACTTGTGAGTAACTTAGAGATGTAGCACATTAGCTCTTTGTTTCAAGAGTGTTTGTGATTCTTGTGGAAGCATTTTTATGATGTCTGCTTTAAAATTCTTGACAGATAATTCCAGCCTCTCTGTCTTCTTGGTGTTGGCACTTGATAATTGTGTTTTCTCATTCAAGTTGTCATTGTCCTCATTCTTGGTCTGAAAGGTGATGTTCACTTGTATTCTAGTCATTTTGAGTATTATTTTGTGTGAATCTGGATTCTATTTAATCTAGAAGGCAGATTCACTATTGACCTGTAGTGTGTAGATCTGAGTTGGTGTGGGTATTCTGTTCCTTGCTGGGCAGTGCTAACACCCACGTTAGGGGATGTGGAGGTGAAGGGCTCACACACACACTGCTTCAACATTGTAGGATGTAGGTGGAGACAGATTACATGGGAGGTGAGGAGGAAGCAGACGTCATTTAGTTCTACCTCTGACCACCATGTTCTCCGCATGGACCCGGGGTGGGGTTATAACTTGAGCTCTCTGTTGAACTTTACCTACTTTACCCCTGAGGAGGAATTGGCTCACTGCCTGCTTCCAAGTGGGAGATAGATCTGCTCCCATTTTGTTAACAGACACCATGCTTGAAGATTAGAGTGTGAGTACCTGCTTATGCAAGCAGCCAGGAAGGGGTAGAAAATTAGCTTCTTTCTTAGCTCCCCCCAGAAACTAGAGTGTCAGGAAACTGTTAGCATGTGGTTGGGCTTTTCTTGATCCTTTGGCTGAGGGACAGGCTTTCTTGGAGCTTTTCTGACCTGAGTCTGTTGGCAGTTCTGGGCTGGAGACTAGCACAGTATCCTGTCTGGGATTCGAAGAGGAATAAAGAACGTGGGAACTCACTACCATATTCCTCCTGAGGCCCCTTCACAATCTGACTTCTTTTGGCCACTTTCTTGAGTCTTCCTTGGCTTGTTCTAGGATTGATCATACTTCATCTTGTTTGGAATTGGAAGGCTCTACTTTGGAGGTTTGAAGTCTCCTGTTTGAAAGCTTTTATTCTCTCATGGCTATTGAATGTTAAGGAGAAAGTTATAAAAGATAATTTTAATTGTCAGGATCCTACCTATGAGAGGAAAAATACTTATAAAGCAAAATGGATGATTTTTAAAATTCCAGCATTTTCCAAAATTGGAAGGATTATGACTCAGTAATCTTAGTGGTTGATAACTTGTCAGTCTTCTCTGTCTTTTCAAGTCGTTAGTCTGTCTTTTTGCTATCATTCTGAAGATTCAAAACAAAAACAGTATTTCTGCCATTATTTCTGTCCATCAGAGTCAGGAAAAGATCCGATTGCTGCTCAGGAAATCATGGTGCCTTAATTTTGGTGACTTCCATTGTATCTATAAAATAAGTTTTTCTCAAGAGTTGAAATTACATTAAAATATTAGTATTGGTAAGTTTCTGATAATTTGGGGGCATTGGCGTATTTAGAGATAAGGTAGCTGGTATTATTTCCTTAAGCTTGAGGTTTTTAAGCAGTGATGATGCCAAAGTTACATTTGAACGTAGTGTACTGCAAATCAAAGCAGTTTGTATGGTATTTAAGATAAGTTACAGAGATCAAAACCCAGCAGTCTCAGCTTAGGCACGATCTGTGGCGCCTCTGATGTCACAGAATGTGGTCTGGTCCTTGGAATGTTCACAGATATTGGGAGTGGTATGTAGGGAAGTAGATAATAATGCAGAGAAGTACGTGCCACATGGAGAGAGGGAGGTGCCTGTAGCTATGGATATAGAGTCCAGATCCGAGTAATACCAGTGGCAACAAGAACACCAGCTAAAACTCAACACACTTCGTGTGTGCTTTGTATTGTTCTAAGTGATCCCAGGGATGAGCACACTTGGTCTTCATGGTAGTCAGCGGAAGTAACTATCCCTCTCTCCAATTTAAAGGTTGAGGGTACCAGGGGCTGAGGCTGTGGCTCACCAGTAGAGCGCTCGCCTAGCACGTGCGAGGCACTGGGTTCGATCCTCAGCACCACATAAAAAATAAAAACAAATAAAAATAAAGGTATTGTGTCCAACTACAACTAAAAAAAATATTAAAAAAAAGATGAGGGTATCAAGGCACAAAGAAGTTAGATACATATTTGTGAATTTGCCTATTTGCTAAAACTTTTTTTATAATCCCCAAATTCATATTCATGGTACCCTTGTGATCATCCATGGACATGCAGAGAGCGGTGAGAAAACACACACATTCCCAGTGGAGGTTGAAGAAGGCTCTTGTACTGGGGACAAGTGTCCTTTTGGTAGTCTATGTGGTGTCGTGTTTTTCCCATTGTATTTTTTTTTGCTGTTGGTGGTGATTTCACTGTTTGAAATGGCCCCAAAGCATAGTGTTGATGTGTTTCAGAGCTCAAGAAAGCTGTAATATGGCTCATAGAGAAAATACTTGTGTTAGATGATCGTTGTTTGGGCATGAGTTACAGTGTTGTTGGCTGTAAATTCAGTGTTAATGAATCAACAATATATTTTAAGTAAGGCGTCTTTAAACAGAAACACATGTAAGCCAAGGTCATATATTGGTTGGTTGACAAAAATGTGACTAGAGCTCTGTTCCTCTATTCCCTCTATTTCCTCCAGGGCCAGTGACTCAGGATTTCCTGATTCACTAATTCAGTGTTCACGACGACTTGAGAACATAACTACTGCTCTACTTGTCCTTGGTCACACCAAGTCCCTTGGTAGCCTCTTGCCCAATTTGTTTTATTTATTTTTTTAAAAAACAGTTGTTGAGGTGTCATACACTGAGGACAATAAACTACACATTTTTTAAAATGTGTAATTTTTTGTGTTTTGATCTATGGCGGGAATCGAGGTGATGAAAATATCCATCACTTCAGTTTTTCCCATGCTCCTTTGTAGTCCTTCCTTACCCACCCTTTCCTGGATTTGTTTTCTCTCATTATAGATTAGTTTTTGTTTTCTAGAGCATTGTATAAAGGGAATCAATGTATTTTGTCTGGCTTCTTCCACTCAGCATATTTATTTTGAGATTATCTGTGTTAAAGCACATATCAATAGTTTGCTCCCTTTTATTGCTGAGTAGAATTAATGATGTCACAGTTAGATCATCCATCCACGTGGGGATGGACATTTGGATGTTTCCAGGCTTTTGCTGTTTCAAATACAGCTTCTGGAGGTTGCTTTGTCTTTATCTGTTTATCTTTCTTGGCTTATAGGAATGCCTTATCTATCCTTCTGTCATTCTTTTTGGATTTAGTCTCCTTTTGCTGAGGTCATGGACATCTGGTTTGGTGCATGACTGTGAGTCTGCTAGTTATCTGAGTTCTGGTTTAGGACAGAGTAGGGTTGAGTGGTGAGGAAGACAAAGTCCGAGGTAAGCTGAGGCACCAAGCCGTAGACAACTGTCTCTGACAGGGCTGAAAGTTCTGGATGCATGTGGATCAGTTAATTGTTCCTGAGTCTGATCTCTAGTGTCAGTGGCCAAATCACTGTGGAGACCTCAGAATCTACCCTTTATTGTATTTATTCCAGGTGTGTCATAAGGTGGTTAAAGATAATTCCTGGGAGAGCTGTCCTCAGATACCCCAGCCTTTGGTTCAGGAGGGCCCATTGTGGTCAGCATGAGCTATTTTGGGACCCTGGAGATCAGTGCAAGCTTTACTTTGGGGCTTGGGGTGGATCATTATCCAAGGTCCTGCTGTCTTGCCCCTTCTACTAAAATGACTAGCTACTTATACTGGGAACTCCTATAACTCTTGTGATACTAAAGCTTTGCATTTCTGGCATTGCCATGGACATGTAAGAGGGTGGGCCTGGGAAACTCTGGCATGATACTTACCTATATATTTATGTCCACTGTTGGTTATTTAAAACTGTAGGATAGCATGCTCTAGCACTTCTAGATGTCTCATCCCAAGAGTGACTCTTGCCAGACTCTCCTTCTGTTGTCACCATTAAAGCTTATCTTGAACAGGATTGCCCAGAAATGGAGACACAGAAGAAGAACAACCAACAGAAGCCTTGTCTGCGTGTGTACCTGCTTAGGTGGAAAACAAGAAAAGGTGCAAAAAAACAAAAAGTAAGGCATCTTGGCAATTTTGGTGTTGTTTTTTATTTTATTTTATTTTTTAATTTGTTTGTTTTGTTGTTGTTGCTGTTTTTTTGTTGTTGTTTTTTGTTTTCTTTTGGTTTGTGATCTTTATCCAGTGTTTGCAGCTACTTCAGTTTATATATAGGTTTTATGTATATGCAATGTTTTATATGTACAGCATTGTCTCTCAAAATGTTGCTTATGGTCATCTTTAAGATTCATGATTAAAAAAGAAGGTAAATTTTGCTAAGAACTTTCTGCCCTGGCCGCTCCTAAGGAAATTCAGTTCCTGAGGTAGCAAAATGAACTTGTTTCAGGGTGCTTCCCTGTGGAGAACTGCCAGGGGCTTCTCTGTGTTTCCATGTATGATCTGAAGGCCAGACATTCCAACTGTCTTTAAGAAATAGGCTTTTCTTTTTTCTTTTTGAGCATGGGGGCAGCCTGGCGACAATATTGCCCAAGAGAGTCCTCAGATCAACAGGCGGTTACAATTCATTCTAAGTTGAAAGGAGGATTAATTTTTTAACAAATTATAGTCTCAGTTAAGAGAAGATACAGGAATGTAATAACATGTGATGAGATTTATGATAAGAGGTACAACTGTGATTGAATAGCTACATGTAAAACATTTCATGCTTTCAGTAATAACAGAGCTGTGGGCCTAAAGACAGGATGGAGACGCGAAGAGGGTAACGTTTCAAAGGTGCCCTCTTCTTTGTACTGTCAAGGGATTATTTCCCTTGGATGGATTATTTCATAGATGAGTTGATGACTGAGGGCCCAGTATGTGTGTGATTGATGTGGATAATTTCATCAGAAGATGATTACTTTCTTAGTTATTGCAGTTTTTAGAGCCAATGGAGGGGGGTGGGGAGAATGTTCCTTTGAAATGACAGATCATGCAGATTTTGCCAACTTCATACCTAAAACTCCGGATGGTCATTTGTAGTGACTCTGGCTGTTTGGCACCAGTGTGGCCAGAGTAGATAATCTTTTTTTTTTTTTAAATAAAAACATTTAAAATTTTATTTTATAATTGGACATTAGGAATTTTAAAATAAAAAAATCCAAGTTTTACATAAAGAAGATTGACATGTTTGTAAACATCTAGAACATTAGAGTTTTAACAATTTCAGCATGGTACAGATTAGATTCTAGACCGATTCCAACCTTTGTAGGTGACAAAACCAGAGTTTTTGCATAATGTGTACTTTAATTTAGCATATCATTATAGAGTGTCTGACTTCTGATGGTGGTTTTGAAAGAAATGTCCTTGCAACTGTTTCCTTTTTTGTGGATGAGGGGTATATTGCTCCATTTTCTTGTTCCTGTAACAAAATTCCTAAGGCTGAGTAATGTATAGAGAAAAGAGGTAAGATGTTTATTTGGCTCACAGTTTTGGAAGCTGAAACTTCAAGATCAGGTGGCCCCATCTGCTTGACCTCTGATGAAGATCTCCTTGTCCGTATCACTACCTGGCAAAGAAGCTTAAAGGGAAATGACTGTATGTCGAAGAGGCCAAGAGCATGAGTGGCCTCACTTTGTAACAAGCCATTCTCTTAAGGACTCACCCCATAAGACCAGCATTAATCCCTTCTGAAGGCAGTGTCCTTGTGATCTAATTACTTTGCACTAATGTCCACCTCTTAAAGATTTGACCACTTCCCAGCTCTGCCACACTGGAGTTAATGGTCCAGCACATGAACCTTTGGGGGACATGCTCAAGCTACATTCCAAACTGTGGCAGTGGGAAACCTTTTATCCATGGATTTCACATTATCCATGAAAACAGACTGTTGTGCCTCAAAGTGTGTGTGATCAAGATGCATGTCATTATGCTTTACCCCAATTGGTTTCTATTCTCAGGATACTCTGGGGTTCAGAGGACCAAGTCCCAGCCACAACAGTGAAATGTAGGTGTTGCTTAATTCCTAAGCCTCAGAATCCTCAGGAGCAATAGCTGCTGAAAAATGAGTAGGGAAATATACAGATGGTCCTCAACTTAGACAGTCTCAGTAACCTCACCCCAATTTCTCTCTGCACCCAGCTGCAGCCAATTCTCCACAGAAAAGCCAGGGTGATCCTGTAAGGTCTGCTCCTGCTGTCCGGCTCCCCTGCTCATATGCTTGCAATGATGACCATCCGTTTCTCTGAGCAGTATAGTAGAGTGCTCACTGTGTGTTCTCTACTCCACCTGCCCAGCCAGTTCTTTGAGGGGCTGAAGGGTGGGAGGCTGGGAAGGGAAGAGGAGAATGGGGGTGGGGAATGGAAGAAGAAAACCCAAAACTGGGAGAGAAGGTAACAGCATGTTTGAAAAACACTTCCTCCCACTTCTCTTGAGAGCTCTGCCTTGCTAGATTAAAGGCTTAAAGACGTGTTGGGAGAAAGTAAAACATTTGGCTTTGTATAAAACCCAAACTTATTTTACCGTAAAGCCTTTTCTGTTTTTGTGGATTTGGAAGGAATTTGGGAAGCCACTCCAGTCTTCTGCTCTGCTTTGCTTGCTTCTTCTTCAAGAGCGTGTTTCCACGCCCCACTCCAGGTTGAAATTCTGCACCTGCTGCTTTGGCTTGGAGAGGACTCCTTGTCCTTCCTCAGCCTCGCCTACCACCAGTGACCAAGAGTAAGATGAGACCACTAAGGGAACTCTAAATGCCTCTAATAAGTTTTCAAGGGATCAGAATCACTCACAGCTCACTGTACAGTTTCTAGCTGTTTCAAAACAAAGCCTATATCTACCACAGTTACAACCCTTTAGCCTATATACAATCTAATCCCAAATATATAACCTTAGGGAAGACATGCACTTAGGGTACAGGATCCAGAAGAGGTTCAGCCAAGTCAGATAATCGTGGGTGTGAGAGCCAGAGAGAAACACGGAAAGAGAGTTGTCTTGTACCTATGATCTTTGGAGAAGCTGGGAGAGAATTTCACTGGAGAGATTATGGTTTGAAGAGACTGCATTGATTTGATGCATTGGAAGCAATTGGTTTAGAATAAGCTTTATCAACATTTGTAAGAAGAGTGCAGAGAGACTGAAGAGCCAGAGAGGAGATGGTAAGAGAAAGCGTTCCTCTCCTTTCCTTCTGAATATGGGAATTGCACACAAATATTTAAAACCCAAGGGAAGGAGACAGTGGGGAGGGAGAGATCAGATATAGATATAGAGGGGCAGAGCAAAGAGCGCGATCATGGGGTGAAGCAGAGGCTTTGGGCAGGATTCAGTGCTGGCAGGGGAAGCCTGAGGGCATTGGTGATAAGGAGAGGGGAGAATGATCTGTTCATCCTGAAGGGGTGTCCATTTTCTGCAGGGAGAAGGAGAATGGGATAGGGGAAGACTTGGGGTAATAGAAAAAAAGTGTTGTGGGGAAAGAATAAGAATAATGAGGATGAATGAAAGATGGCCAAAGAGTAGAAAGGTTTCCTCAGAGTATGTTTTTTGGTGGTTGCCACTACCCTCCTTTGTGTTTCCTTAGGAAAGTCATAAAGCTTTTGATTTGGTGGGTTTTTCTCTGACATGAGGGTGTTGCTGTAGTTTGAATCTCAAATGTCTCTTAAAGGTACTTGTGTTAAAGGTTTGGTCCCCAGCTGGGTACTGTTGGTAGGTTGTGGTACCTTGAGGAAGTGGGATAGTGGAAGGTCATTGGAGATTGCTCTTGAGGGGGATTGTAGGATTCCTGTCCCTTCTTTCCTTCCTTCCTTCCTTCCTTCCTTCCTTCCTTCCTTCCTTCCTTCCATGTGGTAAGAGTGTTTTTACTCTACCATTGTGCTTTTCCCATGATGTGCTGCCTTGCTGTATGTCTAAAAGCAATGGAACCAATTCATTATAGAGTGGATGGAAGCTCCGCAACTGTGAGCCAAAATAAACCTTTTATATTTATATTGTTTATTTCAGGCATTTTGTTATAGTGATGGAAATCTGACTCACACAGGTAACGACTTTTGTTTCTTTGGAAACCTGATCTTCAGGATAAAAGAAAATAAGTCACTTATCCCTTCTTTAGAGAGAATCAGCGTCTTTACTTGACTTGTGAGGTATTCAAGTCTTGCCAAGAACAAAATGCTTTAATAACTTGTCAGAAAAGACTTTATTTATCAATTAAAATGGGTGTATTTTCTATTTCAGTTCTTTTGAATTATGAGCAAAACCTCATGCAACAAAATTGGATCTAATGGATTAATCTCATTCCTTTCTCTAGCACTACTACATCAAAAACAGGGACCACATCTTGATGGAGCTTAAAATTCCAGTGCTCTTGTTAAGACATGCAGCTTGAGACCAAAATAAGAGCCCCTGGAATTAGAGTCTCTTGGCACGATGACATTAAGTTAACTAAGATAGTAACCTGTCGTCGTCGTCGTCTTTTTTTTTTTTTTTTTTTAATTCGAAACCTGGTAACCTTTAATCTTCTAAACTTGGTCAAGAACAATTAGACTATTATCAGCTTTTGTAGTATTATTTATCACTGATACCGTGGATAAAAATTGATTGTTGGCTTCTATTGATTTTCAAAATTTATTGGTCAAGGGCAGTAGAGGGGCATACAGTGGCCTTGTGTCTTCTCCTATATGTCTCTTTGGTTTGACAGTCATTGTTAGATGGACCTGTATGTCTTCTACAGTACACAAGAGAAAATGCCAATTAATTATACCAAGGAGACTAACCTAGTTGTCTGGGAAGACATTTCTTAACTGATTTAACCTAGGTTTGGCAGTTTGTGGGGAACTCTGCATGGCAGTGTAGCTTAGAACAGATATGTCACATTAAGATTATATGAGTCTCTCCAGGGTTCATGGGTAACTGATAGCACTTCCCCAAAAAGTTTTTAAGCCAACATAACATCTCCTATGTTGTAGGAGATGGAATTCTAGGATCTCAGATGGACCTTCATATTTCCAGTGTCTGGCGTGTGATGGGGACACTGTGAATCTTTTTTTTTTTTTCTCCACACAGCCGTCTGTGGAATAAATGACTGGAACAGGGTTTGCACATTTTCTGCCAAGGACCACATAGTAAATGTTTTTGACTTTGCAGGCTACATAGTCTCTGTGACTACCCAGCTGTCATTTTGGTGTGAGAGCAGCCGTACATAACATGAAAATGGGTAGGTTTGGGTTTGATTTCTAAAAACAGTCAGTGGCCAGTAGACCCCTGAAATAGAGGATCGTCTACCCAAATGTCAGCTGTTTAAATTGGACCTGGGATTGGTTTTACTTGATATGGTAAGATGTAGAAATGACTGTCATGAAGGAATAAATTTATATTCATAGTTCTCTAGAAGTAGCAGGAAGGTCCCATGCAGGGTATGTGGAAAAACACCAGGGTTCATCAGGAAGCTAAGGGACTGAAGGAGAACAGGGCAAGAAGATTTCTTGTGGTTTCCACAGGAAGCAACAGGTACAGAAGGCAAGCTGTCACTCAGATTCTACAGCCACGTTGTTCCTGGTGAAGCTCCTTTGGCTTCATGCTTCTTTGCCCCATTCTCAGCCACATTGGGGATAGAGCATCCCTACCTAAACTTACACATGAGCCTGATTGGGAAGAGAGGGCTGCACACCTTTCACAGGGTTTGCTGAAAGAGTGAGATTAAGACAATCAGATGCTGGGGTCTTCAGTGCTTTATAATTTAACCACGGATCTCAGTCCAGCGGATCCAAAGGGTGATTAAGGTATAACTTCTTTGGACTTTGAAGAATTTTCCTGTAGGTAAAAATAAGTCTAACACCATGATTCACATTTCATTACAGGGACAAGTGTGGATTGAAAAGATTCTGGAGTATATATGTTTTCTAAAGTGTTCAAATCCAAGGGCTATTTTATATTTTATTTCTGATGAAGTTTTGGACATTTCCCAACCATTACAGGATCTTGTTCAAAGTGAAGTCAAATCTGAATGCCTTGTTTTCTTATAAACTGTTCCATGTGAAATGTTGTGGTGGTGGGGGGTATGGTTGGTAATGTAGGTGTCATGGTTATTTCCTTCCCGTCCTTTTTGTTTTGAGGGGCTAGAGATTGACCACAGGGTTTCACACGTGCTAGGCAAGTGCTCATCCACAGAGTTAAAACCCTAATCTTCCTTTACATTTTTTTAAATTTAATCAATTTAATTTTTGTTTAACTTTTGTTTTCTTTTTAATAGGTTACATGTGCAAAGATTTTCCCTTACATGCGAAAGCTTTCAGTAATTTGTAAATTCCTAGAAAAGTAATGACACTAATTGGAAAAAAAAAAAAGAAATTTAATGAATCTAGAAAAATGTATGAAAATGTAAGTTTTTTTTTCAGTGACTCCAATTTTAGTTCTGTAGGTAAGTAATCTACACTTAATAATGGTGTTCTTTCTTCTCTCCCATATACCCCTTGGCAATATCTGGGGTTTACTTGCAGGTAGGTAGGATGCTTTGATATTTGGGGAAGCTGATGCCACTCTCTCCCCGCTGTGCCTTTCTGTGATTCTCTAGTCTGACAACCTGCAGGATTTCCCTGTGGTTCTTTCCTTGTCCAAGAGGTACTGTGTTTGTAATGTCATGGTATCTGTGTCCTAACTGTGAGATCAGGACAGTGGTGCTGATCTGTTCTACTCACGTGACTAAGCTTCAATTTATAAATGTATTCATATTGTCATATGTACTCATCAACCCATTGGGCAGGGATATTCTCTCCTGTGAATGCAGCAATGAAAAGGTCTGTGTGAGGAGTTCACGTTGGTCCTCTCAGTACTCCAGAAGGCTCGTGGTATCTTCCTCTGGTGAAGCATTTAGGATGGAGAGATTCCGGTACGCTCTGCCTGTGGGTGACTGAGGCTATTTTATGTGATTCTCCTTGCTCACGTTTGCTCTTGACTTTGTCCATTGATGCAGGTCTTGAACCAGTGGGGTCCCTCCTTAAAAGGAACCCTTGAGGGTTGGGTTAGCAATCCTGCCATGTACCTCCATTGCTGCACACAAGGCACTGCCAAAGTGAAGACCATGCCTCGGTCATGGTGCCAGGGGTGAGAGGACCTGGAAGTGGAAATCAACTTCTAGCATTGACCTCTCCTTGCTCATAGGAACTCAGTGCCACTTTTGGAAGGCTTATGTAGTGGTTCAGGGCTCTGGCTACGGATTTAGGGAGAGCAGAACCCGAATACTGACCATAGAGCTTCCCAGCAGTATAACCAGAAGCAGAACTTTCATGCTCTGTCTCCTGTCTCTTAAGTGAGAACAGTCAGTGTTGTCTCCACACCAGACTATGAAGGGGACTTGATGCTTCACACAGTGGGGGTAGAGGCGTGGGTTACAGCTGTCACAGGGTGAGGCACTGCTTAGTGGAGCTGCATGTTCTGACCTCTACTCATGTTTCCAGGTCATTGAAACAGATTCAAAATCATGTACAGGTATTAAAAATCTACCCTTTCTTATTGGGAGGCTCACCAGACCGTAGTGGAACGGGCTGTTGATACTTGAATAGAATTTGCCAGCAAGTCTTTTTCAAAAGCTGAGAATATAAAACTGTAGACCCTTGTTTCTAATAACATGTAGTGTGAGGCAAGGGTGTTCTTTTCTGCTTCAGGTGATTAAAATAGCTGTTTATTCTAGGCCTTCTCCTTAGTCCATTGATACATTATGAAAGGAAAGCTAAACTTGGTGCTTTAGAGGGATTCTTTATATTTGTATAGAAAAAAAGATGTTTAAAAGGTAGAAAACATACCAGGTACAGCTTCGAGTGAGGGTCTAGCGTTTATGGCATTTCTAGTAACTGACTATACTTACATTTATACTTACACTTAAATTTGTATTTATACTTCCATTTGTATTTATATTTAGTTTCCCCTTCTTGGCCCTCAGAAAATGATGCATGATTCTTCAAAGCTGTATTGCATTTTTTCCTCCCAAATTTTGCCCCCTGCAAACATCATATAAAAGGAAAAATTTGAAGAGAAGAAATGAGAGTAATGATTCTATTCTTTGTAAACACCTGAGGAACTTCAAACAAGACTTTCCCCCACCCCCGAGATTTCATTTTCATTGACTTAGGGATAGCCTGGGCACCTGAAATTTTACAAACTCTCCCCCAAATTATAATGTGCATCTCAGGAGTTGGGGCCAAGTTAGGGTGATTCTCAAGCTTCATTGTGCAGTAGAATCCCCCAAGGGCTTGTGAAAGCACATACTGTAGGGCTACACTCTTGGAATTTCTGATGTAATTGGTTGGGTTCATGGCTCCACAACTGGCATTTGAATAAACCCCCAGGTGATGCCCATGCTGTTTGTCCTGGGACCATAGTTTGAAGCCATAGGCACTATAGATTAAAAGATCATGGGTTTCTGGACTGAGCTCCATCACCACTTTCAGGTCCCTTTTTCCAGACCTGGGACCATCATCTCCTCACTATAATTTCTTCATGTGAACAGCGGATTAATAATAGTGGATACTCTGTGTGCACATGTGTATTTACACATAGACAAATAAGTGTAAAGCACTGAGCCAAGTTCCTGCTGTAAACAAGCACATCAGCATCTTTTCCCCTATGACAAATTTTAATAATTTATTAGTAAGAACATCCAAATCTGTGATTTTCTTTATATTGTGAGGTGGGGGTGGAGGAGGTTGAGTTTGACTCAATTTCATCTTTTGTGTTTTTTTTTTCCTTTTTTAATTTGGTGATGGCTGGGATTGAATGCATGACTTTGTGCTGACAAGCACTCTCTACCTGTGAGCTACACCCCAGCCTCTTTTATTTTATTATATTTTTAAAAATTATATATATATTTAGATAGGGTCTTGCTAAGTTGCCCAGGCTGGACTTGAACTTCTGATCCCTCTTGCCTCAGTCTCCCCAGGAGCTGGAATTACAGGTATGAGCCACTGCATACCTGTATTTTCTATTTTAAGAGCTTTTCCTTTACTTTGATTTTGTTGAATATTTTAACAAAAATTATGATATCATTGAATTTTCTAAGGTTTTTTTTATGAATGCCTATCAAATTATTCTTGATTTAAAAATTATTTTTTCTCTTGATAAACTTTTACATTCTTACATTTTTAAAAGATTTATCTATTTTATTATCTTTCTTGGATTTTAATAAATTTTGTCATGTTTTGCTCTCACTTGTTTTTGACTATTCTTCCTTCTGCCTTAAGAATGGATTTGTGTTGTTCATTTATTTTATTTCTTTCTGTTATAAAAGACACAAGTGTCATGATAACTAGTTTTCCTCCTCTTTTATTTCTCTTGCCTCTTTTATTTGTCTTGACACATGATTGTGTATATTGTCCTAATTGTCTACAGACTATTATTGTATCTTAATTTCCTCCTTGGCCCAGTTATTTAGGCCAGAGTTTGGTTTTAATTTTCAAATGACTAAGTTTTTCTTTCTTTTAAACATGTATGTAATTAATTTCTGGTTTTGTTATATTTGTCTATGGTGTGGAATCCCTTGCCAAATGGACACACAGTCCCTATATCAGCACCTCAACCCCTGAGATTCCATTTGCAGCTTCAACCAGACCAAGAAAAAGTGACCTATAATAGGTTCTTCCTTGGAGCCACATTTTTTTTTTACACAATACTTTTATTTATTTATTTTTAGTGGTGCTAAGGCTTGAATCCAGTGCCTCACATGTGCTAGGCAGTACTCTATCACTGAGCTACAACCCCAGCCACAGAGCCATATTCTTAACCACTAGAGATCTTTGAATTTGTTCTTTGTGTTTTAGTCTTTTTAAAATAATAAACTATAGGAGTTTGCAAATGTGATTTTTTTTCATAAATGTGCATTTGTTTTTTTCTTAACACACACAGCTTATGCATTCTTTTTACCCTAGTTTTATTTCTTGTTGTGCCCTGTGTGATGAATCCAAGTTTCTAATAGCAGGTGGTTTTTCTCAGTTTCTCAGTGAGAATCCTTTTTTTCTTTTATTGTAATATTGGGGATGGAACTCAGAGGTGCTCTACTATTGAGCTACATCCCCAACATTTTTTTAACATTTTTGAGATGAGATTTTGCTTAGTTATCCAGGTTGTCCTTGAATTTGCTATCCTCCTGCCTCAGTGTCACTATGCCCAGCTTCTTTTGCATCTTTAGTTATTTATTTTTAATGGAAACGTTTTATTAAATTATAACACTCATTCTTATAATTTTAGGCTCATGTATTTTGATTCATTGCTTTTTGGAGGATAAAAGCTGGATGCTGTTTTTATGTATTATCAACTACACTGTCATCCAATGCATCATATTTTTAAAATTTGAATTAGTATTTTTTTGCCTTAAATTGTATTTTGCCACCACTACTTTCATTGTGTCTGTTTGTACTTGGTTTTTATATCTGTGCCCATTCTGTCTCTGCCTCTCCTTTTTCTCTTTTTAAAGCTTTTCTATTTCAATTTGCCTCAAGTGTTTTTTTATGTTAGAATATTTTTAATAGTGTCCTGAACCAGAGATAATTGGAGAGTTGACATTTATTGCAACATGTCATGTATCTTTTGTCATAAATTGTTTCTGTTTCACATGTTTCTTCATTTGTCTGTTCTCTGTTTTCCCTTTGATGTATTATTGGGTTCCTTTTTGCCGCAGTCTGGCTGGGCACAAATGCCGCAGTCTGGCTGGGCACACAATCACGAGCCACCACACAGCTTGTAGATTCAAACAGCAACTCTTTATTCCCGAACTCACACCAGCCGTCTACAATCACGTTCTGGGGAAATCCACGTTCTCTGCCCAAATCCACATCCACTGGGCTTCTGTCTCCCAAAAAATACTGTCTGAATCCCGTGAGAACTCAAGGGGAACTCAGGCAGCAGGATGCGCCCTATTCCCAGCAGGAATAATCTTAAACCTTAAACCTAGAACCTAAACCAGGAACGCCCTAAACCCGATTATCTTAAACCGGGAACACCCTAATCCGCCTTGGTCCTTGAGCAAGGTCACCTACAT
>NW_026000153.1:25458351-25495364 GCF_001458135.2 Marmota marmota marmota | reverse complement strand
CAATTTTTACTTGCTCGGAGGTGAACAACTTCAAACCTTGAGTCAACCATTTTCCCCAGTTTGCCTGAGAAAGTTCTAGGAACAGGCAACTTGAAATAAAAACAAAATAAGTCAAAACAAGAACACATTGTTTTTTGAATTGATCACCCATTCTTTCGCTCTTCCTCAGGGGCGAGCAATTTCACTTACCTCCAAGCTTCAGAAGTTCCCCGTACGAGCCGCCAAATGCCAATGTCTGGCTGGGCACACAATCACGAGCCACCACACAGCTTGTAGATTCAAACAGCAACTCTTTATTCCCGAACTCACACCAGCCGTCTACAAACACGTTCTGGGGAAATCCACGTTCTCTGCCCAAATCCACGTTCTCTGCCCAAATCCACATCCACTGGGCTTCTGTCTCCCAAAAAATACTGTCTGAATCCCGTGAGAACTCAAGGGGAACTCAGGCAGCAGGATGCGCCCTATTCCCAGCAGGAATAATCTTAAACCTTAAACCTAGAACCTAAACCAGGAACGCCGTAAACCCGATTATCTTAAACCGGGAACACCCTAATCCGCCTTGGTCCTTGAGCAAGGTCACCTACATTCAATGTCACTGCAACATGGGGTACGCTGGCAAGGAAATTGTCATACCTACTTGGCTAATGGCTCCCAGCACCTTTTATCCTTTTATTAGGATTTAGAATGCAAATATTCTGTTGTTAGTCCTATATGTGATCATCTTACTCTATCATTGCTCAATTATATTTTTCTTAACAAAGAGTAAGATTTTCTAGCTTTTATGCAAAGTATGACTTTTTTCTCCCTGTAAGTCCTGTAAAGATTTATTTTAAACTTGAAACTTCCTCTTTCAATTGTAATTTTTATATTGAATTTTATTACTTAACCTGCCTGTCAACAATTATGATTTCTAGACTTACTAGTTAGCCAATCATTTTGAGTCCCTATTACTATGTGGATAGGCAGAACATACTATGTATGTTCAAGGTCAGCCTTGGCAAGTTAGCAAGACCCGGGGAGCCAGCACATCATGGTGGGGACTGTGTGGTGGAGTAAAGCTGCTTGCCTCATGATGACTGTGAAGCAAAGAGAGACAGGAAGGACCAGGCTCCCAATATTCCTTCCTCCAGTGAACTCACTTCCTCCCTCTAGGCTCTCTTTCTTAAAAGATGCTACCACCTCTCCATAGTGGTGACTGGGGGTCTAAACCTTTACCACATGGGGCTTTGGAGGACATTCTAGATCCAAACTGAGGCATGGCTTTTGCCCTAAACAATGAGTTAGAACTGTACATGTTGAAGGGGTCAGGTGGACAGGCATGTGACTATCACCTGAATGTCCAAGGAGTAGGCAGCAGCATTTGAGGGGGACAGAGGAAAATGTATAAAACATCCATTCTGGAGAGTACAAAGATTTCCCAAGGAAACAGTAGAATTTCCTGGCAGTATTGAATATGTATTTTGAATTTGTGGTCAAAGAAAAATCAAAAGCATCTCTTTAGCACATCTGTAGGAGTTCTTTAGTCTCATGCAGCTACTGAGGTACAGAGATTCTATAAGCTGATGAATAGTGTTTTCCTGAAAGAGCAAGTTAGAGGAAGAGATGGGCATGAGAGCCATGTTGTTTGCTGGGAATGATTCTGCAGTAGGCTGTGGATCCTGAGCCAGGTAAGAGAGGAGTTAGGACTGAGGAGTGAAGAGGAGTAGAAATGACAGAGCCAGTGAATCCTCCTCTCATGCTAGATGTGGCCTGGGTGGGAGGAAAGCAGTTCATGAGTTTAGAGCCATGGGCAAGGATAGTGGGTAGGAGTCGGGGGTCCTTGGGTAGAATTGGTAACCCTGGCTTATCGACAAACCCAAACCCCACCCTGACCCTATTTAAAATTGTGGATTACAACCCATCAAATCATGTTTCAAAATCAAGTTAGTAGGTTATAAAAAGCATTTTAATCAGCAAAATTGAAGAGGGTGGATCACATAGAAACTTTGCATGCATTGGATGCCAAAGGTGATGAGCTTTTGTCCCAGGAGATGAACAGGTGAGCCTGGATTGGTCATGATAGTGTCAATTTGGTCATCTGTTGGCATCATGTTGATTTTTCTAGTAGATGATGTCAGTTTGGGGGAGGGGGTACTGAAGATTGAACTCGGTGGCACTTGACCACTGAACTACATCCCCAGCCCCATTTTTTTTTTTTTTTTTTTGTATTTTATTTAGAGACGGGGTCTCACTGAGTTGCTTAGCACCTTACTTTTGTTGAGGATGACTTTGAACTTGCAATCCTCCTGCTTCAGCCTCCCAAGCTGCTGGGATTACAGGCGTAATTACACAGTAAGACAAACTTGGCAGTAAGCTTCTTTAACCCAGCAATGACCATTATCTGAATAGGAGGATGAGCATTCTACGTTCAAATCTACCATAAATGTAATTTTCAGGACATGTGAAATCAACACAGTAAGACAAACTTGGCAGTAAGCTTCTTTAACTTAGCAATGATGTTAACTTGACCATTATCTGAATAGGAGGATGAGCATTCTACATTCAAATCTACCATAAATGTAATTTTCAGGTTGTTGTGATATCAAGAACCTAAGAATGTCATCTGTAGTCTGTCAAAGACTCCAGGGTTCTCTTCCGAGCACCCAGCATACTTTTCAGAAAACATTATTGGGTGTAATATTTTTCAAATTTATTACAGTTGTAGAATTTTAATTTAACCAGCACACATTGCTCTTAAAATGGAAAACAACCAACAAAACATAGCGTCAAAAGAACAAAGGCATGTTCACATTCGGTTGGTGGATCCCAAAGTATAAATATTGACATTGTTAAGAAAAATGTTGACTTCAGTGTCAGCCAACTTTTGACTTTGCCTGAAATATTTTTTAACTATAGTGTAATAAAGAAGTACAAACTTTATAATGAATGTTATTTAAATTTTTATGATAAGGTCAAAACTCAATTAAGATGAACAGGCTTCTATACATTATTTATAATGGTAGTCTCGCAAAGGAGGGCTTAACCTTCAATAGTGAAAGGACATGTGAAATCAACACAGTAAGACAAACTTGGCAGTAAGCTTCTTTAACCAAAGACAGACAGTAAGGATACAGTAATGGCAAATTTTCGTAGTCATTCTATAATTGTTAATGATTAAACTTTTTGTTATGGATATAAAGCTGCTATGTATTACTGGCTTATAAAATTGTTCTTTAATATCTATGAATGTGGTGAACATAATTTTGATAACTCAGCTGATGATTTAGAACTTAAAATTTTTAAGGTAGCGCAATAGTTAGGTGCGGTGGCGCACGCTTGTAATCTCAGAGACTCTGGAGGCTGAGGCAAGAGGATCACTAATTCTGAGACCAGCCGGGACAATTTAGCAACTTTTTTTTGTCTCAAAAAATAAAAAGGCTGGAGATGTAACTCAATGGTAGTGCATTCCTGAGTTTAATCCCCAGTAGTGGAGGAAAAAATAGCACAGTAGATCATCAGGTATATATAATTGTAGGGTACTTAGAAATGAGGGTTTTGAGCTGGTTTGGTACAGGTTGGGTAACCCTTATCCAAAATGTTTGAAAACAGAAGTGTTTCAGAGTTTGGAATATTTCTATGGACTTTCTATATTGAATACCCCTAATCTAAAAATCCCAAACCTAAAATGCTCCAAAATTCAAAACTCTTTGAGCATGTACAAGCGCTCCAAAAATTTTGAATTTCAGACCATTTTGAATTTCAGACTTTCAAATATGGAATGCTCAATCTGTGTAGGTTTTCTAGTCTTCGTAAAAGCACCGATAATGACAGAACTTTTAATCTTTGTTGGGTATGGGTGGCAGAATAATTTTGTAGATGGATTGCATCTGACGTTGTGGATGCCTGGTGTACATAGAGTTACAGAACTGGAAAAATGCATCAAAAACTGTAAACAAATTCCAAGTGACAAATATAATCAGAAAACATGATAGTGTTATTTCTTTTAAAAAGCTTGAATTTATACAAAAGTGCTGTTTAGAATCAGTACTTTATATATTTCCAAGCTTTGTTTTCTTAAGACATTCTGCTAAATTTCTTGGTTGTATCAGAAATTCAGTGGAAATTATTAATTTTATTAAAGGTTGCTCACAAATTTTCAATTTTTTGATAATTTTTTGGGGGGATAAACTATACAAAACATAAAAGTTGATGTTTTTTACTACTTTTAAGTGTACAATTTAGTGAAATTGGTATATTCACAGTTGTACAACAATCATTTTTGTATAACAATCATTTCCATTTCTAGAACTTTTTCATCATCCTAAAGAGCAACTGTGTACTCATTAAACAATTTTCTCTTCCCCCAAATACCTTGTGAATTCTACTCTACTTTTTGTCTATAATTTTTTTTTTATGATACTAGGGATTGAACTAAGGGTACTCAACCACTGAGCCACATCCCCAGCCATATTTTGTATTTTATTTAGAGACAGAGTCTCACTGAGTTGCTTAGCATCTTGCTTTTTCTGAGGCTGGCTTTGAACTGGTGATCCTCCTGCCTCAGCCTTCTAAGCTGCTGGGATTACAGGCATTCAGCACTACACCTGGCTATCTATAAATTTGTGTATGATAACTATCTCATATGAGTGAGATTATGTTATTTATCATGTGACTGATTTATTTTGCTTATCATACATAATGCCTTAAAATGTCAGCTATGTTGTAATGTAAAAATTCATAACTTTTTAAGGGTGAGTATCATTCCATTGTAAGTATATTTTACGTTAATTTATTGATGATCAGTGGGGTTGCTTTTGCCTTTTGATTGTTGAGAATAGTGCTATGTGAACATGGTGAAACAAGTGTTTTGAGTCTCTGCTTTCAGTTCTTTTGGGTTTTATTTCTAGTAGTTGAATTGTTGGATCCTTTGTTAGTTAATTCAGTTTTCAAAGAAATCATTGTAATGTTTTCGATAGGAACTGTATCTTTTTACAGGGACTCTGATTTCTCTACATCCCTGTCAACACTTGTTAGTTTCTGTTAGATACATATTTTAGTCCTCCTGAGTGTGAACTGATATCTTATTGTGGTTTTGATTTGCATTTTTCTAGTGCCTTTGAGCATCTTTTTCATGCACTTATTGGCCATTTGTTTATCTTCATTGGAGAAATATCTATTCAAGCTTTTTGCCTATTTTTGAATTGGTTTATTTGGAATTCTTTATATATTCTAGATATTAGTCCCTTATCAGAGAAAGGATTTGCCAATATTTTGTCCCATTCTGTGGCTTATCCTTTCAATCATTTTTTTCTTTCCACATTTTTCATTGGTACATTATAGTTGTATGTGATAATAGGATTTCTTGTTACATATTCATATAAGGTATACAATAAAACAATATAATTTGGCCAGTATTATTCCCTGACACCTCTCCACTCCCTCCTCTTTTTTATAAAATATTTTTTTAGATGTTGATGGACCTTTATTTTATTCATGTATTTATATATGGTGCTGAGAAACGAACCCAGGGCCTCACACATGCTAGGCAAGTGCTCTAGCACCGAGCCACAACTCCAGGCCATCCACTCCCTCCCTTCTTTCCACCTACTGTTCTTTCAATCTCCTGATAATTTTTTTATGTACAAAAGTTTTTATGGTAAAGTGCAATTTATCAATTTTTTTGTTGCATTTTTCCCCATTGCTTTCTTCTATGAGTTTTATTGTTTTAGTGCTTAGATTTAGGTCTTTCATCTACCCTGAGTTAATTTGTTTATATTGTAAGGTTAGGATTAATTTTATTCTTTTATGTTGATATCCAGTTTAACCAGAACCATTTATTGAGAAGACTGTCCTTTCCTCAGTGAATAGTCTTGGCATGCTGTTGAAATTCTATTGATATATGCAAGGATTTATTTTGGGGCAAATTCTATTGATATATGCAAGGATTTATTCCACTAGCCTCTATCTGTCCTCATGCCAGCATTATGTTGTTTTAACTGCTGAGCTTTGTGGTAAGTTTTAAAATCAGAAAGTGAGTGCTCCAACTTAGTTGTACTTTTTCAAGATTATTTGGGCAATTTTGGGTCCCTCAAGAATCTCTATATATTTTAGAATATTTTTTTTCTATTTCTGCAAAAAATGTCAATGGGATTTTGATGAGAGTGCATTGACTTTGTAGATGGGTTTAACAATATCAGGTTTTGAATCTATGAACATGGGGTGTCTTTTCGTTTATTTATGTTTTCATATTGTAGCAGCATTTTATAATACTTAGTATATAAGTTTTTAATAATATTTAGTATGCAGATTCTTAAATTTGTTCCTAAATATTTTATTATTCTGATGTTGTTGTAAATAAATTGTTTATTATTCTTAGGATTATCCTTAATTTAAAAACACAACCGATTTTTGTGTGTAGCTTTTGTGTCCTGTACTCTTGCTGAATTTATTAGTTCTAATATTTTTTTTGTGTGTGATATCTTTAGCATTTTCTACATATAAAGTCATTTCATCTGTGAACAGAGACAATTTTTATTCCAATTTTGGTGTTTTTATTTTCTTATGTAATTGCTTTATCTTGTATCATCTTAAATGGAAGTGGGCATCCTTGCTTTATCCCTGATCTTATGGGAAACCTTTCCATCTTTCACCATTGAATATTATGCTATCTTTAGGTTTAATACATTTTATTAAAGACCAGAGATAGTACTACTTTCTTACTGTATCTTATAGTAGTTTACTTGTCCTGAAGGAGAATTCAGTAGGGATTGTGGAACACACATTTTCCTGGCTGAAATGCAGTTTTATTTGGCAGATACTTTCAAAGGTGTTTTTAAATGTTAGTTTTGAGACTTATGCACATTAAGTTTGATACAACAGGAAAATAAACATAAATCTATAACTCTTGGATATCCTGAACATAGCTAAGCATTTCAGAGGGTAGACAAATTAGGGTAAATAAGTGTATATGGATTGAGCCTAGGGAGACTGGAAATAACAGCAGCAGGAAGTCATTTGTGTGGGGCATGGGGCAGCCTGATGGGATGAGCAACAGGGACTGCTCTTCTGGGGCTAGGAAGAACTGTTATCTGATGCAGCCTATAACAGAGTCTTATCTTGATTACTACTGTTATTTTTTAAGCTATTTTTGTCAGTAGAATTAATATCCCTTATTGTACGCAATAGCAGGTACTGTGTCCTGCAGGAGAGTGTGTTGAATCAGTATGGTTTGATGTCCATTGAGAATTATGGTTTATTCTTGGCTGTGGCTGGTGTAGTCAGCATTCACACAGGTGAAACTCAGTTTTTCTGGCCGCAACAACACCCAGCTTCCTTTAGGAGTTCTTTGGAGGCCAAATTCCAAAGTGATAAAGTCTTTAGGATGTTCATGAATGCTCTGGGGGAAAAAGAGCTAAGCAATTTAGGCAAGTACTGAGAATGAGTGAGTTTAATTTAGTGGATTCGATGTCACCTTCATCCTCTGGCTGTCCTTCTCCCACAAAGACTGAAGCTACTCAGATATCTTCTCAAGGTTCTATACATGTTGACAACCATCTCCTCCTGAAGGAAGAAGCTGGCATCCCCGTGAGCAGGCCTCTTAACCAGACCCACATGTGTCTTCCAAGAGTAACCCACTCAGACAAGCCACACTTGAGCCAGTTATAAGCCCTGACTTGTTTCTCGTCTATGGCTTCTCACAGTTTGTCTTTATTCCACGTTCTGTGGTGCAGTAAATGTAATTTGAAGAAGGCAGAAGGAACTGGGCTTTAGCTGGCTGCCTAGATTCCTTTTAGCACCATCAGTACTACCAGGTATAGATGAGCATATACATCAGATTCTGGCAAGATGGTGCTGGTTGAGGGCCAGAAAGAAAAGGTAGCCATCAGCCTTGGACCATTTCCCTTACTAGGACATCACCAAGGAAATGCCTGAGTAGGGGCGGGTGGCTGGCCTCACGGTGCAGAAAAACTTGGCACGTGTTACATCCTTCTTCCTTCTGTTGCTCTGAGTTGTAAGAAGATAATACAATTATTCCCATTTGACAACAGCATCCTCTTCTGAAAGAGTTTCATTGTCACACAAACTTGTCTTCTGATAGCTGAGATGAGTATTTGGGAGGAAGAAGGAATTTTCACCTCCTGGCCTCTTAAATTCTGCATGGCAACTTGGAAGGATGATGGTGAATATTAACAGAATACCCGTGATGGGTATCAGCTGCAGGTAAAGAATGAGAATGGAAAAGGAGCAACTGGTTTCTTTATGGGCAACTTCTTGTCCTGATTGTTACCTGCCATTTACAGAAAGAATCCTTTCCACAGTCTGCCTTCTTTTCCTGGTGGCCTCAGATGAAGTTTTGTGGGAGGACAAGTTCATTTCTGTTCCTTCAGTTTCTCTAGCTCTTCTTCATGGGCTGCTAGAAAAATTCTATCTGTAGGTTTCTTCACTTTCTGGAAGGGATTTGATTTTGAACTTTTACTTTGAGGTATTAAGGATACATTTTTAAAAGATAGTCTTTGTCTTCTGATATTTGATGAGTAAAATCTTGGTTTATTCTTATCAATACTTCTATTGAAGGAAGCACTTGGGACATTTCTCTCCAGGACTCTATCCATCCAGCTGGAAGAGTTCTGAGTTTCGAAGTCCTTCCATATGTTCTAGCTTTGATCAGATTTTTGAATTTGTGTTTTTTTCCTTCTGTAGTCTGTGAAGTCTCTTTTTTAGTTTTAAAGATGAGAATTTGCCTACAGTGTTTTGGCTACAAAGGGAAGTCTCTTTCATTTTTTTGATCTCCAAGTGGAACAAACCTTCAGAGAAAGGCTGAAGATGAGGAAAACCATTGATTCTAACCATTGAATGTGACACAAAACCAAAATTGCTTACACACTGAAGGAGACAAAATCTGTAGCACACGTTGGGTAGTGACCTCTGCATCTCTTTAGGCTGTGACTCTAGGAAAGGCAGATAATCGTTTCTTCATTCTTTTAGAAGCCGTGGTGGATTTAAGGTCCGTGCTACATCCACCAGTCACAGGCCTGATCTCGTGTAGCCACGAAGCATTGGCTCCTCTGGGACCAGGCTGCACTTCTTGCCCCAGCCTGATGCCCTGCCTTTCATACCTTCAGTCCCAGGAGAAAGGGATCATTGAATTTAGAGGATAGCATCCCAAGAGGAAGTCTGTCTGAAAGTTAATTTAGAGAAACTGGGTCATTGTGGGCAGTGTGCAGGATAGACTGGAAGGGCTAAGTCATGGCGTTGGGAAGGGTCATGGCACCGAGCTGCTCTGACTTCTCCCTTACCTCCCGCTGGCATTTCCACTTCCTGCTGGTACATACAGAACGGGCAGAAGCATAAACTCAAGTCAGGACCTTATTTCATAGAATTGTTGGGTGTTGGTCATCCCTGCTTCTGTGCCCAAGACCTCTCCCCAGGAGCCAGGACACTAACTGAAGCACCAGTGGGCATTCCCCAGACTCCTCTGTCATCCTTTGAGGAAATGCTCAGTGCTTTTCAGTGGCTTTTTGAAGGCACTGTCTTACTCTTATAAAAATCCAGCACAAGACTTGGCAGCATTTATTCTGTGTTCCTGGAAAATTAGATGACAGTTCCAGAATTTCTCAGAAGACGGGATGATTTACAGTGGGTTCTAGTCTTGAGCAATCTGCAATTACAGCAATTAGAGAAATCTCCAGGGTTTTATAGAGAAAAATTTCTTCTTAAAATCTTCAACATACAAATAATTTTCTAATTCTAGCTGTGTTCACTAATAGTTGTGGCTTGGATCGGATATATGATTTAGTCAGTGAGTCACTGATAATATGATTTTTTTTACAAAAATACATGCAGAAGCACCAAAATTATTTTGCACCATTAATTATTCTGCTTTCTGCTTTAGGATGGAGGTGGTGGATTGGAGTGGTGAGGCAGGGGTCTGGCAGGTAGAGAGTGACTGGCTTCACTTATAAAACCTAGGCTGTTACTTAAAATAGTGATACTTTATAGTTCTTTTATGTTGGAGAAATCATGCTACTTTCTAGCACCTCAGCTGGTAAAAACGGATTGATGCTGTCCTGGCTGTTGATGGGAATAGAGGATATGCATGGAAATTACCCAGCTTTGGGTTCATCACATTTCAGATGTTTGTCAAGGATGATGATTTTTAAATTTTAATTCTTGGGACATTGACTGAGCACAAACCAGATCATCAGGCACACTTTTGGGGCTAGGGAGCCATTTTGGAGCTCAACAGACGTATCCATGGATCCTGGAATAGGAGGTAGACATGGAATGATTGGTAAATGAGATCTTCATGAATAATAATAATAAAAACAATTCTGAAGCAAACGAAATAGGACAATAAGTGTAGAGGTGGCTGCCTTGGCTAGAAGGTGAAGTAGATCAAGAAATAGTCTGTAGTTCATTGTTGGTAGTTATGGAATCTCTGAACCCTGTTCTGTCAGAATCGGACTGACCTATCCAGAACTCTGCTTTCCATCCCTTCTGCCTTGGCCACATATGAGATTTATGGAGATCACCATTGACCCCAGTGTGTCTGTGTTTGTCTGTTTTTATTATTGTGACCCTGCATTTGTTTTGCATCCAAAATATTCTTAATCTTCAAATACATCTACCTTCCAGGGTCTTGAAGAAGGGAATATGCACCAGTGGCAGGAGTTATGGTAAATGAAAGCAACATATATCATCTTTCAGCAAAATACAGTGAAATGTACCAAGTACACCTACCTGCACACATTATAAAACTATTATGCTTTAGAAATGAATCATTTGAATTTAAATTTTAAGTTATTAAACTTCCTTTATTATTGAATTTCCATAAGCAGTATTTTAATTTTCATTTTTTTCTTGATTCCTAAATTAAAAACTTACCTGACTGTGTTAGAAACGAACTGCCTTATAAGTCCCTGCTCTCCTCTCCAGAGCTGTGGCTTGCTGGTGACTTGGACAACAGCACCAGTGCTCATGAATTCCCTGCTGCCCCCAGGTTACCAAAAAATGCTTTTTTGGTTCTGGCTCAGTGCTGCACCTCTGAATATTCTCTCCCTGCATAGGAATTAACATAAACTACAGCCCATGGCCCAATCCCAGCCCATCACCTGCTTTTGTACATAAAGTTTTATTGGAACACAGACAAGTTCATTTATTTATTTCCCTGACTGCTTTCTGGCTGTCTCATCAGAGTTGAGTAGTTTTTGGTCCTTTACAAGGACCACATCTACTTCAGGAACTTTGTTTATAATAACTTCTTCTCTTATAGTTGAGATGAGGGGATGCAAAGATCACTAAAAGCATTTTTTATATATTTGACTGTGCCAGCTGATAGGACACTCACCTCATACAATTTTACAAATTAGATAAAACTGTGGTTCTGAATTTAATAACAGCAGCCATATTATAGAGATGTTTTCGGAGGTGAAACATGCAGTTTATAAATGTGTTGATATTACTATTCAGCTTCATGTGTAGGTACTTTTTAAAAAAATTCTCTATACGCTTCTTCTGTTTACAGTGTCATTTTAACACTGTAAACAAAATTAGAAATCACTTACAAAAAGCCCTTGGCATTGTGCTCAGCACATAAAAAGACCTTCATTAAAAGAGCCTTTATTTTCATCAGTTTCAGAACATGAGCTGGCTATGTGATTTTTTTTTTAAAGAATATGGAATTATTTTTTAAGAATATAGAATTTTTAAGTGATTTTTATAATGTAACATCTGAGATATGATCTTTCCAAGTCTTTGAGATAACAGTGGAATAGTCACTTAAAAAAACAGATGTTATTTGGTTTGGGGAAACACTTCTTTAGTTTTGGATTCCAAGGTAGCTAATGATTGTGAAAAAATATTGCGTGCTTTTTATACTTTCGGTAACTTAAGCAATCAGTTTAAACTCCCATTTGTTAAATGTTCTGACTGACTTTGGCTAATTTGTTTAGTTCCTCACCATTTCATGGATACAGCTGGTAGGCAAGTTGGGGTACAGGATGAACAGGATCCACACGTACCTCCAGAGGACTCCCAGGCCCAATGGGAGGTAGACAGGTGCAAAAACTATCCAGGTCAGCGTAGCTTGGGATGTCGTCAGTGGTGTGCTTTGTGAGGTCAAGTAGCGGGGAGTGGGATTAATTGTCCATCTCATGTCATTCCATATTCAGCAGCCCACAAGCTGTCCACTCATTGGGTGTGAGGCGGCATGGGGAAAAGATGAAGAGCTTTCTGTACACATATTTTGTCTTTACGTGTTCCACCATCCCTGTGAAGCAGATAGCTTCATGATAACCATCTTAGAAATGAGAAAATGGAGGCACTTACTATGTGCTGGCCCTCTTGCCAAGGGCTTGACTTGTATTTTTCTACTTAAACCTTCTACCAACACTCTGAGATGGGGACCTTCAGGTTTTTTCCCTTTCAAATGAGAGTACCAAGGCAGAAAACGGCCATCTCACCTCCCGAGTAACACAGGAAGGCTTGTGTCTGAGGGGTGTGTTGTTTAATGTTGGTGAGACTGAGCAGATGATGAAGAGCTCATTCTCCTCAGAGTTACTGTAAAAAACATTTAATTTAGATCCTGTAATTTTTCTCTTATTGAATTTCTTTGTTCCTAAAATGACATAAGTCAATTTTAATGACAGCTTTTCAGCCTAAATAAGAAAAAGATTACAATTTATAATCAATTTCTAAATGTGTACTGACCATAAGGTGTTTACATTTCAAAATTAGTAAGAAGGGGAGGCATGCCTTAGAACCAATAAATTATAACAAGTAAATAAAGATACATAAATATAAATGTGTACATTTTCTTATATATGTGCATGTGTATATATATAGAGACCTGCAATATTCTGTAATGCTTTTCTTTTTAATGCATAAATTTCATCTTCTATAGTAGTGACATCCCCTTAAGTGTGAACCAAAGTCTTAAGACTTCTTCTGAGTACAAACAGTATTATTTTGTGCCCAATACCTTGGCAGTACTCTGTATGTGTTCTTTGTTTTTTGTTTTTTGTTTTTTTTTCCCCTAAGAAACCAAGGCTTGCAGATGTTGTTCTTAGTAGAAGGTCACACTGTTTGTATATGATAAAGCAAGGATTAAAGTAGTGTTCCTTGTTGGAAGCCCATGTCCTGACCACTGTACAGTCCATGTCTCTGTGGCATTGCATGTATGTCTGGACGGGTGTGTGCAGGTTGACTGATGTTTGAGGGGTGGAAGTCATTTCTCTTTAGTAGGAATTCATAGGCAGTAGAGGAACAGAGATCATTATCAGTCTATGAATTTGTCTTACCTTCAAGAGAGATACATACACCTAATTCTAGACACCTATATTCCACTTCTGTTTTCTTCCTGCTTGTCAGGGACAATAAGTCCCCACAGAGATATCCATATTCTTTTAATTTTCCGTCCTACGAAGGTCAGATCACCTTTTGATAATCACCTTTTCCTTTCCCATATGCCCATGGGTCATTGGGGATCCACTTATCAAGTGCCTTTTTTCTTTGTGCTCATGAGATCAGAAGGTTGCCTCTTCAGTTGTATGATCTCAGAGTTTACATGCACCTACAAAAACCAAAAGTCACCTGCTGGTAGGCAAGGCCAAGTCCTGAGAGACAGGCAGGAGGCGGGCAGCAGATATAAGCATGACTTCTCTTGCATGGCTACTTCTCTACTACAGACAAAGGTGTTGCAGGTTCTTGGAGTTGGAAAGGCATCTTGGTATAACTATCTGCCCTCTGAGTCCTAGATTCAACTATTTTCCTTGCACGGAGTCATTTTATAGTAATTGGTTTGTTGAATTTAATAACATAAAATTGGGTGTGTATCTTACCTTTGTTGTTTTATTTTCTTATGTAGTCATCCCCTCTTATCAGCAGAGGATATATTACAAGACCCCCAGTGGATGCCTGAAACCTTGAAGTACTAAACCTAATACATGTTTTTTATTCCTGGTCGTACATACCCTTGAGCTATTTTAACTTGCAAACTAGGCACCGTAGAGATTAACAACAATATCTAATAATAAAATAGAATAATTAAAACAACATATTGTAATAAAAGATATTTAAAGCTTAAGAATTGTTTATTTCTAGAAATTTCCATTTAATATTCTTGGATCTTGACTGCGGCTACCTGAACTGAAGAAAGCAAAACTGCAAATAAGGAGGGACTGCTTTAATTCACTATAGCATGCTTTATGAAATATACATGTTTGATACACTGGACACAGGATAATCAGCAAAACCTCCTTCCCCATGGGTGGTTTGAGAAATGCTGGTCTGGACCAGCTCAGCATATGCCAGTTGTGCTTGTGGCTTTTCTCTTCATGGCAACTTGAGAGACCCAACCTGACTCCTACTGTTCTTTTGCCAATAATCTCTGACCAACTGCTTGCCCCTGCTCTGGGGTCTGAAGGTTGATGAGTTTTAAGTAGTGAATTTCTCTGGGCTCTCAAACAGACTTGTCTTCTGCCTGTCTGTCTGTCTGTCTTGAGCAGCTTTCTGGTCCTGACAACCTTGCCAAGAGACCATGCCTGTCATGGATGTTACAGGGCTTGGTGAGAGTGAGCTAGTTCCAGAGCCAAGCAGTCCTGGGTTGTCTAAACCTTATGCTGCCACTGGGTACCTGAGTCCAACAGTTGTATTCTCACTTTCATGAAATGGGAGACTCAAGGGCCAAATGAGTGGAAACTTGGGACTTCCCATTTGACTAGGGCCACTATGGGATGGTATGTGAGACGCTCGAGAAGTCAACTTATATCTTTGCTCCTGGAATATAAGGAACTGTTTCATGAAGATGCTCCCCTTCTCTGCCCCAAAGCTCTGGTTCAGTAGGCACTGGGGTCTGTCCAAGGAGTTTATCATATGCAGTAGTCCCTCCCCATCTATGGGAGACATATTCACAGACCCCCCATTAGATGCCTGAAATTATATACAGATAGCACTAAACCCTCTCTATATACTATTTTTTTCTTCTATATGCATTCATGGTAAAGGTTTACCTTTTCACTTAAAGGAAAAACCCTATGGGCCTCTCTTTGGCATATCCAAATCTCCAGCATGACATTCTTGTGCTTTGGGGCCATTTTTAAATAAAATGGGTATTACTTGAACACAAGTACTGTGATACCACAGCAATCTGATGAAGAAAGCGACCAAGTATCCTAACAGGTAGGTAGCTTATACAATGAGGATATGTTGAACAAAGGGAAGATGTATATCCAGGTCATGACTGAGCGGGACAGTGTGAGATTTCATCATGCAACTCAGGACAGTGCTCACTTTAAAACTGTAAATTGTTTATTTCTGGAACTTTATTTAATATTTTTGAATCACAGTTGATCATAAGAAATGCGTTTGTAGGTAGGGGGTTCTTACTGTAATTTCAGACCAGCTGAAATCCAGCTAGTTTTGAGATGAGAGTAAACTACATTATAACATTTTGTTGTTGTTCTTTGGACAATGTAGAAATGGTTGTCATTTTCCATCATGAAGCTTTGAAGCCGTTGATCCTTGTACAATCTGTCTGCTGTGTTCTTGCAGATGGAAACATACTTTATTTGCCTTTAAATTCTTAGAGCAGGTGAAATTTTCTGTTTGGGCTGACATGCAGGGTTGCAGGTGCCTTAAACCAATCTACATTTGTTGTCTGGTGTCTCTGTCATCTTACCTCCTGAAGCACCAGGCAAGTAGCTTTGGGGCCTTTAAGAGGCCCTTCGTATCTTTCTCTTAGGGAGCTGCTTCAGATCTTGGATAGACCCTTACTGGAAGCCTACAGTCATGACCATAAGTATATGGTCCATTCTTCAGGGTGTCCTGTTTGGGAAGGGTAGGGAGCCATGGTGTGACTAGGTAGTGGGTAGGTTCACCTGGTGAAGAAGTAGCCTTGGACTGCTGGGATCACTGGGGCCCCTGTGGGCAATCTGGCCAGAGGAATGTGGTGGGGTTGCCCTCAGGGGAGTGGAATCTGGACAGGAGGGCCTGGGCCAGCCGTCTCACCCTGCATCCATGTTCTATCCCTGCCCGCCATCAGCCCAGGTTCTCCCTTGCTACGGCAGTGCTGACCACTGTATCCTGGCCTTCTTCCAACCTTTCTCCACATTCTCTCTTCTATTGCTTTGCACAGCCCTTTCCTCTGCCTTTTCCCTGGTCTCCATTATCTCCACTGAGCTGACCCATCCCTAAAGTAAAGTCCTGCTGCTGCCTCCACTTGAGTTTCTCTTCATGCTGCCATCTTTTCTATCTTTTGGCCATCGCAGATGTACTACCTAAGGACAGCAAATTCTGTTCACCACCTTGCTTGGCCCCTCCCTGGTGAAGCGCTGGGGTATAGATGGCCCCATGTGGGACTATACCCTGCCCAGGTCAGAATGCTGAGGCCTTATGTTGTGGGGATTGAAAGACAAAGGCTGGTAGGGTAGAGGATTGGGCCATCCCAGTGGGAAAGTGGCAGTGGGATCTGGGCTTTTCACTTGTCTTCCTTATGGGCTGTACCATGTAGGGGAATATGGTGGGGCTGCCCTTAAGGGGAGTGGAATATGGACAGGAGAAAATGGACAAGTGTAGCCCTTGCAGTGGTGGGTCTGAGGCTCTGGCTACTTGGAAAGCTTTGATCCCTTCTGTGTCTTCCTAGGGTATTCTTTTGAGGGTGAAGTAGGGAAGAGGATGTGCACTGCATTGTGGGTGGCTCAGCATGGCTGATACCTGCTCAGGAAGGTGG
This sequence comes from Marmota marmota marmota, assembly GCF_001458135.2. Lineage (NCBI taxonomy): Eukaryota > Metazoa > Chordata > Mammalia > Rodentia > Sciuridae > Marmota > Marmota marmota. Next base: position 25,478,656 of record NW_026000153.1, on the reverse strand, counting down.
GTATTGGTTTTTGAATGAGGCTGAAGCCTGCTCAGCACACAGTCCTATAACCGTTTCCAAGAAAGTTTAAAATATATTCATGGCTGGGTACCTTTACCGTGTTATAATTACTTAAATGTGGCAAATAATACCCATGGTATTCATGCTAACTGTTTATGAAACTTCAGTGAAGCAGGATATTTCTTTCCTTTTTGGCACCTGGATGAAGAGGGTGTTTATTATGACAATTTCACTCGCTGAATTTAGATGCTGTAAAACTTCTGTGTTCACTCAGTTGCAGAAGAGAAAAACTATTGGATACTTACCGTTAGCTGTTTGAATGGCCACAGAGAAAAATGGTATAAGCAGTAATTATACTGATTGATGAAAATTCAGGTAATTGCAGCTATTTCTTTAAAAAATGATGTATTAGGTGGGACAGAGGAACTTTAAAATTGCTCCTTGTATTAAAGCATACAGAGTAATTTAAACATGAGTTTCTTTATTTCACTTCCTATTTAAGTGTTTGGTCTTTAAAGTATCAACTATGTTTAAATTTTATTTTTATGTTCTTTTACCATATTGACTCATCCTGGATTTTGTAATGGCATGAACAAATTCTTTTATTGTCACTATTCTTTTCTTCCTAGGTAAGTAATGCCTTTTTTTTTTTTTTTTCCTGGCCTCTTTGCCTGAGGCATGCTGTGTCCCCTACTCCATACCTCACATGGCACATGCGGTATTTAGCTTTCTCACCTGCTCTTGCTGCCTCCAGTTATAATCCCCTGAATCTCAGCAGAAAGAGGGCCATTTATACTTCACAATCATATCTTTGTCACACAGGAAGCAGCTCGCTTTGTCAGTTTCCCCTGAATGTATTAAATAGTCCTATATGTTTGAGGCTTATCCCCATCCCGAGAAAGTGGTTACATTACAGGGGTTTCTTCTCTTCCTCTTTCCTTACTCTCTCTCTCCTACTCCTTCTTTTTCATATTTTGTTAACCAAGAAGAAACAAGAAGTATTTGAAGTTACTATGATATGAAAATTGACATTATTTTTGATTTCTGTGAGATTTATCTATAATTAATTGTCTAAGGAAAAGGTAAATATTTAGCTTATGTTCAGTTTTTCCTATTTCTGAATTTTCTGTAACTCAGCCATGTTTCCTAGTGTTTCTGAAAAAGTGGTGGGAAGCCCCACATTTCTCTTTCTGAAGATGAACTTCTGCCTGCAGCTGTGCTCGGGGGTTCTCTGGGCTTCTGGGGGAGGCATTAACATCCTGGGACAGTTGTCACTTCTGCCTTGGGCAGCTGGGGTGCTGAAAGGAGAAGGATGAGTTCCCATCAGCTATTTCTAGGTGCCTGAGGATCTGCTTAAGATACTGGAACTGGGATTTGACCACTTGGTAGGAGTGCTTAAAATATATGTATAAGAGGAGCCAGGCTTGATGGTGCACCTAATCCCAGAGACTCAGGAGGCTAAGGCATGAGGATGGCAAACTCCAGGCAGACCTCAGCAACTTAGCAAAATCCTGTCTCAAAATAAAAAATAAAATGGACTGGGGATATACATGACAGGAAAGTGTCTTTGAGTTCTTCCCCAGTACTAAATAAATAAATATTTGCAGAGAGATGATAGATAAATGAGGGGGGTGAGGTGAGAGGGAGAGAGAGAAAGTGTGTGTGTGTGTGTGTGTGTGTGTGTGTGTGTAGAAAGAGGTATGGAGAGACAGAGCAAATACAGGAAAAACCAATTTTCCATTATTGGTGGCAAATTCCAAAGTGTGATGGAAATCTAAGGAGGTAGTAGAGAGATTTTTCTCATGGGTAAAGTGACATTTACTTAACTGTAGGGACGATTAAGATTTAGATGAAGCCTTATAGATCTCTTAGCATGGCTGTAGCACACCTGACCCTTGGAGACCCATGACTCTAGCCTTCCTCCATAGTGCCCCCCTCTTGCCCACCTTTGCGAGGCTGCTCCTTCTGTTCCCTTTAAATTTCAGCCTCCTGCCTTGTTCTTCTCTTCAGCCTCCTTTTATTCCTTAGCAATGTTCTCTTAAATTTATAAATAAATAAATTGAATAGCATGTTTATTGCTATTTGTTTTCTCCAGATAAATTATAAACTCCATGAGGGCAGGATCTTTGCATTAGTCACTAATGTGCCAGGCATAGACTAATAGGTACTTATAAATATTTGTTGAATGGATGAGTCGCTTTGCACAACAACTATATAGATACTCTTCAGCTTACAATGGGGTAAAGCCCATTGTAAGTGGAAAATACTACCATAAGCTGAACATTCATTTAATCATCTAATTTATTGGCCATCCTAGCTTTACAACCCAGTATGCCTCACAGTGTCAGTTTCCCCTAGAGATTCAGGGCTGCAGCTTTCTGCCGCTAACCTGCATTAGGAGAGAGGATTGTATCATGTTTATCATTAGCTGGAAAAAGATCCAAATCAAAATTCAGGGTATGGATTATATCAAATGTGTATTGCTCTGGTATCCTTGTAATGTTAAAAAAAAAATCTTCAGTCAAACAGGCATGTCGGGGTAATTTGTGTTCTCTGCTTAGGTGACTCTAAAGTCATACACTTCACGTCTACAGAGCTCTGTGTTTGGGTCCCCCATGGCTGTGTCATCCTTAGGGAGAAATTTGTTCTACAATTGTGAGCCCCTTCACATTCCTTAGTGAAGCTGTCATCCCTGAGACCAGTGAACAACAATTTGTACTTTTGATGGTTGGAATTTCATTATGGTCAATGTGTATGTTGAGTTTCTTGTGAACCAGATCTTAATGTTTTTGAAACCCTCTTTTTAATGTGCAAACTGATTTGGAGTGATTTTTATTAATCTCCGTTTTTTTTCAAAGACTGAGATATGAGGTGTAGAATAAGGATATAAGATGAAGGCTTGTTGGTCTCTGGGTTCCATGCTATCTAGCTTTCCAGGGAGTAGGATTCTGGCAGAGCAGTCACTTCTTGGCTACCTCAGTCAGTGGTGTTCAGGCCAAGACAGTACAACCTGAGCCCAAAGTTCTTTAGTGGCTATGAGAATAGCGCATGGGTGGATGGTAAAATAATGAGGATTTGGTGACCAGCTAGAACATGGATAAGGAAGAGTTTGGGCTTCACTATGATTTCCAGCCTGGGTCACTAACTGAAGGTACTGGCATTCAGTAACCTGGTTCTCGGGAGCAGGTTCATGTCACCATTTTAGAAGAGAGGTGTGTCAGCTCAGATTCCCTTTCCTATTCCCCAACTAGACGCTTCCCTTAATTCCTCTCTCTGTGTTAATTCACCCTTGTCCTGGTCACCCAGGTTTTCAACTTTTGAAAAGCTGGGATTCCCCTGCCAACTTCTCTTCTATATCCATTGTATTTTCTCCATTGCTTCCTTATGAACATGGTTCCATGTGTCTCTGGTTCCTGTCTTGGAAACCCATATCTTGTCTCATATCCCAGCATTTAGTCTCCTGGGCTTGAATCATTTGGACAGAGCTCTTGGTCTCATTCCTTCTCCAGGCTCCTGGAGCTCCTGGGCTCCCCAGAGTGGCGGAGGAGTCATCACCCTGGGAATCAAGATCGTGTCAGCCCTGTTCCCAGTTGCTCCATCTTGAGCAGTTTGGAGAAGCATTGTGTTCTCATCGTTTCCAATTTGAGCAGCTGGAATAGAGTCAGTTGAAACTCTTGATAACTCTTGTTATCACTCTTCACACATCCCTCCAGGAACTGGTACCAAGGCAAGGTTAACAGATGTGTGTATCAGACTATTGTGTCATATGAATCCAGGGACTTCTTAGCTTATGGACCCCATTCTAGTGAGTGAAACCTTAGATAGAGGTGCTTAAAGCAGTTTTAATTTTAACACCTGATTGAGATATGCTTAAACAGGAAGGTACTCTTCTGAGACCCACTGAAAATGAATAAGACTTATAACTCATGGGTTGGATGTGAGGTGTCCCCCTCAAAGCTCACATGTGAGACAATAATAGAAAGTTCAGAGGAGAAATGATTGGGTGAAATAATCTCCTGATAAGGATTAACTGAGTGGTAACTAAAGTGGTCGGGTGTGGCTGGAGGAGGTTGGAATTGGAAGCATGGCTTTGGAGTATATATTTGTATCTGGCAAGTGTAGATCTCTCTCTCTCTCTTTGCTTCCTGATCATCATATGAGCAGCTTCCCTCAACTGTCGTATTCTTTTGCTGCGATATTCTGCCTCACTTCGAGCCCCAAGGAATAGAGCCAGCCTTCTATGGAATAAGATCTCTGAAACCATGAACCCTCAAATAAATTTTTCCTCCTCTACAATTGTTCTGGTGGGTCATTTTAGTCATAGCAGCAAAAAACCTGACTAAAACAACTAACTAGGGAGAAAAATATTTGGGCAAAGAAACCTTTTGTAACTTTAGTGATAGAAAAAGGGCTTGTAGTAGGTGTAGATTATCTCTGTCTTGTGTGTGTTTTCTGTACTGCTTGTCCACATGTACAGTGTTGTATGTTATCTCTGTGTGGGTATACATACACATACTCCCATACTCCTTCATCTTCTCTTGCTAGCGTTATTCCATTTGGTGACACTATTAGAAGCACACAGCCTGGCAGCTGGCTTCCTGTAATGGAGGCCAGCTGGCTCTACCTCCCTTGCTGTCTGTTGAAGCTGGAGTGGCCCTATGAATAGCCAGGCTGTTGCCATTTATAACTGCTATTCAAGGATGGAAGAGAATGTACACCTCTGATTAAAAAAGAACAGTGAAGACCCTCCATTTTTCTCCACTGGATTCTCCTTCCATCTCTAGCCCATATTAGGATGTGACAAAGTGGAAGACTGTCTCCTTGGGGATGGAGAAGACAACTAGCATATGTTTTGTGACAGGACTTTGGACTTTTTATATCCCGTCTCACTTACTGCCCAGCATACCCTTTGAAATAGGGAATATTATCAGTATCATTAATATCCAGATTTGCCTGTGATGAAACTGAGGTACATCGACTTGTGTTGACTTATCTAGCTACGCCAAATATCTACAAAGTAGAAGACACCAGCTTCCACATCAATGCTCTCTGGCCCCAAACCTGAGTTCCTTTCCTGCACCCCCCTCACATGGAGTAATTTGAGGGAATTGGTCATTATCTTTTCTATCTTTGTTTATCCTCTGTGTACCATTCTGGATAGTTCTGTTGCTTCCTAGACCGTATCATCCTTCAATGTCAAGGAGCCTCCAGGAAGTGTCCTTGGACCATTGGTCTTCAGGGAGGGAGAATAGAGAAGAAAGGTGGTTCTAATCTTTGGTTTATCTCATCCAAAATATTTTTCATTTCACATGATTTTTTAATCTCCAGTGGCTTGGTTTATTCATTTTATATCTTCCCTTTCTCTCCTTATCAGGCTCATGGTTCCTTTTACCTCCGTGAACATATGAAATGTGCTTCTTATCATTCTTTTACCCTATTGTCTTCTGTTTCTATCATCTTTGACATTTCTAGATCTGTTTCTCTGGGTCGATTTCTTTTATCGTTTTGGGTCTTATTTTCTTTTTGTGTCTGGTAATTTTCATTTAGATGCCAGACATCATGAGTTTTACATGATCGGGTGCTGGTTTATTTTCAGGGGAAGATAATCTTTTCAATATTTTTGAGCTTTATTCTGGGTACATTTAAGCTTCTTAGGAATAGTTTGATCCTTTTAAGACTTTCTTTTAAGCTTTGTTAGTTGGGTCTACACGTACTTTTAGTGTGGGACTGATTTCCTGTTATTATTGTAGAAGGACCGTTTTGGGGACTCTGCTTAATGGCTCCTGTGTAAGGAAATTTTCCATTTGGGCTTGTGGAACCATGCTTTTCTCTACCCTCTTAAGCTCTGAGGATTGCTCTGCCTCCTCCTTTCTGGTGGTTCTTCTGCCCTTTATATGTGTGCACTAATCAATACTCAGCTAAACATTTGCAGAAAACCCTCTGCAGAGCTCCAGAACTTTCCCCTTTGGAGCACTCCTTTCCTCTTTGCTTTGGCCTTCCTGAATGCTAAGTTCTTTCTCATTAGGAGACCCCCAGCCTCTGCTTGGAACGCCACCTCTTGTACCACAGCTTAGAAACACTCTAGCGAGTGAAATAGATGCTTGTGGGACCCACTATTTTGTGTCCTCTCTCCCAAGGATCACTCTCCCATTTGGCCTATTGTCCAAAGTATGAAAACTTTTTTAGTCATTTTAGGAGAGAGGGTTCAGTTGATCCATGTTTGCCAGAAGCTCAGAAATCAAATGTAATATTATTTTAACTGTGATTCTAGGAGGAGATTAGCTTTAGAATATTTTTGTGTAGTGGACAGACTCAGCCTTGATGGTAAAAAGAGATTTAGTGATGATGTGGTCCAAAGACCTGATTTTTTTGGATGAGGAAATGGGCCCAGAAAGTGATGTTATTTGCTCAGTATCACTGAATTTGTCTCATAGCTGTTTATAAGCATTTGGCTCATGCCACAATATGGTTTTTCATATAGGGAGTAAGAGGTGAACTGTTTCTTGTAGGGATGAAACAGTCCTGCCTGCTATGAGGGCTAGCTGTTTTGCCTTACGGGGGAAAGTAGCTGAAGGATTGAGTCTGCTGTGTCCTGGAATCTGTGCTGTATGTTCATTTTTTTTATTATTATTAACCTGTTGCTTTATCCAAAAATCCATTGAAGATAGACCTCAAGGAAGCAGCTCTTTGAACTGCTATCACCTTGACCTGTCAGCCATGCTTTTCATTGTGTTCTTGGCAGCTGCTCTTTGTCCTTCCTTGCTCTATCTCATACCTGTCTTCTGACGAACTATCAAACCTGGTCCAGGTATGCCATTGGGGACTCAGACTGGAGCTCTGGGCCAGATCTCTCTCACTTCCTTCAGACTCCAGGTTCTTGGCCGCAAGCCGCCATTTACCCTGGGGTCTCTGCCCTCTGCCTGCCAGAGGGACTTAGAGAGGAAGGAGGAGCCAACCCTGGGGCCTTTTCCTGGTCAGCCAGGACAGTAAGAACTCTTTCCAAGTTCTGAAATTGTTGTTGAGCAAGTTCAAGGAAGAGATGTCAATGCTTATTCTGCTAAATGGAGAAGAGTATAGGCATATCTTATCATGTGCCTACTATAGTATGTACTTGATTGTCTGCTATAAAGTTAACGTTTTCTCAGTAGTTCCAGCTACATATAGTTTGCATCTCTGGTTTTAGTGCAGATGTTGCAGGGGTTATGAAAATGAAAAAAAAAAAAAAAGGCAAAGCTTAAAGCTGAAGAAGCTGTATTCAGCTTAATTGCAGTGGCTTTGTGTACCACCATAGGCTTAGGCTTCATATTTCAAAAGTCAGCTGAAGCTCAGAGATGCTAAGGAATTGTCCCCAATTCCTTAATACACTAAGATTGCAAACCTTATCTTTTCAGGTTCAGAGGTATGTTCTTGTTAGCATTCTATATGCTAACTAGTACCTTTGTCTTTTTTCTTTGGGGTCTGTGGGTTCATATGTAGGAGAGGGGGTTTTGGATTTCTCTTTTGTCTTCTGGGGGGATTTGACTTGATGGCATTTTGGCCTAGTTCTCTGAGACTCCTGAAGCCCAGTACCCATAGTGATTTTCTGTGACAGGGAGGAACAAGTGATTGGAGGAAGTACTCAAAGAGTGAAAATATGAATCTCTTCCATTTTTCCAGAAATTTGAATAAGAGTTGGCCATAATTACTTGGGGCTAGAGTGAAGATACATTTTATTCCATTTGAAATTTTGTAATTTGTTTTTCAAATTACACTCATACCATAATTTGCATCTTAACTGATAATCTTAGAGTACTTTAAAGGGTAGGCTGTTAGCGTTATTTATGTGGGAGGTTCAGAGATTCTGTAGTTGGATCTTCTAATTTCCTGAGTGAAGCTACTGTAGAACTCATAGTGGGTTAAGGTGCTGCTTTCTGACTATTCTAACAAATTAACCTTATGTTAATAAATGGGGAAGTTTTGGTGTCTATTCAGTTGCCTTTTACAAAGAGGTTTGTTCAAATTGAGGATGGAGAAGCTGGTGGTGATAGAGGTGGAGACGACGGAGATCACCAAGATGGTGAAGGTAGAGTTTAAGTGAAGGAGGTTGGAGCTGGTAGAGATGGAGGTAATAGAGAAATGTGGTGGTGGAGATGGAAGAGGTGATGGTGGTGGAGGCAGAGAACATGGAGGTGGTGGAGGAGGATGAAGTAACAGGTAACTAGTGCAGAGAAAAGGGGAGGAGGTTATGGAGAAAGAGGTGGGTCCATAGGGATGGAGTGGAGGTGATGGAATGTACTGTTAGAGGATCAGGTAGTGGAGTAGTGGAGGGGAAGGTAGAAGCGGAGTTCATGGGAGGAGGTGAAGGAGATGATGGAAGTGCTGATCATGAGTGATGGTAGAGGTGGAGGAAGTGATGGTGGAGGTAGGAGGTAGAGGTGGGGTGATGGTGAAGTTGACTGGTGGGAATGGAAGAAGCGGAGGTGATGGAGGAAGTGATCGCCAAGATTGCAGGAGGTGAGGGTGATAGGGAGTTGGTGAGAAGAGGGGGAGGTAGAGGAGGAGGGGATATTGAAGAGAGTGGGAAGTGGAGGTGGGGTAGTGGTGGAGTTAGTAGCAGGGAGTGGAGGAGGTGCTGGTGAAGATAGTGGGAGGTAGAGGTGATGGTGAAGTTGGTGAGAGGGAATAGAGGAGGTAGAAAAGATGGAGGTGGTGGAGGAGATAATGAGAGGTGGAGATGAGGAGCAGCAGGAGCAGTAGTGGTTGTAGTAAAAATAGCAGCTAACATTTACTGAGGAGGGCTTTACGTGCAGGATCACACTAAATCTTTAAAACAGTCTTCTGAGGTCACGGGAAGGCTGAATGTCTTCCCCAAGGTTATGAAGCTGCTCATCTGCAGAAATTCTAGAGCTAGTGCCCTTCACCTTTAGGATGAGCTGCTTCCTTGATGTGGGAATATTGGATCAAAAACCGGGAACAAAACTGACTTGGCAAAGGCATTTTATTTTGGGAAAACCATTTGTCAAGATTGACAGGCCCTGGGCACGAGGTTTCTTTGTGGGGTGATGGAAATGTTCTAAAATTAGAACATGGTGAGGGTTGTTCAGATCTGTCATTATACCAGCACTCATTGGATTGTACACTCCCACCAGATGACATGCATATTATATAGCATATCTCAATAAAGCTGTTTAAAAAATGAAAGATTGACGGATTCCCCCTTCCATGAATAACTGAAATTGATGTTTCTGTGTCCAACATTGCAGAATGGGTGGTTAGGATAGACAATTTATGTATTACCTTTGCTGATATTGTCAAGAATAGCTGCACATGGAGGTAGTTATGTTGAAGGAAATGTCTTTGTGTTGAGTACCTATGGCTGTGTGTGTCTTTTTAGATGTACAAAGTTGTGTGCAGGAAGATTTAAAGGAAAACTTGATCATTTTTTAAAACATGGTAGCATTTTTGCTGCAAGTTTCTTGTATTCCAAGAAAAATCCAGGTATTTTCGTGTCATACTCAGCAAAGTACATAAATAAAATTATAAATAAATGCATCATTGAATACCATTAATACATTTTTAAAAAGTTACCGTCATTCCTTGATGTGGACTGTTGGCATGTTGAGTTTTCCTTCTTTCATCTCAAGATCTTGGAAACAGTTTTTACTCTGGATTTTTAAAGAGGGGTTTGACATAATTCTCCGTTGAGAAAACTCTCACTCCCTTTGCTTTTATGTAGACATAAAGTGTGGAATCTAAACAGACAGTGACATTTTGGGCCCCCCAAAAATGGGGGTACCCTAGCTCATTTGATACAAATGTTATTTCCATTTGAGGGGACTAATTTACACACCTTGCAACTATCAGAATTGGAGTGCTGATATGGTGACTTTTAGCACTTCTCTGATACTTCAGGGTTTTTTTGGTTGTGAGGATAAAGATAGATTTTGTAGTACCCAGCTCAGTTGTTAAGAATGTATTCTCTGTGTCTACACCCACAGGTATAAGCTGTGATATCATGGACAATGTGTCTCCTTCCTTTCCCATATCTACGCCAATGTGCTAACAGCATAATGTATTACAGGAAGAATTGAGTGCATATAAACTTTCTAGTGCCACCGAATTGGAAACTCAGGAATTGCAGTAGAAAATGTTGTTTCTGCATTAAGTTTTTTAATAAAAATAAGAAATTGTAGAGTTGGATGGTAAATGTTATTAGTCTTTAACTACATCACACCTAAATATCATCTGCATTTGAAAGTTCTGGAATAGGCATGCCTACAGAAAGTAAAAATGGGCATCTGGCATTGGAAAGAGGTTGATAAGATGGTAGGATGATGGCTCCTCTCAGAGGTGCAGGTGACACAGCAGCAGATAGCTTTACCACTTATTCTTCACTAGGCCAGTAATCTCACACGTCAGTGGATTTTCAGTTCGAATCACTTTAACTGCATTTTGTGTGAAACGACATATCCCAAGTCTGTTATATTTCATATACCCATCTTGGGAAACATTGCCCTGTTGTATTTCAGGCAGGGCTGCAACAAGTTGCACCAGCTGTCCCAGCCAAGGTTCCCAGGTGGGCAGGAGGTCATGGATCAATTGTGAGGTTTAAATTAAAATGGCACAAACTGTGAGCTTGTCAGTGACTAAAGCAACCTAGGGTACTGATTGGTCTTACACCTACACACCAGGCCCACTAAAGTCCACATCCTGCTCTACCACTTTTCTCTCTCCTGAGTCACTTTTAAGTGCATTCATTGAAACCTCAGTAGAATGGGGAAAATTAAGTGACCTGCCTCCCTAGACCAGGGTCTCAGAAGTATGCATTGGGTGCCATCCTGGAGGGCTGGAGAAAAAGATTTGAACAAAAGGGGGAGACAGGTGGGAGGTCAGGGGAATCAGCAGATAGAGGCCCCGGCCTGGGGACCAGTAAGGGTCTTGAAAAAGCCTGGCCAGGGGCCTTCATGAGCCCCCTGAAGTATTATTTATGGAAGGAACAGCTGAGCCGGAGAACCAAGCCCTCATCCAGTCCTTGTCCATTCCTGGCCTGCCTTGTTCCACCTGCCACCACTACTGGAAGCCAGGAGTTATCTGGCATGCACAGGAGAAACGAGTGGAGGAGACTGTCCTCTTCACCCGCCTCCCTCCTGACTCTAGGGCTTTGTATGAGTTCTGTAGAATAATAAAGGATTGGGTCCCTCTGGGGAAAAGTGGACTGTTCTTGTGAATTTTTATGAAGGTGGTGTTTCTGCCTAGGCTGGATTTTTACTTTGGTGAGTATTTCCAAAGCCATATGAAAGGTCCAGCATTAAATAGTGAAAAAAAAAAAAAAAAAACTTGTGTGACTATGAGGAGGTTTAGGATAATATTCTTCCATCCTTCTACCTTTGCCTGGAGGTAGACAGCATAGTCGTGAAGAGCTACAAAAGGCATTTGCTGCTAACATGACTTAAAGAAGAAAACCCCAGCTTCCCTTTCCAGCATGCTGGGGCCTCTTAAGTGCAAGACATTGATAGCTCTAACCATAAGGCAACGTTGTCCTCCCTGTCTAGCCCTTCCCTTATAGAGAGCCATTGGAGGCTCGGAAACAAACACACAAATAGAGGAAACCATGTCAGTGCAGTGATAAACCTTTTAGTCTCGTCCCAGTGTTTACTCCCTTCCTCCTGGCAACCTGCACTGTTTGTCTCTGAATGGTGGATGGACATTTGCTCCTGACCTTCCAGGCTATAGGAATTTTTTTTTTTAACTACTCAGTCAGTGGTTAACTTTTCCTCGTTGCCTTTTGTGTGTTGGCTTTATTTTACAAATGCTAACTTTATCCATACTATAGGTTGTGCATCCCTAATTCAAAAAGTTCCCAAATCCAAAACTTTCTGGATGCCAACAAGATGCCACAAGTGGAAAATTTTACACCATGAGACTTTTTTTTTTTTTTTTTTTAGGCACAAAGCTATTAAAAATATTGTATAAAATTACTACCTTCAGGCTATGTGGGTAAGTTCTATATGAAACATAAATGAATTTCATATTTAGAGTTGGATCGCCTCACCAAGATATCTCATTATGTGTGTGCACATATTCCAAGATCTGAAAAAAATCTGGAACACTTCTGTTCCCAAGCATTTCAGATAAGAGATAGCCTACCTATATTAGTTATTTCTTGGCTTCTCAAGGGAAAAGAATCCTTGTCTGAAGCTCTGGTCTGTTGAATTGAAAAAGGTACAACTTTTTTGACCTTGAAAATTCATAAACACTGAGCCACTTGAGATTTCATGGTTGCTGCCATACTTTCTCCTGAAAGCCTGTCAGACATTGAACGTGTTTGAGGCATAGAGTTGCCAGATAAAAATAGAGAATGCCCAGTAAAAATTGCAGGTAAATGACTAATAAGTTTTTTAGAATATGCCTTATAATATTTGATACATACTCGTACCAAATAATGATTAGATATTTTCTGAAATTCATATTTTAGTGGGCATCCTGTGTTTTTATTTGGTAAATCTAGTGACACTATTTAGGCAAGTTTCCATTAAATTACGTTTTCCAGTGACTTGTCTTTTAAATTGGTGACATCATTGGAGCCTGGTTTCCTTGTCACTTAAAAGGCTTTCCTAGGGAAAGTGGAGCGTCCAGGGATCAGTGGGTCTCAAACTTGAGTGTTCCCAGGAAACACCCAGGTGCTGGTTAACCTGTAGGGTCATGCCCATCCCCTGAAGGTCCTTACAAGTGTGTGAGATTTCGGGCACCAAGAGGCTGGTCCCACTCTCTCTGGTGTTATGTATCTATTTGACATACTTTTCTCAGTGTTTCTATGATCTGCTTCCAAGGACATGATCCAATAGCAGAATTTGTATGAGGAATGCATAGCAATTACTCATTTACATGTAAGTACATATTTCAGATGAGAAGTTTTAATAATGCAAGAAAATTTTAAGACTGAAATCATGTACCAGGGATATGTTCTGAGAAGTGCATTCTTAAGTGATTTTGTCATTGCACGAACATCATATTGCATAGGTACACAAACCTAAATGATATAATCTACTACCCTAGGTTATGTGGCTTAGCCACCATCACACCTGTAATCTGTGATTGACAGAAATGTAGTTATAGGTGCATCAACTTTTTTCTTAATGTGTATTAAATCTTTCTTGGCCCTAAGTTTGTTTGGAAGAAAATGACTAAGGAGTCATGCAAAAGAAGAAGAGAGGAAATATTCTGCTGATGATAAAACATGTTGACAGACTGTGAATAGAAAAATGTGGGGTGTCAGCTCAGGAGTGGGCAGCTCTACAGAGAAACAGATGAATGTGTATATAGGGTTATAATGTGTGCACAAAGTGACTTCCCCAGTAAGGCAAAATGAAGAATCGTGAGATACATGGTGCTATCGTTTGGGTGTTACCTGTCCCCCAAAGGCCCAGGTTTTAAAGGCTTGATACCCAGGATAGCATGACTGGAAGTGGTGGAATCTTTAAGAGGTGGGGCTTAATGGGAGATATTTAGGTTATTGGGGGCTTGTGCTGAAAGGGGATTGTGTGACCTTGCCTCTTTCCTCCTTTCCTTTTAAGTGCTGGTCATGAGGTAAGCTGTTTTGCTCCCATTGCCATTTAGCTGTTTTCCCACCATTGCCATTTAGCACCCCCACCAGAGGCCCGAAAGCAGAGGGGCTAACCAGTCCTGGACTAGAACCTTCAACAGTGTGAGTCAAAATGTGTGTGTGTGGGTTTTTTTTTTTTTTTTTTTTTTTTTTTTTAAGTTTATTATCTCAGGTATTTGCTATAGTAACAGAACACTGAAAGAAATGGGTTGGGAAAATGGGTTCACCATGGTTGGGGGCTTCAGTGTAATTTCTCCCCTCTCACTAGCCACCAAAATAAACATCAGCTAAATGAAAGGTTAATACATCAGGTCAGAAGGGAAATTAGAATAAAATACAAATGAATGCTTTTCAGTTTTCTTGATAAATGATGAAAACAGTTTTTAATGCTCAAAATAATGAATGGAAAAGAAAAGTTTGGTCAACTTGATTACACTGAAGGAAACCTCTAAGAATCAAAACTATAATAGCATCTAAAGAAAAACGGGGTTGGAAGAGCATTTGCTACAAGTGTAAGTAAGCTAGTTTCCTACAGCATTTAAAAGTCTTCACAGGAAAATTAAGATACAATGAAAGTCCCATGGGCCAGCACATGAATGGGTCACCACAACAAGCCAACTTGATGTTCTGCGTTGTAAACAAACCTCCCAGCAGTTACTAAGAGATTCTTTAACCCATCTTATTTTATTTTATTATTTTTAATTATTTTTGTAGTTGTACATAGACAGCATGCCTTTTATTTTTTTTACGCTGTGCTAACGATTGAACCCAGTGTTTCGTACATACTAGGCAAGCACTGACACTGAGCTACAGACCCAGCCCTAACCATTTTATTGAGGAACCAGCTGACTGTAAGTAAATGGCCCCAAGCTAGTGAATGGTATGAAGTTCACAGGCATATTTATTGGAAAGCTCTTGTGCTCTCAGGAACTAGTATAGCTAGCCTAAGAGAACCTCCCAACCTCCAAGAAAAAGAAGACCCAGGGCTAATATGCTCATGAAAAACTGCTCAACCTTAACATTAAAGATCTGCATATTAAAACTGGAGGGTTGAAGGCACTGCTTACCTCTGGAATTGGCAGGAAAAAAATTTCCAGAAAAATAACCAGTCACAGTCCTGGCTTCCTCAGGTGTTATGAAACGGACACTTCACCTCTATTCTGGGCAGAAGGGTAAATTGGGTGAAGAAGAGTTTAACAGGATATTATCTAGAGTCTTTAAAAAAAATTGCACATGACCATTGGCCTATCCATTCTACTTCTAAGGATCCTACACAAATAATCAGAAATGTGAGCAAAGTTTTATGCCCAAAGATATTTTTCTCTGATTATTGTTCATGTTATTTGCAAGTTTGAACTACGGGAGAGTGTCTACTGCAGTAGTTTCCAATATGAAAAAGGTGATGTTCATGAAGGTTTAAAACAACCTATATGTTAATTACAGGTGCGTAGGAGGGGCAACAAAACACAGAATAGTTTACTCAGTTTGATTTCCATAGTGACTATCTATGCACTAAAAAGGTACAAAGACCACGAAACTGCCTTTATCCTACCGTCACAGGATTTAGGCTAATTTCAGTTTTATATCTATTATGTATTTCTAAAACTTTTACATGGTTTGTTTTAAAATTCAGAGAAGAGAAAAAGGTTCATACCAATCTCAATTTTATATGTAGTCTATTTTCCAAAAAATTTGGGTTTGTTTTAAAATTCACATTAGAGGGAAAAAGAATTTTGCTTTGAGGGTAAAGAGCAAATTGGATAGGATGACAACATTTGCTATAGAATTTCAGAAATTAGATGGGCTGACCCCAGTGGGATGCCACTGAATCTGGAGGGTTGGGAGGCTTATTAATCAGCCCTGAGAGCATACCTCCTTTCTCAGTACCTCCCCTCTTGTCTTCTGGATACCACTTCCCTGAAAGTATCCTTCCCTTCTTTCCTAGTCAAAAACTTACTGTATTATTCAGATATCTGTTTCTGTGACAAAATACCTGAAATAATCAACTTAAAGAGAGGAAAGGTTTGTTCTGGCCCATTGGTTTCAGAAGTTTTGGTCCATGATGGCTTGGCCTGTCTGGTGGAGGATACCTGCTTATCTCATGGTGGCTAGGAAACAAAGTGAGGAAGAGGTTCTGGGGTACTTTTCATTTCAAAGGGCACTCCCCTGATGATATAACTTTCTCATACTAAGCCCCAGCTTTTTAAGGTGTCACTACCTCCAAGTAGTGCCATGGACTAGGGACCAAGTCTTCAATACATGAGCCTTTGGGGAATATTCCAGGTATAAATTATTGTACTTACAATCTATATGCTCACCAGTAGGTTACTAGCTAAATAAATTACCTTAGAACATCCTCTCAGTGAGGTGTGATAGACCTACGAAGGAATTCTGTCAATAGAGATAATGTTTATTGAAATGGAAATTTTCAAAGGTATGCATTAAAACACAATAATATAGAATATATTATTTTATATATATGGAATATACATAAAAAGCACATGTCCCTCCCTCCACAGTTGCTTTTAAAATAGGATCATTTGTGACTTCTATGTGATTCAAATATAACATACATGTTCTCTGTAAATAATGCAAATGTTCTGCACATGTGCACATGATTTTTTTTTCTCTCCCCTCCCATTCCTTTTCCTTCCCATTTGTTCCTTTCCTTTGCTGAAAGAACATTTGTGAAACTGATTAGATAACTCCCTGGGTATGAGAATAGAGAGAGAGATTTGCTTTGATTTTTTTCTTCATATTTTTCTTTAATGCATAGATATTTTCATAATTAGAGAGTATTCTATCTAAGTAACAAAAAGATATTTCTTTTGAAGGGGAAAAAATGAAAAAGACAGACAGAGGGAGGAAGGGTGGGAAGAGAGGCACCAGTGAAAATATCTGCAGTTTCGTAGGACTTTGTTTTGTTTTCTACAGATTTTCTGGAGGAGGGTGTGAATGTGACTTCGCTTTTCTTCGAAGTGTAGATATGAATGAGCTGGCTCTTGTGGAATCTCTTCCCTGGGCTCTCCCTCTTCTTCCCCCATTGTGAGCAGCCCCAAAGCACAGCATGGACCAGACATTAACTGTTCACTGGCAGATTGTTGTGCTCGTAGATGAGAAGTTAGCATTGAGTGCGTTTCGTACATGACAAGAAACGCTCTGGGCACAGGAACCTCTTACTGGGAGGCATTCAGGCAATGAAGTATTCATGCCCTGCTCCTCTGATACCTTGGTGAAACCCGTTGTCCTGTTTTTAGTCTTTTGGGGCCTTTGGATGCAAACAATCAAGGAACATGTAGCCGGCTGCTCGCATCCTGATGCTGAGGTGGCTTAGACCACTAGGGATGCTGGGTGTAAAGGTAGTCAACCTTCCTGTGCCTCCATGTCTTCCTCTGTGAAGTAGGAGCCCCACCTTGCACAGTACGCACACTGGGCACGTTGGCTTTTGCCAGCACTCTGCAGTGCACAAGCATGCCAGATATTTCACATGCTTCAGTTGCGATGCTGGGAGGGATAGATAGGGATGAGGTTGCTGATGTCAGCTGGGAGCAAGCCCTGTTTTTGAAGGTTCCATTTAATAATTTTTAAAAATTTTACAATGGTGAGAAAGCAATATACATGCAGGAGAAACCCTACTTCAGATGTTGAATTGGGAACTTTTCCTGAGCCATTGCTATGAAATATGATGCTGTCTTGTGACGTTGGGCATAGGCAGCGAGCTGTAGCTTCCAGTCAGCCCGGTGATCAGGAGGGAAACAGCCAATACTCTACAGTGGGGTGTGCCACTAAGAGTGATGTTTGGTAGGTCAGGTGAATTCAGTGCATTTTCCAGGTACAATATTTTCCATTTATGATGTGTATTGGGGTGTAAGTCAAGGAGCATGTCTACTATATTTTGAATATATGTGCTATGTATTAGTAATCATTTTTAGTGAAGACTTTGTGCTTTGGGCACAATTCATATTCTTTCTAATTATAGAGGTAGTATACATGATTGTAAAAACTTCACAGGTTTCATTAATCTGTAAGAGGAAGTCAGCATCTCCCCACTGTAAGTTAGTCATTGTTGTTTTTTCCTAAGTATGTAAANTTTTTTTTAGGAAAAAGCGGAGCAGGCACCTCCCAGTCCACGAGAGCTGGCACAATCTGAACGAGCGAACAATCCAAGTAAGTAATGAGCAAGAACTTAACTATAGCTTTGCAATAGTCCTAGGATTTTATAGTCCTCCTTTGTGTTCGTGGGGTGGGGCAGGGGTGGGGGGCTCAGTTCCATGATCCTGCAGAGACAGCAGAACCCAAGAATACTCAAATCCCTTGTATAAGATGTCCTAATGTTTGCATAGAACCTATGCATTACCTTCTGCATACTTTTAATCATTGTTAGATTAGTTACTTAATACAATATAACTGCTAAATGAACAGTTGTTATACTGTATTGTTAGGGAATGATGATCAAGGAAAAAGTCTGTTTGTGTTCAGTACATGTGTCGTGATTTTTCCCCCCAAATAATTTCAATTCATGATTGGTTGAATTCATGGATATACTGCAAAAATTATTCTTGACACAAATGAGTAAGATTCTAATCTTACTGTTTTTAAGGAAACAAATTCTATATAGTCATCTATATTTCAATGAATATAGATTTCACTGAGCTAAACTTCAAAAATCTGTTTTATGCAAGTTTCTTGGTATTCCACTTAAAGTGATTTGATGTTACCTTTTGTGAGGGATTGTGCACAGGGGAACCCCTTTGTTTTAGCATTTTTGTATGTTTTTTAGCCTGGTTTTGCATCTATGTATTCTTGGTATTTCTTGACCCTTTTCGAGTTTCTTCTGTTCCTTCTCTTCTGGGTCATTATGAGGAAGTAAGGAATCACATTAAAAGAATACAAAGTTACTTCATAAATTAGAGAAACTGATAGAGGATGGGGAGTCTGCTCCCTACATGAAGCACAAACAATGTAATGGATTATTGTAGCGTTTAAGTACAAGGAATCACAAGGTTTAGAGCTGGTAGGCATTAGAATAATCAGAGTTTTAAAAATTGCTTAATGAGAAAGAAGATGACTTTAGCCAAAAATCAAAGCTGAGATCTAACTAGGAAGTCAAATAAATGTGTTCCCAAGCATTAGAAGATTCATAAAAGCAGTCAGGATTTTCTGTAACAAGTCTAATTTCAGGGTCACATTTCAGAAAACATTCATATGAGATGATGGAAGGGAAAGATATTGGTTTATGAGTACTGGTTTTGAAATTTTGAACAATTTTGACTCATTACATTGTATTGTCTAGAATGATCTCTTTCAAGCTGAAATAATCTAGATCTTGGTATTGATGTTCATTTAGAATTCTGTTAATGCTTTTATCAGAAAATTATAAGAAAAATTACACGGAGAGAATTTCCATAGTTTATCTCTCATCCTTTGTCTTTACATCGTACTTTCAGATACTCTCTAGGTATCAGATATACCCAAGCAGTGTCCTGAAGGGGAATTTGCAGAACAGTACAGGGAATAGCCTTCCACTAGAAGAGAGCTAGTTCTCCATTCTGGCTTAGAGTTAAGCAGCACACAGTTGAGGCTGGGTCTCTGATGCATTGCAGTTCCTGAAACAAGGCTTAAAAGAACAAAGGAGCATTTCTCCATATTGAACTCCACTTCTCAACCTCCCAGAGTTCTTACCTGTAAGTGCACTCATGACATTGGCTTCAGTCCTTGTTCACAGGTAGCATACAGAAAAGGAAAAGTGAAGGACACAGCTTGGTTTAGAACAGGCTATTCCACAGAGGACTGAACAGTGCTGGCACCACCAAAAACAGCCACCAGTGCAGGCCACTCAGTCCTGGGGATGGAGGTCCCTTCCCTATGCCAGTGTTGGGGAGCAGAACCAGAGCCAAGCCTACTGTATCCAGCCAGGAGCTGGGGTGGGGCTTCCCTGCTCTCAGAAGATGCTGGAAAAAGACTGTTGCCAGGGAGGACTAGAGCACATGTGAACTCGTGGCCAAGCAGCCAGGCACAGCCCTGCCGCCAGAGCTAAATGGAGCAGCGTCCTGGTGGGCACAGTGACTCAGGCTGCAACCTCCGCAGTCTTCCACCAGGCAGTGGCTGCAGACTGCCCCGGCCCTACCACTCCATAGGGAGGAGTAGGCAGGGAGAGTGGTGGAAAAGACAAACAAAACAACCCACCCCAAATGAGTCTCCAAACCAACATTCCAAAACACACGAAGCAATCCCATACTAGGAAATACAGCTAACAAAATCAACAGATGACCAATTTAGACCATATGCAATAAAAATAAGTCTCACAAAGGCTTTGAAATACGCATGTTTATATTACTCATATGAATGAAAGACTAATGTCTGTAATACTGCAAGAAATCATGAACACAACCTGAAGAAACAAAGCAAGAATAGCTGGGTATGAAAAAGAACTGCTAGAAATTTTGAAAATGAAATATTTCAAACACTGAAAATTTTTTTTTTTTTTTTTTTAATTTTTTTTATTGTGGGTTGTTCAAAACATTACAAATTTCTTGACATATCATATTCCACACTTTGATTCAAGTGGGTTATGAACTCCCCCCCTCACCCCATACACAGATAGCAGAATCACATCAGTTTCACATCCATTGATTTACAAATTGCCATCCTAGTGTCTGTTGTGCTCCACTGCCTTTCCCATCCTCCCCCTTCCCCCCTCCCCACCTCTCCCCTCCCCTCCCC
>NW_026000153.1:25368797-25458309 GCF_001458135.2 Marmota marmota marmota | reverse complement strand
AGTGATAATTTAAGTTCTTCTTTTCCTATTTTGATGCCTTTAATTTCTTTCGTCTGTCTAATTGCTCTGGCCAGTGTTTCGAGAACTATGTTGAACAGAAGTGGAGAGAGAGGGCATCCCTGTCTTGTTCCAGATTTTAGAGGGAATGCCTTCAGTTTTTCTCCATTCCAAACACTGAAATATTTTTATTGACGATTATTGATATTATTATATCATTTCCATTTTTTTAAAGGGTTGTCTTCTCTCTAAAGGGGGTTCAAGAGTTGGAAGTTAGTTCTAAGAGAGTCAACTTGCATAGATTGCAGAGAGGTAAAGGAAGAGGGAGTGAGCAGTCAGGTACCAAAGATCCTACAGTCTTTTGGGGAGGGAGAAGTAGAGAAGGAAACTCAGAGATAACAGAGATAAGAGCTGAGAATTGGCCAGAACTGAAGAAAGATACAACTCTCAAATTACACTCAAAGAACTACCAAGGAAAAAGGAAGATTAGTTCATATCTAAAAGCATTTAGGGCTAGTCCAAAAAGTGGAAGAGAAGAAGTCTTGAAGGAAAACACAGATGTACTTACACAGGAATAACCTTGGGGTTGATGTTGACTTAGCACAATAAATGCCAGAGACAATGTGATGTACTCTCAAAGTGCTGAGGCAAAAAATAACTGTCCATCTAGAATTTTATACCAACATATTGCTCCACAGTGAGAGCAAAGTACAGCTTTCTAAGGCAAAGATGGAGAAAATGGGTTTACCAGTAAAGACCAAAAGAGTAATTAAATTTACTTCAGGAAGAAGGAATGTGAAACATGGCATATAAGGAACAGTAATGTGCAGAGACATTGGTACAATGTTGAAAATGTAATCCCATATGAATTGTTAAGATAAGGTTAAGCTGAAACTCCATATAGATGTTGAGAGTGTGTATGTGTGTCTCTGTGGGATGCGGATTACTCGGTGGTTAAATCCTAAAAGGGCTTCATATGGAGGAGTAAAATGTGAAATAACTGGACATCTTTTTAGGGAAAAAATATATTTAATCATGTGTTTTAACATATTATGTGCAACTAAAATATTGACTGTTATCACTGAAAGAATACACATATAATTTATAGCTTTTAACCTAGCAGAAAAAAGTACAAGGGGATACATATTTTTAAAAAATCAAACAACATCAAGTAGAAAAAGAAGAAAAATTAAGATATGAAAGAGAGAAGATGTTAAACAGAAAATACAATGTAAGATAGTAGGGGTAATCCCAGAAATATATACCACAGTATTGCCAGACTTCCATTGGTAGAGACACCTAGGACCCTGTACCCAACAGAGAGACAGTCTTGATTCTTCTTAAAACCTGTCTTAACTTTTTTGAGAAATTGACCATATATGGAAAGTTGCACTAAATTTTAAGCAATCCATTCAACGCAAGCCATGTTCTTTGACCCAGTGTGATTAATCAGACATCAACACAAAAAGTTCAAGACAAAACATGTAAACATGTTTGTGGAAACTTTAAAAGAGACCCATATTTTACTCATGGGTTAAAGAGAAACCCACAGTGGAAATGTCAGTCATTTAAAACCTAATGGAAATGAACATAGTACAAGTGGAAAGTTGTATAGTGCTACTCAAGTAGGACTAAATTCCTAAGCTTCAAAAGGAAGAAAAATTGAAATTAGAAAAATGCAAATTGAATAAGTCTAAGAAATGCAGAAGGAAGTAATTATAAAAATTAAAATGAGAAATTATTGAAATAAAGTGTCAATAAACAAGAACAAAATGAAAGCCAGTCTTTGTTAAAAACAAAACAAAACAAACAAACAAAAAACATCCTAACAGTAAACCTCTAGCACAGATGTGTAGAAGGACAAAGGCATGAAAGAAGATAGACAATTTATTGCAAAAATATAAAAGTAAAATTGATTCTTTATGAAATCATTTTTTTTTTTTTGGTGGTCTTGGGGATTGAACTAGTGTCGGGGCCTCATGCATGCTAGACATGTGCTCTACTATTGAACTACATTTCCAGCCTCCAGATACAGAAATATTAAATAACTCTGGCAATAATCATTACTGCCCCTTCAAAAATACCGAGGTAGTTCTGTAGATTAATGTTAGCAAACTTTCCAGGAACAAATAATGTCTTTCTTTATACAAATGTTTTCAGAGGTAGACAGAGGACCAAGAACTTTCCCCTATTTATGATACGTTCAGGTAGCTTTGAGACAATACTAGAAATCAAAATCCCATTTCACATGTTTACAAAATGAAACAAAAGTCCAAGTAAAACATAAATGAATCAGATTCAGCAATTTCTCTTAAATGAAATGTAAAACAATTAATATGACCAAGTTGGGGTTATTATAGTAATGCAAGGATGGTTTACCATTGTAGGCAGTAACACATTTAATATAAAGAAAAAGCAAGTGGTCATCTCACTAGACATGAAAATAGAATTTTCCACTTATTGTAACACAGAACAAACAACAACAAATCTCTTAAGAGACCAGGACTGAAAAGGAAACTTTTAACCTTTTAAAATTGATTTGTTGAGGCTGGGGTTGTGGCTCAGTGGTAGCTAGTGCCTAGCACATGTGAGGCCTGGATTCAAT
Source organism: Marmota marmota marmota (assembly GCF_001458135.2). NCBI lineage: Eukaryota > Metazoa > Chordata > Mammalia > Rodentia > Sciuridae > Marmota > Marmota marmota. Next base: position 25,455,707 of record NW_026000153.1, on the reverse strand, counting down.
CCTCAGCACCACATAAAGATAAATAAATAAAATTAAGGTATTATATCCATATACAACTACAAAAATATTTTTTTTAAAAAAATTGATTTGTCAAGAACCTACAGCTTGCATCATCCATAATGGAGAAATAATAGAGTCATGCCCAGGAATATCCAGAATCAGACATAGATGTATACTAGAGGTCTTAGCAGTTGCAATAAAAGAATAAATGAAGACACAAAAATGTAAACTTTGAAATGGAAGAAATAAAATCTGTATTTATTTGCAAATAATATGATTATTCAAATAGAAAATGTACACAGATATACAAACTATTTTTAAAATATTTATTTATTTTTTTAGTTGTAGTTGGACACAACACCTTTATTTTATTTATTTATATGTGGTGCTGAGGATCAAACCCAGGGCCTTACACATGCTAGGTGAGCGCCCTACTGCTGAGCCACAACCCCAGCCCCGATATACAAACTTTTAAAATGAATAAGAGTTCAGTAAGATGGCAGATATAATGTGATATCAACAAGTAAAATTTAATAGTATTCTTGTATACTATTAAGAAACAATCAGGAAATATAATGCCCAAAGAAATCTCATTTATATTAGTAATGATTTTTTTTTTCTTTTTTGGTACCAGGAATTCAAGGGTATGTAACCACTTAACCTCGTTCCCAGCCCTTTTTAAATTATTTTTTTTATTTTGAAGCAGGGTCTTGCTAAATTGCTGAGGGCCTCACTAAGTTTCTAAGGCTGGCTTTGATCTTGTGATCCTTCTGCCTTAGCCTCCTAAATTGCTGGAATTGCAGGAGTATGCCTCCATGCCTGGCAGTAATGAAAATTATAAGGTGTCTAGGAATAAACTCAACAAGATTACCAGACATAGGATGTTGCTAAAGAGATTAAAGTCCTGAAGAAGTGGAGAGTTATACTATGGTCATAGATGAGAAGACAGAATATAGTGAAGATTATTACATCTTTCCAAGTTTATCTTTAAACTAGTTGCAGGTGCAACCAAATATCCAGCAGAGTTTTGTGTGACTTTGCAAATGTTTCCTAAGTTTAATAAGGAAGAGTGAAACTTAGTAAGACTTTGTAATAGCCAAGAGAAATGTGGAGAAGGATAAGACATGTGGAGGGGTGATTTGCGCTATCAGATAGCAAGATTTCTCATGAGACTTCACAAGAAGAAAGTATATGGTTTACTCATGGGCAGAGAGATAGATCCAAGGATCAGAGTAGATACCCTGTTGACACCAACACATTAACAGAAATGGCATACAGCAACAATAGTCATGGGAGAACCGAGATCACAGGAAACATGACTATTTATATTGGGGGCGAATCGGGTGCCTGGAACCTTACTATGTATAATACGTAATACTCAATTTTAGGCAAGTAAATAACAAGAGTGAAAAAAGAAAATGTCTTTTATTTATTTGATTAACAGAAATTAATGAATAGTGAAAATCTTCATGTAGTATGTCAAAATCAGACTTTACTAAATAAGATGTAGCTGTACTATAAAGGAAAAATGGTAAGTTGGTGTATAAGTGTACATTTTTATGCAAACACACAAGATGATATTTAAAATACTAAAAGCACACTTTAACCTGGGGGGAAAAATATAATGCATGTATCATGTGGAGAATTACTGTCTTCTGTTTATTAAAAAAAAAAGTTCTGTAAGTCCTATAAATAAAATAAGTAACAGTCAAATAGAAAAACTAGCAAAGTGCATAAGCAGGCAGTTTGCAAAAAAAAAAAAAAAAAAAAAAGCAAACTGATTCTGGACACTTATTTTACATGAAAAATAAGGAAACCAACAGAGCTGGAAATCAAGGGAGCCAGTGCTCCGAGGTCTGTTTCAGGGAACAGAAGGGCACAGTCCCTCTTTCAAGTGTGTCCAAGTGCAGTGTTCATCTTCCCTCTTGGCACATGCACAGCCCTGGGAGTCTATGATGAGTGGACCTGGGATGTGCTGCTCTCTGGCAGTGCAGTACAAAGGCTCATTCCCTCCCTGGGAGCGGTCGGCCAGTCTCCCAGGCCAGCATGGAGCACAGTCTGCAGGACCTATAGGAGTCTGTGGTGTGCCTTCTCAGTACTTCCCTCACATCTTCATTCCCTTCCCTTCCCATTCTTGTGCCTGACACCAAGTTCATCCTGTGGGATTCTTTTTAACAAAATGCCATGGGATGTGTGATCAAATATGACAAGATATATTGCCAATTTTTTGTTGTTGATTTTCTTTTTCTGCTTCCTTAATTTTCAAGTCCTAGTCAGATACTCTGATTTAGATCTGGAGTTGCCTGGTTCCTTACAAGGGGCCTGATGTTGAGAATATAAGATTAGCTGTGACTTTCCTTGACCTGTTACTTCTATCTGGCAAAGAGGATTTATTGCTCTTGTTTTATTACCTTGTTCCTAACATAAGCTGCTTATTTTTGTGTGACAGTTGCTAAAAATGCTTCATGCCTTTCTTAGTAGCACCCTGCAGGATGGGGTGCATTTTCCTTTGAAAGTGCTTGGTTTTGTAATAGCTGGAATTACTCTTAAACAATTTCTAAGAACTATTTCTTCATTGTGGTAAAATATATAAAACACAATTTACCATTCTAATGATTTTAAGTATGCAGTTCAGCGACATTAATTATATTCACAGTGTTGAGCAACTATCACCATTATCTATTTCCAAAACTTTCTAGCACCCCAAACAAAATTGTACCCATTAAGCAATAATTCTCCCAGCCCTGGTAACCTCTAATCTACTTCCTGACTCTGAATTTGACTATTCTAGGTAACTCATATAATTGGAATTATATAATATCTATTCTTTTGTAACTGGCTTCTTTCATCTGGCATATTTTCGAGGTTCATCCATTTTACACATATTAGAATCTCATGTCATTTATACCTGAATAATATTTCTGTTGTATGGATATACCATATTGGTTTGCCCATTCATTGTAGATGGGCGCTTGAGTTGTTTCCCCCTTTTGTTTTTGTGCATAATGTTCCTATGACCACGGACATTCTAGTGCAATGGTGGAATGGGAATCAAAGCCAAATTGCATTTAGCACCAGGTTTAAGATAATTCAAGAGGGCCACCAGGAACACACCTGAAAATACATAAAATGATACTTGAAGGAGCTTTGCCTTTCCCCTGTCTGCTTTCTCCAGAGAATATAGATTTCTTGAGGACTCTAACCAAGTCTTACTTTAATCCTGAAGGTTCTACCATAGTGCGCTTTCTGGAGTCATGTTTCATAGATATTTATTTAATGAATTCCTGAACTCACATGTCCTAAATAGACGTGAGTTCCAGAAAACTCTCAAGCCCTGCCTGCACATGTGACATTTCTGGTAATTCCAGGCAAGCAAAGAAAACCAGCTGACAAAGCCCTTCCCTTCTTGCCAGGCTATTCCCGGGCATCAGGAGAAGCTTGGATAAGGACAGGATCATAGAGAATACACACAAGTCTCCCAAGAAGACAGTGGCTCCTCATGGTTGCTTTTGAACCAGGCTTGCAGAATCTTTAATGACCTCTCATTTAGTCCAACAGTCTTACAAAAGTGGCTTCCAACTTTTAATCATTTCTTTGTATTCATATATATATGTAAAAGTAACTTTTGTTTTTCTCAATTATCATTTCCTTATGGCTAAACTATACTATTTTCAAATATGTTTCTTTTTCCAAAATGCTAAATAGAATACTGAATAGTTGTGAATATGGGCCTTTGATTGGCTATTGATACCTAAGATTATGCTAATTTTGATTTGTTTCCACTTCCCCCCAATATGCCTAACACTTTTTATTGAGGTTGAGATGCCAGAAAAGCTAGGAGAATCATCGTATAATCCTTTCCCCACAAAATTCTCCCAATGTCCATGTTCTTTTTGCTTTATGGAATATGAAATGGGCCATACCACATAGAATAAGGGCAAATACACAAGTTGGTGATGATCCTCCTGTAGTGTCAGGTAATGTGATGATATGGTAGTCTTTTCGATTTCTGTGATTTCTTTCTTCCCATCTTCTACTTCCTCCATGTTTAGGTGACTTCCCTATTATAAAATTAAGATCTTAAACTATTAAGAATTTCCATACTTAGAAGTTTAGGTTAGTAACTGATTTTTATATATTCAAGGACTGAGCAAAGAAGTAACTATTTTATCTAAATAATGGGATTTAATGTCAGAAAAAGTATGAGAAAGGAATGGTGGATGGCTCAATAAGTCCTATGATGTTAGAATGTAACTGAATTTTTCAGTATGAACTCATGAAGGTATCCAGTATTAAATTATAGTTGTTTTTTATTTGGTAGGGGAGAAAAAAATCTTTCCTATTACTTTTTGATTTACATAAAATTTATTTAAATGTTAATACATGCTGATATATCAAAACATTGTCATTATCATAATTATCACAGTTAACACATCTATCACCTTAATATTATATTTGTGTGTGTTGAGAACATTTTACCCCATTGAGTCCACCTAACTGCCCCATGATGGAGGTATTATTATTTCCACGGGAAGAAGCAGAGGCCAGAGGTGGGCGAGTTGCCCTGGCCACACCCATCATGTGTTACAGAACTGAGATTTGACCAAGGCCGGTAGACTCCTCTTTGAGCTTTTGGTTCCTCTGCTTTTCATACCTCCAGATTAGCCTGCCTTCCTTATCCAGGCCCACCAGTATTCTCCTTCCTTTTTGGCTCTTGAGATTTTTTCAGTGACTCTAACTGAGATTTCAACTGTAGGGATCAATTTTCCTTGGCCTTGAAGGCAGCCAAGGAGATGGGATCTTTGCAGCCCCACCCCCATCATGGACCGTGGCTTCCCCTTAATTGTGCTTATTCCTTCCTTTCCACTTTGAAGATCATTTGTCTTAATAAGGAAGATAGGAACAAAAAGGCATTGAGGAGCTTGCATTCTCTCTGTCTTTCCCCAATGTCAAGCAAGCAGCAGACCTCTTCCTCCTGGTCCTTATTTGGAGCAGAACTGAAAAAGCCATTGTCGTCCTTTGTCATTTTTCAAGTCTCAGCTATTCTGGGCCTTCGCTTTCCTGATGCTCTGACAGTTCACGCCACTCTTTTGTCTCGTCCCTTTGAGCAGATAATTGGACTCCATTAATGTTTCATGTTTCCTTTAGCTGTCAGGATGCTCCCTGCTCAATAGAGGGCTTTATCCCAGCAACTCTTTCTGTTCTCCTGGTGGGTTTGCTTTTCCTCCGCTCGTTTGCCCTGTGGTTCTCCCGTGACTTCCATTCATTCGTTCATTCGTTCGTTCACTCGTTAAACGAGTGTGTCTGGTGCTTGTCAAAGCCATGAGAGGCATGGGGCCCAGGCCTAGGGCATACACATTGATCCCTGTGTCAATTCTGCCTTAATGATCATGTAACGTGTGGATCCTTTTGCCCAAGGAAGTACAAATTCTTTTTAGGTTGTAGCAGGATTCATTTAGAAATAAATAATTCTTTTATTTAATTATGAAAGAATATCTTTAAATTTCCTCCATGTAAAAAAAAAGCCCAAAATTATCCTTTCTCTTACAATTCAATATTGTTATATTTTTTTCCACCATATTGTACCTTATCTAATTTTTAAAAAATCTATAGTTAACCTGTATTAATCAGCCTCCATCCATATCAGTACATAGAAATAATTTTTAAAAAAAAAAATTTTGGAAGGAGTTCTTTTTCTTGCATAATTTTAAACTCTATCCCCAAAGTAAGACCTCAAGCTAGAGATTTTAAGGAAGGTTAAAAAGCCCTCTGTCATTCAGTACAGAATGTACTACTGCCTTCAGAAGCAATTTAACAAGATCTCCAAAAATCATTTTCATTAACATAGCTAATGCATACCCCACTGTGAATTAATCCCACTTCTAAGTAGTTACTCAAAAATGTTAGTTCCTCACCTGTGGGCAGGCACTATTATGCATGCATATTTGCAGTGAATCTTTGTAGCTAGAAGGAGTAAACATTTTAGGGGAGTGAAACAGTCTATCAACTATCCAGGATGCCCCTGGAATCCACAAGGGTTGGAGAGCCTGCTGCTGTCCTTTCCTCCGCCATTTCCTATAGGAAATGTCCTATGATTGGTCGCTGTTCAACTCTAGATTCAATTCTGACCAAGTCCTTGATAACATTCTCCATGAGATAATGTTAACTTTTAGTTTCTTAACCCTCCCATTTTTGTCAATGTACATTTATTTTTTATATTTTTAGTTGTAGATGGACACTTTGTATTTTATTTATTTATTTTTATGTGGTGCCGAGGATTGAACCCAGTGCCTCACATATGCTAGGCAAGCACTCCACCACTGAACTACAGCCTCAGCCCCTTGTCTGTGTATTTTTAAATGTATTTGGTTGTCAAATAGCATAAACTAATAACTAATGCTTCCTGCTGGAGGACTCTGTGCAGTGAATGGGGACTCTTGCATCCCTGTTCTTGATGGAGGAATAGGCTGAGTCCTGTATCATAGAAGGTGGACTAGCTGTGGAGCAGATGGGGCAGTTCTCAATGTGATTCTGTGGCCCCTGTGGGAGGCCTCTCAACTTTCTGACTTACCACACCACATGGCACCTGTACACATCCCTTGGGCACAGTGACATAGACTGGTTGCTTTTCTGGAACCTGCTGTTGATTTGTGACCTTCTCTATCTGGTGTTTTAGCCACCCATCATCCAGGACTAGCTATAACCATTTCTGTATGTTTAAATTCAGCTGTTCTTTGGTCCATACCACTACTACCTTCTCCCTGGGCACTTCCCTTTGTTCTCCACTGACCATTAAAATAAATTGCTTCCTCTTTGTATTCCTTTCCAACTTTTTACTTTTCTTCTAAACATACCACACTTTGTTTTATGATTTGTCAAACACATCTCTGTTCTAACAGTTTATTTCTAGGTATAGTCACACAGTTACCAAGATATATAGTGGAACTTCCACCTCAATTCAAAGTGGGACATACTTCATCCTTTTTATATGTTAATAATTTAGTTAATTCGTTCATTTGTTCCTTCCTTCCTTCCTTCCTTCCTTCCTTCCTTCCTTCCTTCCTTCCTTCCTTCCTTTTGTTGGTACTAGGGATTGAACCTAGGGATGCTTTACCACTGACCCAATCCCCAGCCTTTTTAACTGTTTTTGAGTCAGGGTCTTGCCAAGTTGCTGAGACAAGCCTTGAACTTGAGATCCTCCTGCCTCACCTTGAGATTACAGGTGTGCTCCACTGTGCCTAGCTTCTTTACAGTTTCTCACACTTTTGGAGACTGAATATCCAAGATCAAGGCCTTGGCAGTTTCAGTGTTATATGAGGGTCCACATCCTCACAGATGCCATCTTGCTGTGTTTTTTGTCTGGGAGAAGAGTTAAATGAGCTCTCTGGGGTCCGTTTTATAAGGGGGCTCCACCATCATGACCTAATCACCCCATAAGGTCCCACCTCGTCATACCTTCACCTCGGAAGTTAGGTTTCTGTTAACACATAGATTTTCAAGGAAAACAAGCATTCAGATATAGTGGGATCTCTGTCCTTCCCTTGAGCCAAACCCAATAGGGTAGGATTCAGTATATCAGGTAAGTGCCAGGAACCTGATTTCACCTATACCGCCACCCCCAACCCCTGGTGGTCCTGCCGATGGATGGGTTGACAGAGGAAGCTCTGGGTAAACCACCCCTCTGCCCCATCCTGAGTGCCCTGTCCTGGATAAACTGCATTCCCATCCAGGTCCTGGAGAGCCAGCTCCTGTCTCCTGGGCTTTTCAGTTCTGGGAGATGTGCCAGTTCTTGGAATCGCCTGGTAGGGTTCTCCTGGGATGACTTTCCACCTCCAGATGCCTCAGAATCAAGGCTTTTTTGAGCTGAATACCCTCTCCATGATTGACTTGCCTGGAAACAGAGATCTCATTTTAAAACTCTTCTCTCTGCCAAGCAGTAAGCATAACCATGCTAGGAGAATTTTTGGCCCCTGGTATATGTTCATAGACCAGGAAGTTTATTCATTTCACCACGGATCTCTTCGTCTGAGGACATGATCTGTACTCCATATTCCCTTTAACTTCCTACCTATCACTAAACTGTACTCAAAATGCAGGGTCTTGGGACCTCCCCTCCCCATCCCAGCCCTTTTCAGCTTGAGGCATGCCATTTCAGTTGGAAGCCTATTCTTTTATTCCTACAGGATACATCCACCTCCTTTCTCCTTGTTAGTTGCCACTTAACCAGATCAGGTTTTAACTTCTTAGTAGAGGGAATTATTTTTCCAGAGGTAGTAAAAAAATGTTTCATATCCTTCTGTGCTACTTTATATTTAGCATCGGAATCCTTTTCCAGAGCTTGTTGCTTAAGGCATTACATCTGGGTGGCAGGGATTTTTGTTTTAATTTACACATAAACATTATATGTATTTATGGAGTATCATGATGTCTTGATACATATATAAGTTGTGTAATGTTCAGGTCAAGGGAAGCATCTCTCATCTGTGTCCTTAAACATGCATTTCTTTGTGGTGAAAATATTCAAAAGACATGGGACACACTATGCATTTGCATTGTCATCCTTGCACAGGGGCTGTGCTGATGGCCTCTGTATAGTTCCAATTTGTAGGTGAATCCTGTCTTTGTTAACATCTGTATTCTAGCACCTGAAACGATATTGGATATGCAGTCAGCTTTCAGTAAATATTTGTTGAAGGAGAAAAATGTTGGTCACATGAACGGATTTTAAATTTATGGAGTTAAGTTCATGGAATTATAGAGTGTTAATGTCGAATGTGATAATAAAGATTCCCCAGTGTCTCATTTACCTTTAAAACATCGACTTTTTTGAGAGCCCAGTGCCAGTGAGTGACAGGCTTTTGGACCATAAGCTGGATTTTCCCTTTTCAATTCCAGTGTTCTTGGACTAATATTTTTAGGGTTGATGGAAAATGGGAACCTTCCAGAATGACAAGTTATTTATATAGTTTCTTGTACCCAGGCTTCTGCCTGATTTATGATGTAATAGAAGAATTAGGAATTAAAATCAAAAGGTTGAGAAGAAACATTAAATTGCTTGAGAAAGATACAGTTTGTCTTTCGCCCTTTTTAAATGATATTTTTTTGGGTAGATTTCTCCCCCTACCCCGTTTCTTCTAAAATACAAAGAAAAAATTGCATAGCTGAATCTGTGCTTTTAAAATGCAATTTGTAGCTCAGGTCCTTGGTCTTTACTTGGCAGGGTGAAACTTTTTGGTAGTGGAAAATTCCTTTAGTGTGTTGTGTAGGCTCTGTGGTGCAGAATTCAGTCAGTCTTAAAGGACCCAACAGAGATTTAGTAATGCCCAGGTGCTTCCTTGCAACAATGTGGCAGGATAAAATATAGGAAAGAATACTTTACAAACTTTACTAGGTGACGCTCACTGAATCTTGGATGCCAGGTCTTTAATTTTAATGAACGGAATCATTGAGAAAAATAAGTAGATTTCCTTATTTTAAAAATAGATTATTGTACAGTGCCCTAAAACGTAGATTAAAATATAAATCTCAGTGGAATCAAGGCACACAGGGATTAATCATTATCTTGCTTTTTTTTTTTTGGTTTGTTTATTTGTTTGTTTTTTGGTGGTGGTGGTGGTGGTGGTAGAGGTAGAATTGCCTAGTCACCAGGATATCTTGATTTGATTTTGAGATTTGCTCTAGACCTTAGCCTATACCAACTATATGGGGAGTCGCCCTGAGGAAACGGTTGTCTCTAAGAGTAGATAGACTTTCTGTGTTTATATAGTTCTATTTATTGAGACTCTGTTGGCACTGAGGCTTTGCATGTACCATTATAAAGTGAACACTTTGAGCAGATCCTACCTAACACAGTCCAGAGGATTGATGGAGGAAGCATGCAAAATTTGTACTAGAAATCCTTATTGTTGTTGGGATAAAGGAATACGTGTTTACTGCAACTCTACGAAGAGATGGACAGACTTGTCTTTAACAAGCCAGTCTGCTTGTCATCACCTGGAGGGGAAGCCAGTTCCAGGTGCCTTTGCACATTCTCACCTGTTGCATTGGTCCTCCTCTTTGTTGGGGTTTTTAGGGGTCTTATTTTTCCTCCTGACCAGGTCCATGCCTCATCTTGTTGATTGAATATTTCTTATTGAGAACTGCCCCTTGACATTTTCCTACAACTAAGCCTGTGTCACCACTGATCATCCAAGACCACATTGAGGCTGACTTCTGTGAGCCCAGCCCCTAAACTGGCCACCCTGAGTGACATCCATTCCTGGAGTTTTTCAGCTCCAATCATGGAGGAGGACCAGTTTGAGTAGGCATGCTGGCCCAAGAGTCAAGAAAACAGTGACGAGAGGGCAGTTCAGTGATAGGGATGAATGATCCCCACAAGGGCTGGAGTGAGAAGGGGCTGAGCCCAGGACAGACCCCTTTGCTCACCAGAAGGGGCAGTGCATAGTGCCATGGGGTGGAGACTCTCTTCATGAAGAGTGAGTGTGGCACTGTGTCACATTTAAGGTAGATTAGGAAGACAGACTTTAATTGACCATGTTTGAGGGTATTGACAAATCCAATTTTAAAATGGCTTTTTTTTTACTATGGTTAATTATGATAAAACATGCCTAAAATAAAATTTGCCATCTTAACCTTCTTAAGAAGCATACAGTTCAGTGACTTTAAGAACAGTTACCTTGTTGCACAACTACCACCAACATCCATTTGTAGAACTCTGTCTTCTTCCCCAGCTGAAACTCTGTACCCATTAAATACCAACTCCCCATTCCCCACACCCCACCACCCTGGCTTCCAGCATTGCACTGTCTCCATGAATATGACCTCTCTTGGGACCTCATGTAAGTGGATCATAAGGTTTTTATTTACTAATTTTTGTGATGAACTTATTTCATGGAAAGAATGTCCTCAAGGTTCATCCATGTTATAGGGTGGCTAGTATCTCTTTCCTTACTAGGCTGAATAATAGTCTTTTATGTTTTTTTTACATATTCTTTATGCATTCATCCATTGAGGGACACCTAGGTTGTACCCATCTTTTGGTTGTTACAAGTAGTGCTGCTGTCAGCATGGTTATGCATTTTTTTTTAAAGCTCTGTCTTTAGTTTCCCTGGGTATATTCGGTTATCCTTCAGATCTTTGGGGGATTGGTTCCAAGACCCCACAGAAGCCAAAATTTTTTGGATATTCAAGTCCCTTCTGCAAAATGGTGTAGTTCTTGGATATAACCTGTGTGCATCCTCCCATATACTTCATATCATCTCTCAATTACTTGTAATAACTAGTGCAAAGTCAACACTGTAAATAGTTGTTACAGTGCTTGTTTAGGGAATAATAAGGGGGAAATCTGCCTATGTTTAATATAGGCACAGGGTTTTTGTTTTGGTTTGGTTTGGTTTATCCCCTGAATATTTTTGAGCCATGGTTGGTTGAATATGTGAATGTAGAATCCAAGGAAATGTAGGGCCACTTTCCTGCTTTTACAGTTTGTAAATGAAACAAAGAATAACTATATTGACTCTTAGGACTTTCATCTAATTATTGAAGATGTTTAACAATTAAATATTAATATACCCAAATTTTCTATTGCAATGTTTTAATAGGACATTGAGGTGTAGCTCATTTATGTTTCCTTCTCTTTTAGGTTGGAATGGAAATTGTAACATAGTTGCTAATTACCAAATCTGTTTTTCATAATGAAGTTTATTAGGTCACCTTTCATCAGATTCAAATATGTTTCCCAAAATGTAGATTTTCATTTCTGTCTTGAAGCTTTTCAAGCCACTTTTATGAAATGACGAGTCAAAATGCAGAGAAACAAAGTAGCATGCAGGTTGCTTTTTGGCTATGTGAAAAACTACAGGAAATAGAAAAGTCTTGGAAACTAAAAAAGCAAAAATGGGAGCCAGGTGCGGTGGTATGCTTTTGTAATTCCAGTGACTCAGGAGGCTGAGGCAGGAGGATCTCAAGTTGTCTGCCAGCTTCAGCAATTTAGTGAGGCACTAAGCAACTTAAGAAGACATAGTTTCATGGTAAAGTGTCACTGGGTTCAATCCCCTGTACCAGAAAAAAAAAAAGTGGGACTTTTTCCCTAGTTAGGATGTTATCAAGCAATGGTAGGTGTGATTATCTTTTCAAAATATTGTTAACCAATCTTTTCCCCTCACTTAACCAAAATACTGATCTTTGACTTGGCTTGAGGGGAAATAAATGACTTTTCCTAAGGGATTCTAGATCTGAGGGAAATGTTAGCTACAGTTTAGGTCAAAATGAAATACTCTAGTAGTCTACCTGAAAAGAACTGTTAGTCTACCACCTACCAAACTCTGCATAACTGGTGTGATTCTCGCTTCACACTGTGCGAAGACCAAGGAGTTATGAAATAATTCTAGTTAGCCAGTTGGTCAAAGCATTCTGGGGTGAGCTGTTGTCCATTCTGTCCTGGAGTCATCCCTCATGCCCTTCAGGTCCCTTCCCAATTTTTCAGCCACTAGTCAAAGAGGGAGGGAGAAGAAGGATGGAAGAGAAGCTGTCCCCTGCTCTGGCTGGTCTGAGGATCACCTAACATTCTGGATTTGTTGACTAGGGGCCTACAAGGCTCTCCTTTACCCAACATTAACACAACCAAAATCTAGAATTCTGCCAGTATGGCATCACTGTCTGTAAAATTCAACAGAAGTGCAGGTGCAGAAGTAGAATAGCCAGTGCAGAGTGTTTGATGAGGAAGTTGCTGCACGGGTGTGGATGGAGAGGTGGAGCTCCCGGGAAACATGAAAGACGCAACCTGGAACTTGCAGAGAAATGTGTCAGAACGTTGGCTTTCATGTTTCCAAAGAACCCCATGAACTCAAATACACTCAGATGCCCAGGAAGATTTTTTTAGGGCTTCATAACACAGGAGAGGGGATAATATACCTGGATTCACTCAACAACTAGACTGTTTCTAGTTTTAGCATTTGGGAATTACAAGAACACTTCCCCCTTCCATGAGAGAGAGATGATTTTAGCAACTCAATTCTGCAGTGCTGATTTTCTCCATCCATTGTTAATCCTCATATCTTCAAGGAACTAAAGATAAAGGGGTGCAGGCAGCCCTGAAGTTGGTCACCATCCTGGGGCCTTAGTTGATATCATCCCCCAAGTCAGGAGTAGAAGGAGACCCGAGGATGGGGAGCAGCTTGTCTAGAGTGGAACTGGGGTATGGAGTGAGTCCAGGGTCCTCTTGCATTGCACTGGTAGGGAGCCTGAGGCTTCTCGAGGGAACTCCCGACCACCACATGGCTCATGTGTCCAGTCAGGCAGCCGTGGACTGCCTACTCTGCAACTCATCTGCCTGGTTGTACAAAAAGTTTAGATCTCAGTTGTTTGTTGATTGCTCGGAATCTAATTAGCAGTTATGGATACTTAAATAATCATCAGGGATAGTACTTTACTTGGAAGGAATGTTAGAATCTAAATGCAGTTTTAAGGGGAACAGCATATAAATTTCATGAAAGCAGAATCAGTGGTTAACATTCCTCGTATTATCTACAGATCTGTTGAGTAGGATTCTGAACCTAAAACTTGTTAGTAGATGTTCTTAGAGGAGGGTTCAGATAAAGTTCTAACGTTTTAGAAGAAAATGTTTAGCACTGGAAATAGTGGATATAGGACTTAATATGTATGCAGCCTCCTTGAATGCATGGCCTTACATTTGCTTTAGGAAAAGGAAAAGCATTACAAGAAAAATCACTAAGATGCCACCTGTAAATACAAAGCAACAGATAGGTTGAGCCAGCATTGACAAATTAGAAGAGCCATTGTGAGGTTAGCTTTGTTAGACTGTGGTATACGTAGGATATGTGTTTATTTTTATCCAGATTCATATCACCAGCAGATCATTGAAAATACTTTGGATGATTATTCTTCTCACATAAGCTGTGGGTCCTTGACTCCAGGTGGGGGCTAGAGAATTTACACAGGCAGAATGCATTGATTGGAGCCCAGCAGCTGCTCCAGGCACTCTTCCAAATGTATATGGCCATCAAGCAAGAAAACAAACAACAACAAAAAGCATGGTATTCTTACAAATTATTAACTCAATCAGCTTGTTGGTATGCATTTTCTCAGTAAATAGAGATTGAAAATGGCAATTAACTAACATTGATGTGAGTTGGGTAGAGAGAAAAGGATGCCCTTTTCATCCAAGGTTAGGAAAATAAGTTTCTCTTATAAACACTGAAAATTTCGGTATTATGGATGAACAACTCTGGTTTTATATATGAGAGTACTTACATGCATTTACTAGACAGACTAATTCTGGAGCTTTTATTTCTTGTCTGCCTTTAGGAATTACTGCAATAGAACATCAATCCCATGTGTTTTTTTTTTTTTTTAAATAGTGACATGATTTAGAAGTTGCATTTGAGTTTTTCTTTAGCGTTATTAAATGATTTGCTTTTACATTAGCTGAATATCTTCAAGTATCCAGAAATATATACATAATAATACAGAAAAATATACTAATAGTATAGTACTTGATTTTCATATGCATATTTATGGCCAAAACCAATTTATATTGTGATCTATACACATGTGTTTAGAAAATATGAGAATAGAAGATGAATTGGTATGCAAAAATATTTTAGTAAAACTGTTACATTTGCATAACTTTTAATTGGTTAAAAGTCAACAGAAATAGCTTGCCAAGTGAACAGGTCTGGGTTTAAACACTTTCATAGCCTAGCCTTCAGCTCTTTTCCAGATAGGCATGGGTAGGAACTTTGACCTTTGCACTTCTCTTAGAAACTTTTCAGGTATAGTACCACCTTTTTTTTCGTTTGTAGGGACTCAGTCTGTTCTTGCTTAACCATATATGACACATACCCCCGTCCCACAGCTCTTTGTTCCCTAACAAGATGGACGCTTAATGTAAAAATAAAAGGAAGGGATAAGAGAGGAAACAGGGATGGCATTGCACATTACCAGGACTTATGTGGGTCTGCACAGAAAAGAACATAGTGGGTGTATTCTAAACACATGGTGCAAATTGCATATCTTTAAGGTGCCACAATAATTTATTGAAGAGAATCCAATGCCATCTTTAATCTCTAATTAACATAAAGAAGACACTAGATGGTGCTGTAAACTAAGAAGTGCATTATTCATTAAGGAGGTAAGGTGGTGTAGGAAGTTAAATCCTCCTCTGCTAACACCATCTTTCTCCTCTTTGCCATTTCCTGGTCAGCATGTCTCTCTTGGTTTGTGGAAAACATTCACTCATAATGGTTTATAAAGCCAAATGCAAATTTGTTTCCCTGAATTTATTTTAGAACTTAAACTAGCCTCAGTTTGCTAATGACAGTGACAGAGAAGAGATGTGAATTTGAGTTAAGATGAGCTACTCAAATATTTGGGACAAAGTACATGCCCAGTTTTGGACTGGGTTATTTAAGGAAGGAAAGTAACTATTAATAACCTAACAGCCATGTTTTTTGGCTATATTTGTGCAGTAAATACATTCTCACAAATTCATATGAAGTAGCATTTTATATATAAAATCATTTTCCCTTTCACTTCTAGTATTCCTTCCAGAAAGACAAGCTCATGGAAAATATTTTTGTACCATGTTAGCATTGAATAGATACTTAATCTGAACATTCATTTCCAGAAGCATCAGTTTTTCTGATGTTCCCACTTCTGTTACCTGGCAGAAAGCCTTTCACAAATGGGTGATTATTGATCTACTTGGATTCATAGGACTAGAAAAGAATGTAGAAGTTGGCTACATGTATGGAAGAGACATACAGAATTCTCACTGAGATGGATGAGCTGATGGAACACAAGCCATATGGAATGTTTATAAGAACTAAATGTGATTTCAGTAACATCCTAGTCTACACTAAGAGTTTTTAAAACTTGCTGTAAAATATGAAGTAGTGTTAGAAAGATTTCATTTTGTTTCACTTTAGAATTTAAGGAAGTTTGCCTAAAGTCAGATAACTATAGTCATTTTATTATCAAAACAGATAAAATGCTAACTGACCCTGCAGGACATTTTAAAGTTTATTTTACAGGAGGGCATTTCAGATTCTTTAAAAAGCTTTGTTTTTGCTCTAAAAGCTGTAGAATGTTTACAGGTTTGAAGCATCCATATATATATATTCAATTTGTGAAAATCATAACTAAGTGAATGTTACCAGATTAACCTGGCTGTGTGTTTAAAGAAACCCAAATGTACTGAAGTAGAAATTAGTTGTAAATAACCTACTTCGGAAGAGAGTAAAAATATTCTGAGGACATGTGTTACCTTTCTGTTTTGACATCTGTTTACCATATATTTACTGTAAATAATGTCAAAATTGTTTTGCATTTGACTTGACTACAGAGGTGTAACCCAGGAATTATTTGGTTGACGGAGAAGTAACAGGAGCAAAAAGACCAGAGACACTAGGGACTGTCACTGGGGGTGGGCACTGCCAAGGGCTGTCAGAAATACCCAGGGGGGAAAAATAACTGCAGCTGAAAATATGCCAGCAGGAATCGAGACGTTTTATTTTCTCAGACGAGACCTGTCTGAGAGTAAGAACTGTATTACCGTTTGATTTCTAAAGCAGGATGTGAGCGGTGAAAACAGGGGCCTTTGTATTCTGCCAGGGTTCCTCCCGTCTTTAAATACTTAAAAAACATCCCTCCATGAAGTGCCACTGGATTGGCAGAGAGCTCCCTCAGTCTGCGTGTGCAGGTGATGAGGGCCCCTGGTGCATTCCCCAAGACTGACTCCATAATTACAGTGAACTTTGTGTTCCACCCAGTATTGATTCTTAAATGGTCCATTAAGGTGGAAATATTGAGCAGTTAATACGGTGAGTTAAGAGCAGCGTGTGACCTTAATTGTTTTACAGACCTTAGATTAACCCACTATTACCACATCAGCTAAATGCGGTGAGTGTAGGTGAGTGGCATTCATGATGCATGTATTCTAGAACTTTCCCAAAGCCCCGTGTTTGTGAGCTCTAGTGTAACTTACACTTTTCTTCACAATGAGTTCTCTGAGGTCCTAATAAATATAGAACTGAAGTCTTTTCATTAGCAGTTGGCTGTCTCTGGACAGCTACTTCCCGACATTTGTGCCTTTGCCAAGTGTTGCCCTGATGCTGTACAGAGGAGGATTTCTCCTAGGCCACACAGCGTCAGCAGACAGCAGAAACTACAGGCATGTATACACTAGCTCCCACAGGTTCTGGTTTTCTGTCAACCAACTTTTTCCCACTGTCTTCCCCTACCCCCAACTATAAATAGGAGTTCTGCCTGCTGACCCCGAGAGTTCTCCCTTGTGATATATTAATTATTAATTATATGGTGACCATTAGTTATTGATTCAGCACTTTTGTCCTTTTAATATCTGGCCACAGGATTAATATTTGACTGCTTATAACCTGAACTATAGCAGCATTCTCGTCCTCTCTTCTTCTTTCTCCCCACACAGACCCTGGACCTTCAGGGCAGTCCAAGTTTTGAGGTCCAACTTGATGTCTGCACCTTTCTCAGAATGATCCCCATTCTTTCCCAGTTCCTATTTACTCAACAACCCCAGCATCTCTCCCACATGGCTTCCATTCTTCATTCCAGCTGGGACTGGGCACATCAGACATCATGGTCTTATTGCTGCTATTTTAGTCCCCTGATGTCTGTCTGTCTTCCTCTTGACCTTGAGCATGACCTGCCTCATCAGAGACCCTCTTTGGGTACCATTGCTTGGAGGGTAAGGAGCACATGGAGGATTCCATGGCCCTTCTTCTTCTGCCCAAGGTTTCCTGTAACTGTACATTGCTTTACCCCTTGTCCTGCTGACCACAGATGCCCAGATGCTAACCATTAGGCAACCCTGTTCTATTCTCTCCCATTCTCTGTGCCATTTTGGCTGCCAGGCCTTCTTTAGGCTGGGTTTTGAAGTGATTTTGTTCTGTTATGCCCTTTAGTCTTGACATAAGGGAAGCCAAAGCAAAGACCCTCTGAGACTTTTTTTTTTTTTAGTACTAGTATCAAGCCCCATGCCTTGAGCGTGCTAGGCAAGTGCTTTACCACTAAGCTCCACTCCCCAGCTGTCATTCGAGGCTTTTGTGTAGGGAACCGGAGAGGCAGGAAGAGCCAAGTGTTCCAGGAAGAGCTGTGTGCTCATCTGTTGTACACACACCTGGTGAGGTCAAATGAGTAGCTAAATTTGTTTTCAAATTCTAGGTTCTATAGACACTGCTTGTGCGACCTAAGTCCTCTAGACCTATATGTTGAGCTGTTAAACTAGTTAGTCGTGACCTCTTTATATTATTTTGTAAGGAATAGATGAAATAGAGCTAATAAATAACATCTTACTGTTTACTCCATGCCAGGCACTATGTAAAGCGTAATCCTCCCCCTCCCCCAAAGGTGTGACTACTATTGCTCACCCCATGTTAGATTTGAAGACGCCAAGAATAGAAAGCTGAGTCTCTCGCCCTGGGCCTCAAGGCAGTAGGAGCAGGGCCAGAATAAGCAAGTTTGCAGTGTCCAAGTTTGCAAATGTCTCTGTGTTCCTTCCTCCCTATTAGAAGCCTGTATGTAGCCTTTAGTAGCATGAGGGTCTTGATTTCTGTGATTCTTAAGTCTTATGTGTGGGGTGAATGTCACTTGAGATTATTTTGAGAGCAAATAAGATGGTGAATTATGTTAGTTTCAAAGTTCTGCATTACAGTGAGCCTAGGTGATTATTTGTTTGGTTTTTATTAAAAAGGGGCAAACCTGAAAATGCAAAAAATAAAAAAAGGGGTCAGTTTTATTAGGAAACATTGGTGACAGATAAAAAACAAACTCAAAATAGCTTAAACACATGAAAATACAATTATTATAGAGGTGGGAGAATGTTTTATGTGTCTTCCCTGGGCTGGCTATGTGACCCAGTCCTGGTTCCTTGTCTCTTTTCCCATCCCCACTCTCCTCCATCTCTGTGTACTGTTACATCCCTATGTCTCTGTGCAGTCAGGGTTTTCTAGAGACAGAATCAGTAAGAACCCATAAGATGTATGTAGAGAGATGCACACTGAAGTCAAATGATTGTGGAGGCTGGCAAGTCCAAAATGCACAGGGTAGGCAGTAGGCTGGGGACTCAGGAAAGAACCGTGTGTCAAGTCTAGAGATAGAATTGCACCTTCCCCCCAGGAAGTCAGTCCTCTTCTTTTTGGCCGTTGCCTGATTGGATAAGGCAAAGGCAGTCTGCCTGCTCCATGTCCACTGATTTAAATATTAATCTAAGTAACACCTTCAGCACAACTTCTATTTGGTTGTTAAAAGGAAAACTTCTATTTGGATGTTAAGCTGGAATACCATGGCTCAGCCAGTTGACACACACAGTTAACCATCACAGCCCTTGTGTGCTCACTCATACCTTTCTCTGTGTTTCCTGTCATTCTCTTTGGCTTGCCCTCCATACCATCGTGCCTTCTGTCTATGTGTGATTCATGCCCTCCACTGTCAGAATGGGCTTCCTCAGACTTCAGGCCACTCAAGGGGTGGAGGGTGGTGCCTAGAAGTCTGTAGGCACGTGTTTTAGCAGTAGCTGCACAGTGACTTCTATGCCACTGTCTCTCCACCTTTTAGTTTTGTTGGACTGGGACTGGTGTCAAGGTTTGGTGCCACTCTGTTCTTGTCTTTGTTGTACTTCTGGAATTTCAAGGAAGGAAGAAGAGTCTGGCCTTAGGGCTCACTGTCCACTTGGGATCCTGCCAGCAAAGACTAGGACAGTGGGGTCTTGTTATATAACCTTGGCTATGCACAGCCCACTCCAGTGACAGTGGGGAGGAAGGAAAGAGGTGTAGAAGGAGGGTATTGAGCTATTCAGGGGCTCCACCTGGTACTCCCTGTAAAGACATGTGGAGGTGCGATTGAATTATGGCTCTATGTATCAATAATTATTAATGCAATATGTTTGGTTACTTGAAGATATTTATGAATCCTTATGTAATATTTTAAAAATATTGTTGACTTTGGTGACCAGTCACCAAAAAATGCACATTTGGGTATGAAACCTTGCTGCCACTAACATTTCATTCTGTTCTTGCCTTTTCGTGTACAGAGGATGATGTGGACCTGGAAGTGCTGGTGAGTGATATGAACGCATCTCTGGAGAGCCTTTACTCAGCTTGCAACATGCAGTCCGATACGGTGCCTCTCCTGCAGAATGGGCAGCATGCCCGCAGCCAGCCACCAGCCTCGGCCTCAAAGCCTGCCCAGCCACAGGCGTCCCCGAGGCAGAAAGTGCAGCGCTCCCAGCCGGTGCACATCCTCGCTGTCAGGTAGGCCCAGCACACAAGATGCTGCCCTGTGCCCTTGATGTGGTAATGGGAGGTGACTGTGCAAAGTCAAGAGACAGATGAGTTCCCTTTATTTTAATATGGATGTGGTCATTTCTTCTTATCCTTGGGGTACATTCCAAGACTCCCAGTGGATGCCTAAAATCAAAGATAGGACTGAATCTTACATACAGTGTTCTGTCCTATACATAACAGACCTGTGATAGTTTAGTTTGTAAATTAGGCGAAGTGAGAGGTTAGCAACTAATAATAAAATAGAAGGATTATGATAATATGCTGTAGTAGATTTGCCAGCATCACTACCTGGTTTAGTCAACCTTTTTTGCTGCTGTGATGAAAAGGATCTGATCACAACAACTGTAAGGAGGAAAAGTTCACTTGAGGGCTCGTGGTTTCAGAGATCTTAGTCCAGAGAAGGCCGGCTCCATTCAAAGTAAGGCTGAACATCATGGCTGGAGAGGGTGTTAGAGGGAAGCAGGTCACATCATGGTGACCAGGAAGCAAAGAGAGAGACTGCACTCTCCAGATACAAATATATACATCAAAGCCACGCCCTAATTCCCACCTCCTCTAGCCACACCCTACCCCTTCAGTTACCACTCAGTTAATCCCTATCAGGGGATTAATTCACAGATCAGGTTAAGACTCTTCTAACCCAGTCATTTTCCCTCTGAACAGTCTTGCATTGTCTCACATGTGAGCTTTTAGGGGACACTTCACATCCAAAACAAAAACACTACTTTTGCTCCTGGAGCCATTATTAAGTAGAATAAGTAGGTATTCCTTGAATACAGGCATGTTATGCTGTGACAGTCAGACTGATAACCTAGATGGCTTTATTCCTTTTGCTGGGGATCTTTCTTGCTTCCAGAAGCTTCTAAGAAGTTTATTTCCAATTTGACACCGTGGGTCAAAGCATCTCACCCAAAGGGACTTCTCTTTCCTGAGGAGGCAGAGAGGGTGCTTTGGTGTTCTGTTGGGCCATTGCTCAGACTTCCCACTGTTGGTCACAGTTGGGGATGGTGAGTCATCTCCTCCTCCACTGTTTGTCGCACTTTGTTCTCTAGAGTGTCTCCCTGTATCTGTCTCCTGTTCAGTCCAGAGGGAGTGACCTAGTTGGGATCCAGGCATCTAGATCCATCCCCTACAGCCTCAGGGGTAAATAGGTCCGTACCTAAAAGGTGGGGAAACCAGCAGTTGGACCTAGGCTGAGGGGCTATGCAGCTTGGATGAGATAGGCCTTGAGCCTTGTTCTGGGTCCATAGAACACAGTCCACACTGTGTGGAGCTAGGTGGCCACTCCACACTCAGATGGGCTGGGTGGAGCCAGGGACAGAGGACAGGCCTAGAGCAGGTACACAGGCTTCATAGACCTGCTGAGAGTTGAGCTGATTTGTGAAGGAGGGGGAGGGTTTGGGTGAGAGAGCAGAGGGACTGTGAGTGTGCTCTCAGCTGGACAAAAGGATGAGCTAGGCAAAGGCACAGAGAACACAGAACAGGGCCCACCTCCACCCCTGCCCTGCCCTCACCTGCTCCTGCCTCCAGGTTATGGCACTTTTTTCACCCTTTCTGACATCTTTGAATCTTAGCTCATCTCCATGGTAATTTTTTAAAAAATATTTAGTTTTTTAGTTATAGGTGGACACAATATCTTCATTTTATTTTTATGTGGTGCTGAGGATCAAACCCAGTGTCCCACACATGCTAGGCGGGTGCTCTACCTCTGAGCCACAACCCCAGCCCCACCATGGTAACTTTTCTTTGGGGAAATGACCTATAAAGGATGCATCCTTTTATTGTGGGGCTCTTTAGTGGGGAATTTTTTTTTTCTTTTCATCTTTGTGTAATACCCCTTAGTTTTTGCTTTAGGAAATATCTGAACTACTAGAAAGTAAAACACACAAACAAACAAAAACAATATTAAAACCAATACTAAAAATTAAATTAAAAATATTTTGAGACGCTGAAAGAGGGAAGCTTTTGTACACAAATTTGTATCTTGTTCTGTGAGTCAAAGATAAAACCGTCATTGGGGTTAAGTCATTGGTAGAGGCGTTTGGTTGAAAGTGATCCTGACTCCGTCACCTTTTCTCCTCGTCTGTATGATAGTGGTCAGACTCGACAGTAGGATGCTCTGCCAAGGCCAAAGCTGTTATAGGAAGAATAGGATTTGTTAACAGTAAAAATAAACTTTCTGACTTGTTAATCCATTATAGGAATGGCTTTTCTTCACAGGACAAGTTCCCTTCATGCCATATGAGTTCTGGTATTTTAAATCAGTACATCATTTCCTGGTGCATGTGGATAGACAGGCTTTCCTTTAAAATCAGAGTAGTTGGTCAAGAGAGAACAAGTAAAATAGTCACAGAGGGAATTCTCTAATGGCCACCCCCAGGAATGCTAACGGATCATTGTTCTTCTCCAATTGTAAAAATAGTAAAAAAAATTATTTGAAGACACAGCCCTCGCAAGGGGCTTCTGAAGTGTATTTAAACAAGGCAAAGGGTTAGGACTAGACTCTATAGCTCAGGTTTGCTGTCCTCTCCTGGAAGGCAGGTGTCTGTGCCCTAGGCAACATGCTTCAGGCATGGATGGAGGAGGCCATGAGTTCCCAAGAAAGCTCTGGAGTTGTGGGCAGGAAGTTGTTCATAGGACTCTCAGGAAGAAAAGCACAGGGCATTTTGCATTCATTTTGCTTTGACTTTGAACATGATTTCTCTGCTATTTTCTTAATTGCACCCAATTCGTCATCCTGTGCGTTTTCCTTCAGTGTATGACAGGTGAACTTTGCATTTTTCAGAGGAGGGAGGAGTTGACTCTGGAGAAGTGCCAAGAAGTGTGGAGTATTGAATTAGAGGGTATTTCTGAGCTACCCTTCAGGAGGGTAGATACATGAAGCTTTGATTTCTAATTAGTTCAGTATCAACTACTGTTCTGTATAAATAAGCATTTATTCTACAGTCAGTTGAGGATACATAAAGCCTCTTCCAGTTTTTTCCTTTGGTTAGGTAAAGGTTCATTTCAAGGACATTGAAACATCTTTGTTCTCATGAAAATGCTCTTATTCACAAGACCTTTTCACACACCAGGTATTCATTGAACAAATGCCAAGTACACATCGTACACTGAGCATTGTTGGAGATGTGCATGAAGTCACTACAACCATGACTTCTTCATCCCCTGGGGAGTATAATGAGAGTAACTACTTCAAAAAATATGTTTTTACTCATGGTAAAATATATATAATATAAAACTTACCATATTAGCTATTTTAAATTCTGCAGTTCACATGTTAATGCACACTTAGAATTTTCTAATCTATAGAATGTTTTCATCTCATAAAACTGAAACTCTGAACTCAACTAAATTCCCTATTTTCTTTGCCCTCAACCCCTGGAAGCTCCCATCAACTACTTTGTATACCTCATATAAGTGGAATCATCTAGTATATGTCTTTAGTACTGGCTTATTTCACTTAGCATAATATTCTCAAAGTTCATCCATGCTATTAGCATGTGTCAGAATTTCTGTGCTTTTTAAAAGCCAAATAATATTCCACTGTATGGATAGGATAATTTTGCTCTTGCCTCCATTTATTAATAGACAGTTGAGTTACTTTCACCTTTTGACTATTGTGAATAGTGTTGCTGCAAATCTGGTATTTTCAGTTCTTTTAGGCATGGACCCAGAAGTAGCAAGGCTGGGACAGGTTGGGGATGGCAGATTTTAACCAGCCATGATGATCCTCTTTCCTACAGGCGCCTTCAGGAGGAAGACCAGCAGTTCAGAACCTCATCTCTGCCGGCCATACCAAATCCATTCCCTGAGCTCTGTGGCCCTGGGAGCCCCCCTGTGGTCACAGCAAGTTCCCTGCCTCCACCAACCCAGGCGCCTACAAAGCAGGTCAGTACACTTGTTGTGTAGCTGCTATGGGGTCTGCACAGATGTCTTGGCTTGTTACTTTGGAATTTGTGAACTTTTTATTGTGGGTTCTTTTATTGTTGATACTGTGCTTGTTGTCTTACGAGGTTTTTAAATTTATTAGCCAAAATTACCATATTAGCTATTTTAAAGTGTACTAAGTTAGGGATGTATTAATTTGTTTTAGAAAGAGTTTCATAAAAATGGTTAAAAATTATTGATTTGGTCTGTAAAGATGAATTTTAGTTCTTTGAAAGAAATTTCACCACATATCATCCTCATTAACCAACAATTCTGAGTATGAAAACACTAGGCTTACTTGGGCACCTGAACTTCAATGCAGTAAAATTGTTGAGTTTCTATCTTGTGTTCTTGACTTTGAATATGACCTGTTCAAGGCAGAATTTTCACTTGACCCTGAAAGAGATAGCCAACTTTTTGAATTTGTAATTTCTCCATTTAAGTTGAGCTATGATGTAGATATTATGCAGCCATTGTCCCCATGTGAGAAGACTGTCAAATGGCTAGTCAACTTATCAGAGAGAATTTGGCAGAGAAATACACTGGCAGCTTCTCCCTACTGATTGGCAAGATGGATTCCAGGCTCTGGAGGGGACCCAGTCATGCTCCACGACAGAATGGGGGTGTTGGTGGTAATTATAGCAATGGGAATGACAACAACATCTGATATTTATTGAGTGATTTTTGTGTGGGAGACACACTGCTCTAAGAGGCTTCTGTGTTTGTTTGGTTGTTGTTTGCTTATCGGTGTGCTCATTGATTCCTCATATCAACCGAGGGAATTAAGTGCAAATATCATTGTCTCTGCTCTGCAACATTGGAAATCGAGGCCTGTGGTAGAACTGGGTTTGACCTGGCGTCAAGACCCAGAGCCTGGGCTGGTAGCCATAATACTGATGGGCTTCCTGCCACCTTGACTCTCCTTTTTCGAACAAATGTAGTTCAGAAGATTATTTGCCTTTCCACTAGACTCATTCTTTCTCCCAACACACTCCCCACTTGTTCGCATTTACTATTCTTAGAGTAGGACAGCAGTCCCCATTCTCTCCAAATATGCCTGTCCTGTGTCGTGTAGGCTCCTTGCTCTTGGGAGACAGACCTTTTTTTCTACTATACGCCAGCCTCTGAGCATGGCTTCCACTCTGACACATGCGTCCCAGGCAGGCTGCATTACAGCACTGTCAAAACTTAGAAGGTGAGGTCAGTATTCCTTGTCTGGAAGCCAGCACTGGCCCAGCTTCGGCACATTGTCACATGCCTAAAGTGCATCTGGGACATCTACCTCCCTGGTGACCTTCTGCTTCAAATAAGGATCCAGACAAGCTGTCTATGGATTTGCTGCTGAGGTTGTTTACAAAGTTTCCCTTCCTAAAATAATACCACGAAAATATTATCTGGCCCTCTTAGTGATTGGCAAGAAAACAGTCCTCCACCCCCATGGATTGTTCAAATTTGTAAGAATAAGGAAACCCAGGAATTTTGCCTGATGGTGTTTTTCTTGGGATCTGAGTTGCTTCCCAGTGAGAACATTGTGCTGATTTCTGTGTTGCCCAAATTTTTCAAGCCAATTGGGACGAGCAAGAACAGGAAGGATGTTTCTCACTTAGCACTATTTGTAGAAAGCCATTGTTCTTTGTTGTTGTTTATAGCCTGTGTGAAGGGTCATTTCTTCATCCACACTCCCTCCTGACTTGTGGTCTCAGGGACAGCATGTTGTGTTGGTTCTGCTCTAGTGGGATCCAAGCCACCTGCAGTCATCTGCTAGAGCTTTGCAGCTAGGATCATGGCGGGAGGTGCTACTGGGCAAAAGCATTTGGGTTCTACTCTTTGTCACTTTCCTGAGGGGAGGAGAGAAATATGACATTCTTTATCCTTCCATGTGAAGTCAAAAGAGTAACCATGGGACCTGGGTTCAGTAGGACGTTCTGAAGTAATATAAAAAGATATGATGCATTCTCTGTGAATCCTGCCTGTGTAAATATTGGCAAGGTGGATTCCAGGCTCAGGAGGGGACCCAGTCCCCTACAATATCTGGGAAGAACTCAAGTCAACATAGGAAAAAAGAAAAGTATAAAGCTCCTTGGTAACTGGGGACAATGAGCAGTCAGAAAGCTCGTTGGTCATGTCATTATGTTCTCTAGTGAGGGTTATGTTGGAGCCAGAAGAGGGAAAACCAAGTGGAGATGCTTAATCATTTGTAGAAAGGAAAAATTATTCTTGCCCAAGGCTCTATAGCTAAAGCATTCTAAAATCTTCACTTAGGTAAGTAGGTAGCTTTTCTTTTGCTTCTGATTTTCTTTTTCCCTTGGTGGCTGCTTATGGGGCAGAGTGGTCAGGTGGGTGCCTGGATCCCAGTTCTGAAGAAGACCATGTAATATGGACTTGGTGGTCATCACAGGATGCCAGCTTCCTGGCTTGACCTCCCAGGAGGACAAGGAGGTGAGCTAGTGGGCCATGGCATGTGGATGGACATGGCCCAGATGGAGATAGCCCCTTGAGCCAGCTCCTGTGACTGAAGAATACCAAAGCAGACCTTTAGTGCTGTGGAATAAAGTGAAGGGACAAGGTAGCTGAGTTGTATCCGGTTCAATGTTCTTCTCTGCAGGTTTACATGAGTCTCAGTTCTACCTGCACTTTTGGCCTGACTGCTTTGCAGCTGTGCACTGTGCCAGATGCAAACTCAGCATCCTGCAAAGGCTGGTGGCCCTTAGGACTCGATGAAATGAAGGCACGGAAAAATTCTGCAGTGAAGCAGTCATAGAGGGAGCAGATCCCTCAGCCCCACCACTGCCAGCAGCATGTGGAACTTCTGACTCTCCCTCTGACCTGTCTGCCTTCCCCTGTCACCCTGAGCCTCTATTCTATGCCAGCTCCTTTGCAGACCCTGTAGCTCAGAGCTTGTCAAGATGGTGCAGAGAATGACAAGTGACCCAGGATGAAGGCAGAAGGGAGTATTCGGCATTAATAAGTAATGGTGATGTGTGGAAAGAAAGAGGTTGTCATTTCCATCTAGAAGGATGGGGAAGTCTTCTTTTGAGCACCCCTGCACCTTGTCCTAGGGAATCCCAGTGGTGCAGCAGCCACAGGGCAAACTCTACAAGTTCTTACACGAAGACCTCACCCCAGATTAATGACTGAGAGATGGCTGAGTTCTTGGCAGGTGCTGTGCTGAGGGTGCCCAGGGGGCTTAACTGGGTTGTCTTCATGGTTGGTGGGAGTAGCTAAGTTTCATACAAGCATCTCAGATCCTTAAACTGGGGTACACTGAGACCAACCAGATCAGAGATCAGAGATCACTGTTCTGGGACAGAACCAGCTGACTGCCCCCTGGTGCAGTCCTGTCTGGTTTCCTTGGTCTTGACTCCCACAGACTTCCCAGGCTTTGCTTCTTTCCTGGGTCTAGGATCCTACCCAAGTACTCTGACAGAGCAGTACAAGGCAGGTCTGACTTCTCCAGCCTCACCCTGGCTTATTACCTCCCCTAACTGGCCTGGTGCCTGCTCTACAACTGTCCCGAGTACAGTTTGTTCAGAGTGCTGTTGACTCGGCAGGAATGGCTGGGAGTTTGGAGACCATGAGCCCAGACACTTCCTAGTTCCAGTGGTGTGACTTCTGTACGTGCTCAAGGGTCCTCCCTAATGTTCTCAGTGATCATAAACAGCGTGAGAAGGTTCGATTTGCCTGGGTTAAACTCAGACTTTTGGAGTTTTCTTTTTCGATTTACTGGATTTTATGGATTTTAAAAGACCACAGTGTTGGTTTGTTTGTAAATATTTACATGCCAGAGTCTACAGATCTTGCACTTATCTAAGGTTGTATTCTATGGCTTTGCCAATGAAGTGAGAGCACACATAGAACTGTTCATTCGTGGAAGGTAAAAGAAAGTACAGTCATCTTAGTACGTGGGTGAGATTGATTTAAGATCCCTATGGCTACCAAAGTTTGTGAATGCTCAAGTCCCTTAGGTAAAAATGTTATAGTATTTGCCTAGAACCTATGCACATCTTCCTGAATCCTTTAAATTATTTATCATCTTCAATACAATGCAAATGCTATGTAAATAGTTATTATGTGCTGTTTTTTAAAACATTTTTCCATCCCTATTTGGTTGAATCCGTGGATGCAAAGCCTCAGTATACAGGCTTTGAGCTCTAATGAATATACCTAGTGTTAAGAGAAGCCTCCACCTTTGCCCAATGAGAGGGAACACATGAATTACAACACTATGACCTTATGTAGAATCTGTTAGTGATTATAACAGTCTTCCTTAGCTATTTTAAAACAGATTTGTGAATCTTATCCGGAGATACAACTTTGAGAAAATCATCCCATCATTTATTTAATAGCATTTAATTTTATTTAGTGATTTAATTTATTTAAGTCATTTAATAACATCTCATCATTTATTTATCAAAAATGCAAATGCCTAAGATTTCTTTCTGAGTATTAAAGTTCTTTTCTCCAGAGGGTAATGAAATTAAATCAGTCAAGTATCAGAACACTGAATTCTTGGTAAAAATCAGTATGGCATTTTTAACTGCTTTGTAACTCATTTGAAAAAGACAGGCTGCTGTGGATAAGGATGATGGTTATAGCAAAGATTTCAGAGTCATGGGATATGGAGTACCATGCCCACAGGGGACACTGACTTGGAGAGATGGGGTCCACCAGTCAGTTCTGCTGGCCTGGCCTGTAGTGAGATGCCCTTTGTTCTCAGTGTACCCAGGCCGTGAAGGGTCTCCTTTGTGGAGCACCCACAGGACCTTCTCTGCCTCAGAATCACCAGCCCAGAGCTTGGCAAGGTATATACAAATCTAATAGCATTTCTGAGTGCCTACTCTATGTCTGGCCTCTTCCAGCTACCAGGATGTAAGTGGCACCTGCTCTCTGATCTGAGAAGCCTAGAGCTACAGCAAAAGCCCAAGAGATGGAATGGGATACATTGTTTTGGACCTGACAGAGCCTAAGTTCTGGGTCAGGGCCCTTGTCTTTCTGGTCTGCACTTCTGAGCCAAGAACATGGTCTTCCAGGAGTTGACTGTTGGTGCAGTAGGTCAGGAGTGAGAAGCACTCGGGGGGCAGTATGAAGAGATGCTCTTCAAAGGCAGAATTTGCCCTTAGTCCAGATCCCAGGTAGTAGGAGGTAAACATCAGAGTCAACCCCCCACCCCACACACAATGCAATGGACCCCAGAACATCTGTAGGCTCTCCTGCCACACCTCAGCCCTGGTTATCTCCCTCTATTGTACCCTTATTATGTCACAGGAAAGAGAAGATCACTTGGGGCACCACTTTCCTACCAAGAATGCTGGGTGATATTGGTATAGGCTCCCAGAAGCTGAGGGGAAGCAGTGTCCTCTTGGGGACAGCTGACTATTCGGGCTTCTGAGCATGAGACCCAGGAGAGAACTCATCCCAAAGGCATTCCCAGACCTGATCCTCTAAGCTTTTCTGATGGTCATTTTAGGAGGGACTCAGCTTAGAGGCATCAAAAGTTTGAGGAGAAGCATCATCACATAGTGAGACTTGGTGGTCAGGGTGCACACTGGGGGAGAGGGGTTGAGTGGCCATAGCCGAGCTTGGCCCATCGTTTCCAAGTTTTTGGATGGTTTCAGAGAAATCAAAATTCATACTCTTGAAATCTGGATTCTCTAGATTTTGTGTGTTTCAATTTTCTAAACCCATAAAATAGGCCAAAGCAGACAGCCTTGCAGTCAGGTTTTTGTCCTGCAGGCAAGCCACCTAGGTTCTGTTAGAGACACAAAGACTGTGGCATCTTGGGAGGTGAGTCCCAGGGTCACCTACCTTGGCCTCCCAGAGGCTGTGCCATAGCGGCACTCACTGATGGACCACAAGAGTTGGTGTCCAAAAAGGGCTCAGTGAGCTAAAATGACATTCACCATAAGTGACCAGAAAAGTGCCACAAAAAGGACAGCGGTTGTGGCTTTTGCTGCTTGTGAGAGACAGAGAAGGGCTACTTTGAAAATTCTGCTTGCATCAAGGGTCAGGAGAAGGACCCCAATCACATGAAGCTCATCCCAGGTGAAGGGACCAGGTCCTAAAAAAGAGGGAAAGTGGAAAATGGAGAATGATTGAAGATCATGCACCTACTGATGAGGGGCATCTGCTCTTTGGGCTCAGAGGTTGGAACAAGGGCCAGCGACAGTGTAGGGAGGAGCATCCCAGATCTGGTGGAGATGGTCCTTTCTCCCATCAGTGTCCTGGAATTGAAGCCCTGCAAGATGAAATACTTTAACTGGGATCATGCAGCCAACCAGCAGTTCAGGCAGAGAACACACTGGTCTAGGTGAACCCAGATGCCTTGTCTTATCTGTCAATGGAAGACCTTCCCCCAGCACCCTGCTGGATTTCAAGAAGGCTTCTGCTTCTGCCCCACCCTAGAACGTAGCACACACTGGCATTCACTGCTGAAAAGAGAGGCTTTGTGTAAGGAGTGGTGGGAGTTCAGCACCCGTTTCTTAAGAGCCCTTTGTTCTGAGGAGGGGTGATGAGAAGCTTTGAGTCCACTTACACAGGAGCCTTGTCATGGCGTCAGACTAACTTAGTAGCGATCATGGTTGAGGAAGGCTTTTGGAGAAGGAGGCCCCCTGCCTCTGCAGGACAGCACCATAGGAAGCTGCTATTCTTACTTCAGTGCTCCAGCCTGGGACTGTGAGGGATCCATGTCAGACCGAGAAGAACAGGGCACCTGGGTGTGGGTACAGAATGCAGCTCTGTACCATCACAGGTAACAAAAAAACTAACACAGCTGCTGGATTTATGAAATCCAAAATTCTCTGCTTCAGAATGTGTTTACTGCAGGAAACCAAAGACTCTGAGACTGTGTTTGCTACAGGAAACCAAAGACCCAACCTGACTGGCTTCCACGGTAAGGAAAGTTATCTTTTGCAGAGCAGGAAATCTGGGGCAGTCAGCTATAACCCCACAGGCTTGCACTGTCTCTGAGGCCAGAGCTGGTGAGACCAGAGTTGGGTGTGTCACCAGGAGGCAACTGCTGCATACACTGTGAGCCAGGTGCTCAGTCTCACATGGAGAGGGAAACTGAGGCACCCAGAACAGATTTACATATTGAGGAAGCAGAGAGAATTAACATACCACTAATGTGCCAAGATGCTGAGAGAGAGAGAGAGAAAGAAGAGAGAAGGAAGGAGGCCAGGAGGGCCCCCAGGAGGAGCTCTAGCTAGGAAAACGTAGAAATGCTAATAACAACTTCTTTATTTCTGAATTTAAGTTGAGCTCAGTGGGTACTTTGGAAAGGCTTTGACAAGCTGCTCTTTCTTTCAGCCAATAAAGATTTTCATGTGGCCACATAATGACTTGTTACAGCACATTTTTCCATCTGCTGTTTAAATACAATTAGTCTCATACTGTAACCCCATCATTAATGAAACATAAATATTGTCTTTGCTCCAATAAGCTCTTCTCCCTTTACTCAAACTTTAAAATTTTATTTTCTGGAACCAAATTAATGCCTTCGCACAAGCTTTTGCACCCACATTTATTAATGATCAAAATGAATTCTTCTGAGACTTTAACTACAATTTGATGAATATACTATGATGTTAGACCATCTTCAGTGGGAAAATCTAGTCCTGGCCACCACATGCAGTTTGTTTTGTAGGATGTGTGGTGTAGAGAGGACACTGCCTCCTGCTTCATGGGCATCAGATAAGGCCTGGTTGTGTATCCTGAAACAGTTTGCCTGCATCACTTCGAAGGCCTCATTCTGGACCTCCACAATCTTCTATGTTATCTTTTCTGATTCTTTCTGAGATCCATTGGTAGAACCTGGATCTAATTGAATTTTATCCTGAGTGCCAGGGACACCTGGCTGTGGCCACTCAGAGCAGTTATCAGGCCCTAGCAGGATGGGAATAGAGAGAGGAATCCTCAGCGTCAGAGGATCCTTCCAGACATTGCCTCAGTTTCCTTCTTCATGAGCACCTGGCTCATAATGTATGCAGCAGTTACCTCCTGATGACATGCCCAACTCTGGTCTCACCAGCTCGGGTTGCAGAGACAATGTGAGCCTGTTGAGGGTACCTGCCCCAGACATGCTGTTTTGTAAAAGATAAGTTTTCTTATCATGGAAGCCAGTCGGGTTGGGTCTTTGGTTTCCTGCAGCAAATATAGCCTGATAGCAGGTGAAGCCCAGAGTCCTGCATTTCATAAGTCCAGCAGCTGTGTGGCCACTGTCTGTGATGGTCACTCATGGCTTCCCCAACACGAAAATCAGCATAGGAGATGCATCAGCTCTTCCCATCATTTATAAAGATGAAATCCTCTTTAATCAGCATCTTTCAAACTGCATCCCATCGTTCTGCTTGCATCCTAACACACCTCTCAGGAAAGATCCTACCTGGACGACCTCTTCCCTTCTGTCCTGGGAGGCCCAGTGTATACAGAGAGAACTTCAGCTCGTGTGAGATGGGGTTTGGGAACCTACTTCTACCCCTTCTGAGCAGTGGTACCTCTGAAAGCATCAGAACTTCCTCATCTGTCAAAGGAGGCTGTCGGATCAGTACTGGTCTTGTGTGGGCAATTGAGACGTTAAATCAGCACACAGGAAGATGTAGCCAGAGTGCTGCTTCTTTTTCCACAAACACCATGGTGGCCATTATGCTAGGATGCTTATTGGCTTCTTTCCATATCTCACACTAGAGATGTGCTTAGAAGGAATCTGAGGCCCAGGGAGAATAAGGCCACTTCCCAAGGTCAGTAACTAAAGCATCAAAAAGATTCAGATCAAAGTACCTCACAGCAGCATTCCAAATAACAAAAGCACCTCTCAGTAAAGAGAACATTTGCATAGCATTTCATTCCTGGGTGGGTTTATGTGAACTCAACAAAACCAACCAAGCAGAAACAACAACCATAGTAGGTCTCTTTGCATTGCTGTGGGTCACCTATGCCACTGTGCACTCATGAAAGGGTGGGCTTTTTTTTTCTTTTTCTTTCTTTCCCTTTTTTTCTTATTAGATATACATGACAGTAAGTGTATTTTGACATATTATACATACATGGAGTCTAACTTGTTCAAATTATAAGTTGTGCATTATATGGAGTTACTCTGGTTGTGTATTCATATATGAACATAGGAAAGTTGTGTGTCTAATTCATTCTACTGTCTTTCCTATTCCCACCCTCACCTTCACTCCTTTTTGTCTAATCAGTGTACTTCTATTCTTCCCTCCCCTTCTTATTGTGTGTTAGCATAAGTAGAACATTCAGCCTTTCATTTTTGGGGGGATTGGCTTATTTCACTTAGCATGATAGTCTCTAATTCCATCTATTTATCATTAAATATGATAATTTCGTTCTTCTTTATGGCTACATAATATTCCATTGTGTGTGTGTGTCTATATGTATGTATGTGTGTGTGTATTTACACACACACACACAGACACACACACACACCACATTTTCTTTATTCATTCATCTGTTGAAGGACACATTGGTTGGTTTCATAGCTTAGCTATTGCAAATTGAGCTGCTATAAATTCTGATGTGGATGCATCCCTGGAATATGCTGATTTTAAGTCCTTTAGGTATATACTAAGGTGTGGGATAGCTGGGTCAAATGGTGGTTCCATTCCAAGTTTTCTGAAGAATCTCCACACTGCTTTACAGAGTAGTTGCACCAATTTGCAGCCCTATAAGCAATGGATGGGTGGAACTTTTTCCCCATATCCTCACCACCACTTATTGTTACTTGTATTCTTAATAATTGTCATTCTGACTACAGTGAGGTGGAATTTCAGTGTGGTTTTACTTTGCATTTCACTAATTTCTAGAGGTGGTGAACATTTTTTTTTCCACATATTTGTTGACCATTTGTACTTCTTCTGAGAAGTGTTTGTTCAGTTCCTTTACCCACTTATTGATTGGGTTATTTGGTTTCCTGTGTTCTCTGTTTATCTTGGAGATTAATGCTGTATCTGAGGTTAAGGTGACAAAGGTAAGGATGGACCTTCTGACCATCTGGTCCTGGATCCCACACTCCTCTGTGAAATTCTGTACCAGGCAGGCCCTGAGACAGAGGTGAGTGTGTCGTGCATTATGTCTTCAAGGACAGTCCTGGGCAGGCAGAGGGGAGAGACATGAACAAATAGAATATTACATAGCTGATTAGCAACTCAACATCAGAAATATGTACAGGACCCCTAGAATCCTGGAACCTGTAAGCAGCCTAATGTCTCCAGGCTTCTGGTGGCTGCCATGGCCTGGTCCTTGCTTAATAGCATAGGTTTTAATTAGTAAGGTAACTGCTCCTTCCTGAAGGGTAGCTCTGCTGGCCCCTCCCCCAGTCCTTAACTTGAGCTGCTCTCCATGGTGTCTGGATACTGTCTTTCCTTTTTTTTTTTTTTTTTTTTTAAGCTAAGTTGGCTAAGAGCCCTTTCTACCCGTGTTTCATACCTTGCAATTTCTGGAGTTCCAGTTACCTATTGTTTTGAAGAGAAAAAACTAAAACCGAAAACCATAGAAGTCCAGTACTTCAGGGAAACTCTGCATCTCTTGTGACTTTCTTATAAATTCACGTTTCCTGTTTCATTTTGGAGGATTCAAAAAAGCCTACAGAAAAGAAAATGCATTTGACTTTAATTAACATAAAACCCTCAAGGTGTTTTTGATTTGGTTTTGTTTTGTTTTAATCACAGACCCATTTTACACAAAGCACCTATAAACTTCCCACTGAACCCACTTTGGGCAAGGGTGCTAAGTTGTCCTGGATCATATTTAAACCGGTCAAGGCTGTAACTGCCTGTTTCACATTTCTCTAGCAGTATTGCTAAATCCTCACAACCCTCTGGGGAGTGCAGCCCCTGCAGCCTAAGAATAATCCTTACGGCTCCGACGTGACAGTACCTTCATGTTTCTATGTTTGCCTCCAAACAAGTGATGCAATTGAAGCAGGAGTCATGACCTGGAGCAGGCCATGTGTTTGGCTAAATATGAGACAGGAAATCGTCCCAGGAATCTCATGTGAAATCCCAAACACTAGTGTTTCTCTGGACTATAAATATCTCTTTAACTATAAATTCTCTCAATTCAAGGATTCTAAAACTGATCCCTTATTCTAGCATCAAACACCTCTTACCTTTCAGGAGCGCTGGAAACCTAAGCAATTCAATGATCTATGTCTTTTGCAGGAAAACTTGCCATACTTTTGCCCCAAATCTACATCTTTGCCTTACTGGTGTGCGGACCCAGTATGGTGAGAGTCCTGCTGCAGAATTAAAGCTCAGGTTGAATGGAGTTAGGACTTACCTGTGCTCATTGGTGTTCTCCAAACAGGCCCACATGTTCTGCAAGGAATAAAAAGTGATTTTCATTGGCAGAGTGAGCTGCTTATTCTTACCACTGCTTTGACTTAGTTTCATTAGAAAATGGGAAGTCATTGGCAGTCAGCTTTTCCCCCTGATTATCCTATACGATGGCTTGTCATGGTGCATATGATCAAACACCCTGCCATTTTGTGTTTGTGCTTGTGTTGGAATACACAGTTTACCAAATGGAGGAGGCCTGTTATATCCATAGAATATGACCATCAATGC
Source organism: Marmota marmota marmota (assembly GCF_001458135.2). Classification (NCBI taxonomy): domain Eukaryota; kingdom Metazoa; phylum Chordata; class Mammalia; order Rodentia; family Sciuridae; genus Marmota; species Marmota marmota. Next base: position 25,419,868 of record NW_026000153.1, on the reverse strand, counting down.
TTTAGTAAAACAAGTTGAGCATATCTAATCCAAAATCCAAAATGCTTCAAATTCAGAAGTTTTTGAGCACCAGCATGATATTCCAAATGGAAAATTGCATACCATGAAACCTTGTTTCATGCACAAAATTGTTAGAAATATTGTGACCTTCATGCTAACTGGATAGGGTATATATGAAATGAAAGTAAGTTTCATGTTTAGACTTGGGTCTCAGATAACTTCATTATGTACCTGCATATGTTCCCAAATCTGAAAAAAAAAAAAATTCAAAATCAGAATGACTTCTGGTCCGTAGCATTTTGGGTAAGAAATACTTGACCTGTATCGGTGAACAGTCAGGAGAGAATTCTGCTCTTTCTTGCAGTCTGCGCTACAAGTCACACGTCAGTTCCTCTTGGTGTAGGATTAAGTGTCTTACAAAATTCTGAAGTTGACGAGTCTTCTCCTCAACTAGATGCTTGGGTCTTGGTCGAGGGCATTCCATGTTGTGGGGAAGTCTTTACTATCCTTCTTGGGTATAAGATTGAAGCCTTTTCCCTGCCGCAGCAGATACTAATCAGAGCATAAAACACACTTCCCCAGGCTGGAAGTCGCCTTTCTCCTGGTCTCCACGGCCCCACCCAGCCAGTCTTCCCTGTGCAGTGCCTGGAAGGACCCTTCATGCCTCTTACACCCCACACAGCAACCACTTTCTCTATCCCTCCTTATCTCCTCTATTCTTCCTTTCTTAGGTTCTCACCTCAGTCGCTTAGTTAGCATGATGGAAAAGTAATTGGAGTCATAAAAATGTAAAAATGACTCAAAGACTCCCTGGAGGACACCAAGCAAGGGTGTTTTGAGTGCCTTTGGAAGAGGGAATGTGGTAAACATCCTCCTGCTGCTGGTGCCAAGTCTCAACATTTCTAGGAAAGAGAACACAGATGTTGACCCCGTTTGGGAAGGTTTACAAGTGCATGAAACATTCTCTGCTGGTAATTTTATGTGTGTGTGTGAGGGTTGGGAAGGAGGGGGGTCTCCCTGAGAGAACCAGTGCTAATGAGTAGGATGGTTTTTCTTTTACCTTATCCCAAAGTAATTTCCTCCTTATAACTGCACAATAGATATTCTCCCGAATCAAAGCAGCTCTTCCTATCCCTTATATAGAATGCTGGTATCTTCTGATTCATTTATATGAGGAGAACCCCGAAATGAGATAAATGGAAATACCAAGTTATGCAGCACGTTCCACAGCTTTTGCTCACGGGAAGCATTTCTGTTCACACAGCACTTAGACTCTCCACAGAGCCCTGGAAGGAGACCAGAATGGTGGCAGGAATATTACAAATACTCGAGGCAGTGGGAAGCACGTTCTTTTTCATTTGAACTTGAAATATCAGTGTGATCACCATTTAGCCCTGACCATTGAGCTACAAAACAGTTATTTTAAATATAATATGTTAGCTTCCCATTACTGTGACAAAATACTTGAGGCAATTAACTTATAAAAAGAAAAGGTTTATTTTTGCTCAGGGTTTTGGAGGTCCCAAATATAAAGTGGCCCCATTTCTTTGGATTGCTAGTAAGGGTGACACATCATAGCAGAGTGGCATACCAAACTATTCACCTCATGAGCCAGGAAGCAGAAAAGAGAAAGAAGAAGAGACCAGAGTTTCACAGTCCTCTCTTCAAGAGCATACCCCCAATGACTTAAGAACCTCCCAAAAGTTCCACCATCTCCCAGTTTTACCATCTGGGTTACCAAGCCTATGATACTTGGACCTTTGGAGGATACTCATTCAATGCATAGCAGTAAAAGACAAAGTTAGCTGTTTTTATCTGCCCATAGTTTGGTCCAATACCTATCCTTCTGTATTTTACCTGGCTTTAGTAAAGGCAGATATAATCTCATATACATTTTAATTCATTTTTTAAACCATAAAGTTTTCTTAATGCGAGCTTCATACACACATACACACACACACACTTCATAGCTGATATTCTTGGTTTCTAAATACCATTTACCAGTAAATGGAGCCATGGTTGCCTCCAGGTGCTTAGATAATGAAGAGGACATGTCATAACAATCTGGAGCCAAATTCAAGGTCCAGATAAAATACCTTCTGTGAGGGGAGTCAGGTTGGCAAGCACCCTCAGCCAGGTGGTCCAACAGCCACCTCCAGGAAGCGGGCAGCTCAATGTGGCATGCCTCTGGAGTGGCACACTGTTGGGGATACAGCATCCCATTTGCAGTGATCCTTCCCCAAACCAGAGCTACAGCAAATCCTAGGGGACATTACCCAAACCAGAATTTAGACACATTCTACAAAGTGGCATAACTCTTCATAGTTGTCCAGGTCATAAAAGCTCCCCAGGAAACAAAAACTAACCATAAAAACTAAAACTGATTTCTGATGAACTAAAGAGTCATGACAGCCAAGTGCAGCTTGTGTCCTGGACTGGATCCTGAACCAAGAAAAACATTTTCTCCCCCTTTCTGTAAAGGACAGTAGTCAGACACACAGCTGAATGTGAATGAGGTCTATAACTTAGCTCACGGTGTAGATCAGTGTCAGTTCCCACATTTTGTTCACAGTGCTGTGGTTATGTAAGAGAGCATCCTTGTTTTTTAGGAAAACCACACCAAGCCATCCAGCAGACAAAAGGCCAGATGTGTTCAGCCCACTCTTGTAGACAGGAAAGAAAATGAGAATACCATAAACCAAACTTACTATCTGGGGAATCGGGATGAAGATATGCAGAAAGGTTTTGTACTATATACAGATTATATGCAAGTCTGAAATCATTTCAAAATAAAATGCTAAGTGAAGAAAAAAAAACTGTTTGAAACCAAAAATATATACCTCTGTAAGCACAGATGTTTCAGTGTGCTATTCTCCAGGAGAAAAAAATATGGCAGGAGGCAAAGTCACCAGAAAATGCCTCCACAATTCTACATATTTAGCAAGAGTGTATCTTTTTTTTTTCCAGAGACTTTTTTGTAGTTGTAGATGGACTGAATACCTTTATTTTATTTGTTTATTTTATGTGTTGCTAAGACCAAATCCAGTGCTTCACATGTGTTGGGCAAGCACTCTACCGCTGAGCTACAACCCCAACCCAAGACTGCATCTTCTAATACACACATCAGGTCAGACTCTGTGGGCATGCCCTGGCTTAGTCCTCTGGTGAGGGTCAGCAGCAGCCACCTAAAGGCAGAAGGACATTTGTGGCCATCAGTGGACCTGTTGCTGGGTTTCATTGACTTCTGGGGCCAAGGTATCTTTGGGAGCTGGTGCTGTTGGAAAAAGTAGACATGCCCAGAGTTCCTCTAGGGTCACACAGCTCTTCCAGGCACTCCACTCTTGTCAGAGGAGAAGTCTAGCACATGCTGCTTCTATTTCTTCTTTAATTTTAAAACATATGGAGAAGCTATCATGTGTTCACGTAAAACACTGCTAAGTAGATTAGTCTTTTCCATGCTCTGCTTTGGTGCATATTGACATCATCCAAGGAGAAGAATTCTTGAGACTTTAGCTTTTGAGCCCTCATGTACGATGAAAGGCTCCTGAGAAGATAAAAGGTAAAGGAATGAATACCTCATCACCTCAAAGGCAGTGCCAGCTTCCTCACACTTTGGGCCTGATTTAGATGATCATCTGTACCTCTTCCATCTCAAGAGCCTGCATGAGGAAGATTTAGTTTAAATTTGTACTGCTGTGAGCCTAAAGTTTAGATGCCCTCTTTTGATCTGCTGAATGTGAGTAGATCTTTCATTCATCCACGGGGGCTGATAATGGACTCTGCAAACAGTGGTAAAGTGAGTGGAACTAAAACTTAAGCCTTTTCAGGATGTGTTGCTGCAGCAGCTCAGGGCAAGCCAGTAGCTTGCATGGTCTCTTTTTGTTGGTGGTCGGGGGGGCGGGGGGCAGAATGTGATAAGATTGACAGAGCTGGGAGGGCTTAAAGCACATGGGCAGTTGTATAGAGTCGTATAAGCTATATATGTGTGCACATGTATACCTTTTTCTGTGAGATGAAACATCAAGTCTGAATCTCTCCCAGAGCCCTTCTGCTCCCTTGGCCATCTCAGATGCCCTGGGGTGGGCTGCTACCAATGGTTTTGAAGTGCAGTGCATTCAGAGGCTATAAGAAGTTAGTTGTGTTCGTTTCACCCTTGTACACACTGCTCCTACTTGCCAGGTCAGTGATGAGCTGAGATGGCAGTGGTACAACACAGGCTCCGTCCTGCGGCTCTGGCTGCTTCTTTCCTGGACGGCTATATAATCTCCCTTGGAGCACATACTGGGGTCCATGACCTGGAGTTGATGATGCTGGGGGTTGGTGGAAAAGGCAGTGCCTACTGCTGCCTGTGCTCGAGAGGACAGCCCATGACCCCTACCAACCCTGTGCCCACAGAGGAGGTAGCCAACTCTCAAGAGCTGCTGGAATAGGTTTGAAGCAAGTCCTGGTTATTTTGTGCTCAGCTTGCTTACCTCTTTTGTAATCAGTTATACAAGAAGCAAAAGAAACAATTTTATTCCATTAAGACTTCAATATGTATCAAGACCATAACTGCAGAACACATTTAGGAATGGGAGGTTTTTGCAAACTAGGAATTGTATTATTAAAAAAAGGAATTGGAAGAAGGAAGACCAAGCCCTTCAAAAATCCAGTGTAGAATCCCAGTGCTGGTGATTCTTAGTCACAAACTCTATAGGGGGGAATATGCCAAACTATGAAGTAAGGAAAGTAGAGGAGATAGCTAAGGAATAACATTTTGATGGGAAAATTTGCAGTCTAAACAAGGTCTCTTTGGTGTCATTGCTGGGAAGTCTTATGCTATGATGAGTTTCAGTTATTTTCTAGGACCATTTTGATTGCTATTAGGCAGTAGAAGTCTCAGAATCTGTCTCCTTCCACTATAAAAACCGTTCAGTCTTTGGACACACATTTGTTGAATCTTATTCATCTCTGCATGTCAAGTGATGCTGTGTGTCCACCTGTCCCAAAGGCTTTTTTTCTTTCTTTTTTTTTTTAAGCAGCCAGGTATGCGTCCCACGCTCCCTGAAGGTCCTTTATCTCTTATCCTGCATCCATCTTACGTAGTATAAAAAGATCAAGTGGCTTTTGTAGAAAGCAAAGCTTTTGCCGTAGGTGTACGATTTTTATTTCATAGACTATAAGAGCCATCCATGCTCCCTGATGTGAATATGAAACCTGCTGCCCAACTAGCCAGGTCTCAGCTACTTAAGGGATGTCCACAAAACTATCAATGCATATGTTTTTGCTTTCTCTTTATTATAGATGCTTTTCTACTGAGTCTTATAGATGGAGTTTTTGTTTTAATTTCGTTTTTTGTTGTCTCAGCCACTGAATCAACCAGAAACCTACTGGTGTGCTGTGATTTTTCACAGTCTAGCTTTTTTCAAAATCCAAAATTCTACTGAAAACTTCCAGAATAGATCAGGGCACTTCTGAGTGTGGACAACACTTTAGGTGTCTGGGATGAAGCAGTCAGAGGGACAGCCCATGTGGGCCCAGAGAGGCTGGTCATCCAGACCATGAGGGTTGTCAGCGGGGTCCAGTCCTGAAGAGAGGTTGCATTTGATGGGAGCATAGAAGAGGCCATTTGAATTGCATCTTTGATGGTACTTCCTTCAGAAGAGTGGTTGGGCTATCATACGGCTATGGTTATGAGAACCACACAGTGCTGGTTTAAGAATGGAGAAATGAGTTCCATGTGCTGGCATAGTGGAGATTGTACCAATAATCAATAAGATAAAGATAAATCTCTTTTCTTTGTTAGACAGTTACGAGCATGGCATCATTATTGAATTCATTGTACTATGACACTTTACAACTTATTTGGATGAAGAGTCATATATTTCTTAGCAATATTATGGGTTATGTCCCCCCAAATTCATATCATGGAGTCTTACCTCCAATATGTCTGAATGTGGCAGATGTATTAGGATGAGGTACTATTAGAGTAGGGTAGCCCCTCGTATAGTATGGCTGGTAGCCTTACAAAAAGGGGCTTACAAAATTTGAACTGAGATACACACACAGGGAGACTGCTGTGTGAACATTAGAGATTGGAGTGGTGCTTTTATAAGCCAACAAATGACAGTGACTTCCAGCAGCCCAGCAGAAGTTAGAAGAGAGGTACGGAATGGATGCTTCCGAGGTCCCCAGAAGGAACCAACCCTGCCGTCATTGTGATCTTAGACTTCCATTTCTGGGAGGCAAGAAGTGCCTCTGAGGCTCCCACACAGTTTGTGGCACTTTGTTACAACAGCCCTAGCAAATGAATACACATATACTAAAATAAATTTTAGATTGATGGATGGATGGATCTGTTAATTAAAAAAAGAAACCTTAAGTAGAAAAAAATATTTAATTAGTCCTCAGACTAGGGAACTAGGGAATAACCCTGGGACTAGTGAGTAACACCTTACCTATTAAAGCAATGATGGAATCACAGAGTAGAAGAGCGATGGATTTGACCATAAAGAAAATGAATGTTGTAAATTAAATGTTAAGCTGTTGCGAACATAGGAGAGAATATTTGCGCTACTTGTTTTCAATATCCCGAGTAAAGAACTCTTACGAATCAATAAGATAAAGATAAATCTCTTTTCTTTGTTCCTTATCTCTTTTCCTCCAAAGACTTTTTCCACTTTCCATTCTTTTAATTCCTCCCAAGAAAAGGACGGCTTTTCATACCTCTTCTTCCCTCTGTCCTGCTACCCTTGCTTCAGATTTAATGGACAGGAACTGCTGTCTAAAAGAGCTGCCTATTCTGTCCACCACCTGTCTATCCCACCTGCCTCTGCACCCACCGCCTGTGTTCCCATCCATGTAGGGACATGTCCCTGCATCTTCCTGGGGCCAGCCCCTCCACTCTCAGCCTCTGCCTTGCCCTTTCAAGGACGCTGCCTGCAGTTGTCCCTCTCCTTCCTTCATCAGCAGTCTTGTCCTCATTCCTGGGTCATTCCTGTCAGTGTCCAGACATGCCTTAATATGTCTCATCCGAGGGAGGCCCTCCCTTCACCACCCCCCTCTCCAGCTGCTGCTCCAGCTCTCTGTCACTTTTCTGGCAGAATTCTGGACCGGCTGTTTGACTCACTGTCTCCACTCCTCGTCTCCTGGTCTTGACTTAGCCTACCCCAGTGATTATTTTAGTTCCACTGGTTTGCCTGAAATGGACCTTCTCAAGAAGACTAGTCACCTACCTCTGTCAAAGCCAGTGGTCCATTTTCGGGGTATCTTCAGAGACACCTTGACAGCTTCTGATATAGCCTTGATTCTTACACACTTCCGTCTCCAAGATCCCATGTTCTCTGTTTCTACATCTCTTCGTTTGCTGACTTTGGTCTCCTCTATTCTTCGGTAAACTGCTTACCCTAAGTAAGGTCATTGCAACCAGGCCATTATATGTTATCTCCATTCCCTGGATTGGGCTCTGTCCTCAAATACCAGGACTTATCCACTATTGGAAGATGCTTTACTTAGGTTTCTAGTTAGTATTTGAAATTTAGCATAAATGAAATACGGCTGAAATACACTCTGCTGAAGCCTCACAACCTAACACAATGGCTTGGCTGTCCACTCAGTTTCTCTGGCCAGTAACGCAGGATTTCATCCTTGATTTCTCTTTTTGACTCATGCTCAGATCCAGCAGACTGTCCATCTGTAGAATGTCCCATGTCCAGCCACTTTTGGCGGTCTCCACTTAAATTTCTAGTCCGCGTCTGGGCATTACAACAGTTCTTCAACCGTCTTCTCACACTACCCACTGCCCACAGATTTTGTGCCTTTTTTGGAGAACCAAATAAATCCCATGTTTCTCTCAGTGTACCTCAAATTAAATCCAGACTCAGCCAAGGGTCTCTGTTCCTTTTACCCTCAGGATCTCCTTCTTGAAATCTTTCCTCGATTGCCATTTTGTCATCTATCATCACTCCCTCTGGGGTCCTTCCCAGGCCACTTTGGGGTGGGCAGTGGCCGCAGCCCTCCTCTAACATGATATTCTGCTGTGATGTCCATACATCTCCTGAGATAAACTTGTTTGTTGGTACCTTTGTCCTCTAACATTTACCATGAGAATATGAGGACAGGATCAAGGTCTCCTGTCCTATCCCTACATCCATGAATGGAGTCCAGTACACCCCAGACATGCTAACACAAAAGCAGTGGGGCTTGTTTCATGGAAGTGCCATGTGTTGCCCCAGTGGGATGGTTGCCCTCGCTTTGGCAGAGGAAGGATTAAATCCCAGTTCTTAAATACAGTGTTTTACATCCAAATCTGCTTCCACAAAATAGCAAAAAGAGGAAACTTTTTTTTTTTCTAACCAAAATTCCCCAATCTTGTCAACAGACAGTTCCATCAAAAGATAGATCAAACCATGCTAAGGTGACCCACAGCCTGGGAATCAAGCCCAGAGTATTTTCTTTGTCTTCTACAGGTAGAATCACAGAGGTAGGGATTGTGTCCCTTGGAAGCTTCAAAATAAATAGGGCCAGGTAGCACTTACACCATGAAAATATTATGAGTGTCTTGATGGCCTCTGGAAGTAGTAGGTTGAGGCTTACAGTGTATTACACTAAAGAGTTTAACTCAATACCCAGAATAATGGAGCAGCAGGAGGGATGGGGTGTGTTTTTAAGTAGGTTTCAGTGATCCTGCCTTTGTAATCCTCACTCCACCAAATTCCCTTTGTTGCCATCATGGTGACATCATAGTGATTTAAGCCAGAGGGTCCATCCAGTCCTCATCTTGCTGAACCTCTCAGCAGCATCTGGCCCTTTCCTCTCGCTTCTCCCTCTGCCTAGAAACACCATCTGCTCTTCTTTCCCAAAACTTGGTCTTGGCTTCTGCCTCTCTTCCATGACTGTCCCATCTCAGCCTTCTTTGTTCAGTCTTCCACTTTCCCATTCTGAGGAGTGGCCAACAGGGCTTAGGGCTGAATCCCTTCTTCTCCACGTTGATTCCCTGGGTGACCCCAACCACTCTTGGATGTCCATTCTGAAAATCAGTTTACATTCTCATCCAGACATGTTTCCAGCTTCCACTTGGGATCTCATCCATGTACATGTCTAAAAGACACTTCAAACTCAACATGTGATTCTGCCCCCAAAACCTGATTCTTCCAAGATGCCCCATCTTAGTGAAGTGGCACCGAGTCCTTCAGCCACCCAGGTCAGAACCTCTGATCTCCTTTTCGTCTTTGCTGTGGTGTTCCATACCACATCAGTCAGTGTTCCAGAACTGAACAGTCTTTCTACCTCTGCTACCAGAACCTAGGTCCGAGTTTTGCCTTCTTGCATAGACCTTTGTGGAAATTTCCACATCAGATGGTCTCAGCTTCAGTTGTTGCCCAGGGTGTGTCCCCACACAACACTCAAGTGATGATTTGAAAGCCAGCTGTCAGAGCATGGCATCTTTTGCATAAGGACTTTGCATTTCATGGTGGGAGCCCAAGTTTTCTCAGATACCAGTGAGGACCTCCTTTCCCTGGTACCTTCTGCTGAACTTTTGTCTTTCACCTTCCAGCATCTGACACTGTCTGGATTTTGCTTCTATGATTGTTCTCTGATATTTTTTTTTCTCTTCCTCATGCAGGTAGATCTGGAATAGCTCAAAAAGTTTCCCCCAATCTAACTCCAATCTAAAAATATAGTTTTTAATGGTTTATTACATTCTAGGTTTAATATTTCACAGTATGTTTGGTTACTACTTTTGAAAAAAAACCCTCTTAAAAAATGTTACTTATGGAAATCCCACTTGTAATTGTGTAGTGCTGATTATTTTGATCTGCTTTTCAGGTTGCAAGATGTTATGATTGGATGCTGTATCTTCATAGCAAAGGTTTCAATGTAGAAGATGACAGATCTTAAGATTTGTTTTTTGGTGCTGGAGATTGAACCCAGGGGTGCTTTACCACTAAGCTACATCCCCAGTTCTTTTTATTGTAAGATAGGATCTTGCTAAGTTGCCAAGGATCATACTAAGATGCAGAGACTAACCTTGAACTTGTAATCTTCCTGCCTCAGCCTCCCGATTACAGGAGGCAAGTGCCAGCAAAAGCCTAGCTTTTTTTAAGAGGTTTTTTTTCCTTGTTTGTATTGTTGTCTTAAGATGATTGTCAGTAAAGACAATTGCACTATAATTGTGCTATTCATACAAAATGAGCTCTCTTCTGTTAATAGGCATATTTCATCCTATGCACAACCTGTTCTGCACCTTTCCAGTCTGTGGCATTTTTAAGCTCATTTAGAGACACCTGCATTAGCTGACTTTGTGGTCAAGCTCAGTGAAGGAACAATAAACTTGCTGTGCAGCAGCATTCCTCTCTCATTTCCATCGTTTGGCCAGGTGGGAATGGCACTCACAGCAGCCACGGTTGAAATCTGTACATGAGACCTAGAATTGGTCTTTGGTTCTTTATACTAATTGTTTTGAGGGTCACCCCTACCAGGGAGGGGGGGAAAACCCCTCTGATAAAAGCCATGCACTAGAGTCTAGCTTTCCCCTATACGTGTTCACATTGGAATGTCTGCTCATCCATCCCCACCTATCGCCATCCAAGGAAGCCAGTTCATCCACTTGGAGCATGACAGTTGTCAAACATAACACTGCAAACAGGATTAGGAGTCAGGAATAAGTTATGATTCATTAGCAAATGTTCTGTGTCCAACCAGGAAACCAGGAAGAAAAAAGAAACTGGTTTTTCTAAATTATAAAAGCAACAAATGTTCCCAGTAATAACAAAAAGTGAAATTTACACTAAAAGAAGGTATATAATAAAAAATGAGATCACTTTCTCCTCACTTCCAACTGTAGTCTCATTCCCCACAGATGAGCAGTGTAGACGGTATCCTGTTTGTCTTTTTTACAGAATTTATGTGCTTTTTCACAGTTTACCCCCCAAATCTCAGGAGTATCCCACTGAATGGAGGTGGCAAGATTTATTTAACCAAATCACCTGTCAATGAGCAGTTCCATTGTTTCTAGTTCCTTCTTTTATTAACAGAATGAAGTGAACGTTCTCGTTCATAGGTCTTTGTTCATTTAATGGATGGGTGGATGGATGATTGATAGATAGAGAGATAATTTCTAGTAGTGTCATTGTTAGATTAAAAGATTTATGTGTTATTTTATATGTGTAAAATACATTTTATAAATCACATCAAAGTGCTGTCTATCCCTTGTCATAAAATGGAAAGGCATGTGATCTGGCCAGGGCTCTGCCATTTGTTGCAGTGTGACTGTGGGCAAGTTCTTCTCACCACCAGACTTGGCAGCCCTGGAGCTCGAATGACAGTGGTTCAGGTCATGGTGAAGGCGGTGTCCCAGGGAATCCGTCGTGTTGATTGGCTGTTTCTATAGTTCAAGAAACTCTAGAAGATGTTTACTGAGCCTGTCAGAGAGCAGAGGAACAAATCCAAAGAGGTTTGACAAGTGACATTTGCTTTCATATAAACCCTGGAAACCTCTTTGAGCCTGAGGACAGCAGGCAATTGGAGGATGGTGGTAAGATGTGCGCTGTTGGTTTCTGATATTTATTCCTTTTGGCGTTAGACCTTCCCAGCTCATGTTATGTAGAACCTTTTCATATTCTTGGTTTTCGAAGAGTCACTGCCCACATTGCTGTGTTTTGGCTTATGTTTCTTCTATGTTTGTCCAGCGGACATATCCGCGTACGAAACTGGAAGTTGCCATAGGCCGTCAGCTCGGGTGATTTTTGCTTGGGCTGCCTAGTTTCTTTGTGTGCTGGAAAAACAGCAATCTGGGAAACCATGTGGTTTCAGTGAATGCATTCTGCTTTTTAAAAGAAATCTCGATAATTAATGTACTTAGTTCTTGCTAGTCATCAGTGTTTCTGTGATTCTGTAATCCATTTTAATGATGAATAAGTTTACTTTTCAAAAAGTTATGGGTAGTATATAGATTATATGTATAAACTGTGCTCATAGCAATTGTATTTTGGAGATGAATTGGATATGACCCTAAATGGCAGCTCTCTATGAAAGTTTTATCATGTCCTTCATTTTCTTTGTTGTTCAGAACTGGAAAAGGTACAGACCTTATTAATCTTCACCATCCTGCATGAGCTCTCTTGCCCCAATTTCTAAACTTCCAATAAATCTGCCAGTCTTCCTTCACCAAAGTGTCTGCCCATTGCAGACCCCAGGTCTGTCTGTCTGTCATTAATGTGTCTGTTCAGCTGTGTACCCCACCCTCCCACCAACACCACAGTCACAGTGGGATCTTTGCAGATGGACAACTGAGCTCCGGTAGGCTGCGTAGAGGCTGATGTTCTGTTCTTGGTAATCCAGTGCTGCCATCCAGGGCACTGCTAGCACAGCTGGTCTTAAAAAGGCTACTAAAAGTTACCTTGCTCAAAATTAATACTAGGGTCTCTCCTGCTTATGGATGGGCATAGGCAAGAATTTTTCCAAAATTGAGTTAAAAAAAAAAATAAAATCTTGTATTATAAATTGCCCTAGTAAAACCAGAGTATTTTCTTAAAAGTAAATTCATTATACTCGATTAATTTTAGATTGGTTGGGAGGAACTGCATTGGGTGAGGTTGCAAATTCATTTCCCCACTATGAGCCTGACTTCAGCCTTCCCATAGCCACCAAAATAGTATAGGCATTAGCCTGGAGCCCTGTGATGGCCAGCCTTGTGGGACCTGCCTGGGCTGGTACAGACACACATCTATAAGTCGGCCTGATTCCAGGAATGACCTCAGAGAGCTCCACATTTGCTCAGGGGATATTTTGTTGACCCCTGGTGAGATATTTGACTCGGACTGAGCCATGGTGCCTGCGTGTATTGTGTTATAAATATCCAGAAGAATGAAGATAACTGCTTGGTGGAGAAGAGATGGAAGCGCTCTTGGTAAAGAGACCAACCAAGCAAATACCCTCAGTGTCATCTGTAAAGTTTCATATTCTGGGGATAATGGTTAGCAATGTGAAAAGACACTTGAGAAAAGCCAGGTGGGAAGAGGAGACCCACATACCATTACTTTCACACAGCATATTTTTCTAACTTCCATTTTGAATTAATTTCAACCCTCTTGAACAGTTGTGGTAATAATACAAAGAGCTCATGTATTCTTTACTCTGATTCCCCAGTTGTTAATACTTGGCACATTTCAAGCATTTTTGTGTGTGTGCGTGTGCGCTCATGTGTGTATGCACATATGTAGAGATTACATTTATGCATGTATATACATTAATACATGAATATATAGCATTCTTTTCTCTGAACCATTTCAAACTAACTTGTAGATATCAATTCCCTTTACTCCTAAATACTTCTGTGTCCATTTCCTAAAGATACGGTTGTTCACTTACAGCAAGTACAGTTATGAAAATTAGGGTGTTTAGCATTAATAAAGTACAGTGTTTTGCCTGCAAAACATACTCAGATTTCCTTGATTTTCTCTATTATATCCTAAAGATTTTCTGCTATTCTGATTCTTAAACTAATTGCATTCATTGTAATAAACTCTTTTTTTTTTTTTTTTTTTTTTTTTTTGCCATGCGTGAAACTCAGCCCTTCCACATCTCTGGTAGCAGAGAGGTTTATTTTTTGTTTGTTTTTGATTTTTGGTACTAGTGATTGAAACCGGGGGCGGGGGGTCTTTATATTTTATTTTATTCTCTTTTTGAGTCAGGGCATCTCTAAGTCGTGGAGCCTGGCCTTGAACTCGAGACTGGCCTTGAACTTGCAATCCTGCTGCCTCAACCTCCCTAGTTGTGAGGATTACAGGCATGCACCACTGCATCTGGCCAACAGTTCTTTCTTGAAGGACCCAGTATGGTTTGTGTGGCACATCCTTGGAGTTCAGTCAGGTCCTCAGAAGGGAGGATATGTCCTTCTCTGGACATCACCTCAGGATACTCATGTGATAATCTGTCCAGTTTGTACTGATATCAGTATTTAATGCTTGCTTTAGGTGTTGTCTGCTAAGTTTCTCCTTGTTAAGTTACTGCTTTTCCCTTTGTAATTAAGAAATAATTCGAAGGAAAGTAATTTGAGACTGTATTAATACTCTGTTCCCACCAGACTTTCATGGACTAGTTTTGTCATGTGTTAATGATTCTTGTCTTTCTAACTCTTTCATTCTGTTTTTGAGTTGATGTTTTATTGTAAGGAATGCCTTCTCTCCCATTTGTTTATGACATAATTATTATCACTTTAGTAAATGACTTGTACTCCATTAATATCACTTGCTTCTATGTTTGGTGCCTGTGGAAGCCTCTCTCAGGCCAGCTCCTGCTTCCTGGCAACCTGTCCCTAACAAACTGCTTCCTTACTACCTCATCAAGGATTTTTCTGCTCTGCAGTCAGCAGGGTTGGCACTGGTATGGATAACTCCTTGTGGAAGGTTCCCTGTGCAGTGTTGGAAGCTGAGCAGCATCTGGGACTTCCACCCACTAGGTGACAGCAGTCCTCCAGCACTGCTGTCAGATGACAGTGTCATTGCTGTCGTCTAGGTGATGTGGCACTACTAATGACAGCAGTTCCACACTCATGCTAATTTTGACAACCAGACATGTCATCACGGGGATTGCAGATATCCCTTGTAGGCAAAATCCGCCTCCCTCCCTCAGCCCCTGCTAAGAAAGGGGGTGAAGGAATGTTGTTTCTTTCCCGAATTTTATGTTTAGTAAGAGAAACCATTGAATTCTTCCAATAGATTGAGCAGGAAAAGTGGCAACATATTTCATTTAATTTAGTCGTAGAACAAGAATAAGAGATGCATAGAATGTTTAGGCTTTTTTTTTCTCCCTAGTCTATTTCCTAAATTTTAAAACTTTAAAACTGCACAAAAGTAGACAGAATATTGTGATGAACCCCCATGTCCCTCTGCTTGGCTCCCATATCTGTCAGCCTGTGGCCTTTTGTCTCAGCCTTACCATATGAGCTACTGCCTTTTGTGATGTTTTGACATGAATTACAGCTGTTCTATCATTCATCCTTAAATTTTTTAATGTTTCCGTAAAATGTCATATAGGGGTTTTTTTGTGTGTTTGTTTTTTTGTTTTTGTTTTTCTGTAATGCTCACACATGGACCTAGCATACAGTAAGCAGGTGCTATACCACTAAGCTATATCTCCAGCCACATTTATATGTATATTTTTTGACCAGAAAATGCTAAAATGCGATTGTTCTACCTAAGACTTAAATTAAGAGATATGTTTTAAGTTACTTCTTTGCAGTCCTAGTGTAGCAAGTTCCACTAAAAGACTTTGCAACCTCAGGAAAGGTTTAGTGTCAAAGAGTTTAATCCCATTGAATACTCTGGTCTTGAAGAGGCTGGGCCCAAAGTTGCACTGCAGACTACATCCCCTTTATTCATGCTTTGGAGATGCCTGTCCTCCAAAAGCTTTCTTCACCCCTTAGAGATTATCTGTTACCTGCTAAGAGATTCTCAGATGGGCTGCTTAGAGATCATCAGGTCACCCACTTAGTGATCATATCAGGTTAGCCACTTAGAGATCAGTTGATCACTCACTTAAAGAGCATATCAGGTCCACCACTTATAGATCATATGGTCACCTGCTTAGTTATCATCAGCTCTAGCCACTTAGAGATCATTGGGTTACCCACTTAGAGATCATATCAGATCAGGCACTTAGAGATCATATAGTCACCCATATAGTGATCATATCAAGTCTACCACTTAGAGATCATCTGGTCACCTGCTTAGAGATCATCAGGTCACTGCCTACAGATCATCTGGCCACCCTATTTGAGATCAGATCAGATCATCTACTTAGAGAGCATCTAGTCACCTGCTTAGCAACCATATCTGATCAGTTGCTTGGAGATCATCTGGTTACCTGCTTAGCGATCGTATCAGATCAACTGCTTAGAAATCATATCTCAACCTCTTGATCATCTAGATGATACTGAAGTAGAAAACCCCTCCACAGCCCTCCCTCCAACCCTTGTGGTCTCCTGCTTTTGCACTCTGTTCACTTCCCATTCCCCTTGATGGTCAGTATATGATGGGGGGACCACTTCCTTTTCTCAAACCATCACTTCCTTTTTCATCAGACCTTGGCTTCTGTAATTAGAAGACAAATTCCTAATTACAAGATTCCCAACTGTTTAAACCTGAAACTGTTCAAACTACCCTAAATATCTGTGGAGCAGAAGTTGCAGGATAACCTCTTTTCTGCCTGCCCAAATGCCATCTAGGTGCATGCTACAGAGGTGTTGATCTGGAGCTGTACCCCAGGCTGTCTTACAGGCACTAGATGCCCCCCTAGCAACCTGGCCACAGAAGAAGACACATGAGTCTGTTTCAAAAATGATCACTTACTTAGTACTTAATCTATTAGGAACATTATGCTGCTTGACCCTCAAGCCTATGGGACAATCCCCCATTTTATTGCTGAAAACATCAGCAGAGGGGTTGACACAGGCAGCAAGCAGCAGAGTTGCAGCTTGAATCCCGACTAGCAGGTTTCAGAATCTGTGCTGTGCCAGAATTTCTTTCCAATCTTGTGCTTTTGAACAGTTTGGACATGGGCAGGGGCATGTTCCACAGGGAAACTGTAGCTATTCAGAGGAGTGAAAACTGCATTAGAGAAGGTGCTCACCAAGTGTTTACTGAGCAGAGACTGAAAATCCAGAGATGCTAAATGGACTTGTTCACAGTTCCCATATGTTCTCAAAAGATTTGACTTTAAGGAAGATTATTCTACCAAAAATTTGGTGATCATTTCCATTCTTGAAAATGTTTCTTTATTGGAGATATATTATAATAGATCCTTATACTTAAAAATTTATTTAAAGAAAATAAACATACAACTAAGACTCATGGGTAAGGATATTCCTAGCAGTGCCATGACAAGAACAAACGATTAGAGAAAACTCCAATGGGAAACATTGGAGAATTTTTTGTGTTTGATTCAACTATTCTTCATGTTTGATACTTTGAAGACTATAAGGCATCAAAGAAACGTTGACCTGGTAAGATGTTGATGATATAGCCTGAAGCTACGTAAGTGTGATTGTAAAACTGGACGCAAAATGATTGCATTGTGTCTGTTTATAAATATCTGTGCAAAGAATCCTGCAACAGTAAGTCTAGGAATTTTCAGTTATTATTAGGAACTTTTTTCCCTTGGTTGTTTATTGTATTTTTCTAATTTGTTACAATGAACACATTATTTTTGCAAAAAAAAAAAACTAATATATGTGTCTATGCCTGTGTATTTATGTATGCTTATATACTGTATGTGTATATATGTATATATTTATATATATATGTATTTGTACATTTATGTATGTATATTGTTTGTACATATACATGTGTACACATATTTGCATGCATATGTTTGCATATATGAGGGTGTACATGGACCTGTGCGTACATGTATGTATCTGTATTTAGGTGTATGTGGGAGTGCACATGTATGCACATATCGGCATTTGTGCACATGTTGGTATGTACGTGTATGTGCTAGTGTGAACTTGTGTGCACATGTGTACTGTGCATGTGTTTTGTCTGTAAATGCATGTTTGTGTGTATGCTTTATACACATTCATGTTTGCACATTTTATATGTGCATATGAATGTTTCTGTGTGTCTGTGTGTGTGTATACATATACATATATATGTGTGTGTGTGTGTGTGTGTGTGTGTATATATATATATATATAATGAGAGAATATGTATGTGTGTGTCAGAAGTTACTAATCTCTTAATAGTTCAGTTTTGTGGTCATCTCTGACTCGAAGGCAAATACATAAATTCTAAATCTAAATACAATAGGTTGGAGGTTGCAGCATCTTTCTGAAGTTCAGCATTTTCTGGAAGGAGGGTGCAAGGATAAAATGCTTAGCTTTTGGTAAACCTGGCCTGTTTTCATAGTCTCCAAATATTCCATGGACATTCCTCTGGGACGTTACCAATTTGAAGGTGACCGGGAGGGCTATGGCTATTCCTTCAATTGTCACTCTGTACCTGGTCCCACCACTGTCATGACAGTGCATGATTAAAGTGAAAATTTAAATAACAGAACTTGGTCCATATCTGGGTCTCCAGCACTTCCAGCCAAGCCATCTTTTGAATGTCAGTTTTCTCTTAAAATACACACACACATACACACAAAAAAGGAGTCATGTTTGGAAACAGAAATCTAACAGCAAAGCACAGTTATGTGCTTTTTCTGGAATCTTCACTCCAGTGACTCTAAGAGGGCCTTGATCCACTTTGGGGAGACCCCTGAAGTGGTCCCCAACCCAGATCGGGATTTTCTGAAGATGACCATGCCCATTAAGGACATGAGGATACTTGTATCGATGGTCACAGCTCCCGAGCCTTTTATAGCATACAGTTGTCCCATTACCCATGCTCTCACTTTCCTCAGTTATTCAAAGTTAACTATCTGAAAATATTAAATGAAAAAAGTCTAGAAATAAATGTTAAGTTTTAAATTGTGTGTCTGTAAGGTGATGAAATCTCATGCCGTCACCCTGCATCCCACTTATGATATGAATCATCCCTTCATCTGGAATATCTACCCTGTATACTCCACCCACCTGTTAATTATCTAGTAGCCATCTTGATTACCAGATCATCTGCCATGATATTGCACTGCTTATGTTCAAGTAAACTTAATTTTAGTTAATAATGTCCTTAAAGCCCAAAGTAGTAACACTGGCAGTTTGGATGGTACCAAACAGAAGCTATAAAGTGCTGTAAGCTTTTATTGTTAATCTATTACCGTGTCTATAAAAATAAACTTTATCCTAGGTATGCACATACAGGAGAAAAAATTAAAATGTGTATAGAATCCTCAGTTTCAGCAGTTGCTAGAGATCTTGAATGTATTCCCTGCTGTGGATAAAGAGTAACTATACCTTCTTTTTGCTGCTCTTCAATTCACCCATCAAAGATTCTTTTCAAAGTAGTTTTCAGTTTTATTTTCTATAAATGAGACCATTTTATAAAAATTGCTTTTGTCAAAATAACAGGCTGTACATAGTCATTTTAGGTAAGTTAAAAATATATACCCAGATGACCAAATCGAAATAAATTCTTCCAGATAAACTTCTCTGCCTGGTATAAAACTGTTGTGGGGGGTTACTTAACTGGTGAGAGACCCATTCAGAACTGAGTAAAGTCCTGTTTGTGTCTCCAAACCCATGGTTGACTTTCAAGAACTATTTTTTTAAAGTTATTTTTAGAACTATATCTCTTTTGGAAGAGGTTTGCAAGTTTAAAATATTTTAAAATCTCACTGAAAACTTGGAATCCATAGATTAATAAAGCAAATATTTTTAAAGTAAACTTGAGTAAGTGTAATGGAACAGAATTATTGTGTATGTTCTCATGATGGCGAACACAGCCATATATTCACATATAGTTCTTTGGTTATCATTCCTTTTTTTTAAAGTAACACCATCCATCTAGAGCAAAAGTGAAAAAAAAAATCTTGGTAGAATTCTGTTCTTTCTCACTTAAATTAACTAAACCTAGCCTCTTGCATATTTCAAAGTCAGTTGGATTTACCTCAAACCTCCTAGGTATAAAGAACCTCCTCCCCACCAAATTTAGAAACATTAGGACCACCTAGGATCAAAAGCCTTTTCACATGAGCCTTGGAGTCCTCCTGGCAAGAAAGATTCTAGGTGCTGGGGCGCACCTTGCTAATGTTTCCTCGGTAAGTAGATCTTACCAGTCAAGTGACCTCTGCACAAGGGCAATGGAATGAGAGAGCCCTGAGTTCAACTTCTGGCTCCAGTACTTTCCATTCTCCTTCATGTTGTGCCAGGTTTGCTGCCTTCCAGAAAAAAAGCTGCACATCTGGTAAGGGATGTGATATATCTGTTTCAGCGTTTGGTTTTCTCTACCTGCTTTGGCTCAGCTGTCTTCTTGCTTTCTTTGCTTGAGGTTCCATAGAAGCACAATAAAACAGGGTTTGTACCACTTAAAATAGGACCCCATCAGTGTTCCGTGGCGTATCCTTCCTCCTGAGGACAGCCTCCTTTTGGCTCTTTGATTACAACCCAGCTTCTCCAAAGTGTTTACTCCCCAGTATTCAGAAGAGGCTTCTGGAGTTACAAAAAACTCCAGCCTACATCCTGTAAGAGTTCTTGACCTAAGAAGTACCTCGAGTGAAGAAGAATGAAGACGACACTAGGCCCACCAGCTTCTGGGGCAGACGCCCTACGAGGTCCTGGTTTCTGTATGGATGCCTGGGGGCGGGGAACCTCAGCAACTCTTGGTCAGTCTGTGCACCACGGGGCCGGGCTGTCTGCCCAGGGACATGTTGCACTGCAGACGGCTCTGAGGGAGGCAAAGAGCTGAGAGTGGCCCATTTTCTATTTTTATAAGGTGATTATCACTGAGCCTTTGGCAGAGGCTCACTGCCAAAGTCAGGAGGTCTTTTGAATTCAGTAACGAGATTCCCTGAACTTGTAAGTCAGCCAGCAGCAGCAGCAAAGTCTGTCTGTTGCATAAAGCTGAAATGGGATGTCTGTGCTGAGATTAGGAACTGGAAGGGCCCAGAAGACCCTCACTGTGTACCTGCTGGGGACCACTGAGATTAAGAGCCAGGCATCCCAGAGTGGAGTTTGGACCATGGAGCTGACTCTACCCTCAGATCTAATTGCTCCTAAGCTCCTTCCTTCAAATTTGCAAAGAATGAAACACTTACTTCTCTGTACAGTGAATGTATAAAAAAATGACCATGGAAAGTCTGGAAATGGTGGAACATTCTACCACTGCTTCAAGCTTCCATAACAGGATGCAGTGGCATACCAGCCCAAGGGTACGTCAAAGCTTCCTCCCCCACTCTCTAAAAGAGAGTTTTATGCTGTTGACATAATTACACCCTCTTTCATATTACTGTTTTTAAAAGCAGTTAGCTATTTGGTTTTCTTTGCAGTAGAGAAAAGGAAATTGAGGATTTGGGAATTGGCTTTTCCCAACTGAATCATTCCCACTGCATCATACTGGTCATGAAGTCTGCTTTCTTAGAATTGGAATCTGAGTGGGAAGCAGTCTTCAGGGTCCCACCTTCACCCCTTCCCTGGTCGTTCTGCAGGACTTCAGCTGGAGCCCACTTCATGGCAGATACGTGAAAGTCATGAGGCCAGTGCTCCTTAAGGATTCCTACTTTACAAATGGGGGAACTGAGGCCCAGGGAGGCTGATTAACTCAGCCAGATTTCCACAACTAATAACCGATGAAATAGAATTGCAGCCTATTCTGATTTTAAGAGCTTCTACTTGAAAGCACCCCTGTGCCGTAACTTCCACCACACTGATTCTCCAAGCAGTGCCCCATGGTAAAGAGAAGGAAAGTGAATTTGGGGCAGGTAGTTACCTGCCTGAATTCACAGCTCTAGTAGATGGCTGAGCCAGGATGGAATTTTCTCCAACTTCTCCACCTTCTCTTGATATTGCCCAGATTCATCTATTCTCTGCACAGAGCTCCCCTGGAAAATTACTGCCTGTGGTATTGATCTTTCCCTGATGAACTGTGAGTTGCTGTGGGACAGGGTCTTGACCTGCTTGAGAGAACCTGCTGTGCTCACTCTGTGCAATAAGTGTAAGTACTGGATGAACCAGGAGGACCCAGGCTGCTCCCTAGGAGCCCTGGACTTGGAGCAGCTGACTCCTGAACTGTAGGACCTTCCTTTGCAATCTGAATGAACCCCCAGCACTGCCCAGATGGTTACTTAAGAGGCAGTTCAGGTGGTTCAAAATGCTTCTTCCAGAAACTCCTACTTTCAAAGCTCTGCAGCAGGGTGGGGGTGGGGGTCTTTCTGTGTAGTGTTGCATATTTATTACACACATTCTCATCTACAGCTCCTTGCATTGACCCGAACTGAGATGACTGGCATATGTAATGCTTTTCTTGATGTTCTGTCTTGGGGACTTGTGTTGTGTGTGTGGTCTGAGGGTTCTAATATTTGTGGTAGTAGCCAGAATTTGCTTGCGTCAGGGACAGAGGCCATAACTAGAGCATATGTACTCTTGTGCCCATCCCCTGCCTCAGGCTGCAGCAGTGGCCCAGCCTCCTGCCCAACCCACAATACCGTGGTCTTGCTACTCTGGCCTTTGTGGGGATCCAAAAGGAGTGGAGGTAAACATACGTCCAAACATATCATAGGTTTTAGTATTCAGACTGTATATAGACCTTTGGGGGAATTTCCAAGGAGCAGGAGAGGAGAGGAGAGAATAAAGAAAAAATACCATCAGTCTAAAAAAAATTAGGAAACTGGTGCCACAGCTTATCTGGGTGGGAAAAATGTTAAGTGAACTTGGAGAGATGTGAAACTCCTACAACAACATTATTCAACCTTCCTAGAGGAGAAAATCTGTATTATAATCACAGATAAACTCATTTGGAACCTTTGGAAAGAAAGAACATCAGGAAACACAATGTGGGAAGGGGAAAGCATACACTGCTTTAGGAGACATACTGGATATCACAATAAGCATGTGTCTGAGGCATTGTTTGAATGCATTTATATTTCCCAATCCTCTGTTTGTCTTTTACATTAAAGCATTTTAATAAAGAATGTTTTTACCTTGTGACCAGAGACATATTTTCTCAGTTTAAATAAAATTTTATTTTTATAGACCAATTCAGTCATGAAAACATGCTTTCACTGAGTTAAACATACATTCCAGAAAAGAGAGAGGTGGATTTCTTTGAAGTGAATGGGAGTTGAAAGCAAGACCTCCAGTCCTGACCCATCCTGGGCTTTCTCTGAGTCAGGAAGTGCAGAAGGGTGGAAAGCAAGGGTCCACCAAGCCAGTCCTGCCTCTCAGAGAAAGGCCCTTCCTGCTACCTCTGGCCCAGGGTATGACTTTACCCTTGTCATGGTTGCATGACTTTAACTGTGTCCCAGCCTCAGGGTGACCACCGACCAGCAACCATAGGGACCATCTGTCCAGAATGGTGCAATCCTAGTTTCTTCCCAGCCCTGTCCCCCAATGCAGCTGCACTCGTCCCAGCACCCCTTCACAAAACCTTAGTGCAAAACACATGAGAAGGAGTTGGAAAGAGCAGGGACATTCAACCACCCAGTGGCAGACCAGCTTTCTAAAAGCTGCCACTGACGGCAGCAGCTGGGGGACAAAGGTTAGTTGAAGATTTGGTCTAGACCCAGGGAACATGCGTGCTCCAGCCTGAGTTGCCTGCCGTGATTCACTGCCTGGGGAGGACATTGAACAGGGATTTTTCTGGTCAATCATGTTGAGGGTGTGTTGTTGTTGTCGTCGTTGTTGTTGTCATCATCCTTAGCTGTATACCTCCCCACCCCGCACCTCTGCCATGGAGCTCCCTGCAGTAAAATGGGAGAGGAGCCTGTGTGGTGATTACATCAGCCCCTGGAAGGACATGATTGGGCTACTGGAGTGGTTTGATTCACCACCTAAGGACCAGTGTGAGACAGCTGGGGGTGGGCAGAAGCAGCTAGTCAGGGCACAGCCAGCAGGACTGGCATCCACAGCCTGAAAGGGGGAGCCCAGCCTGCTGGGAACAGTTTGGGGAGACCAGGAACAAACTCCTGTGCGAAAGGCAATCAGGATTTAAAATGCCGTCTTATCCCTCTGACTGCTTTTTCCATGCAGTTGAGGTAAGTTTGTTTTGTTTTGTTTTGTTTTTTAAACACATCTCACCTTCCTCTAAAGATTGCGTCCCTGTCCGTGTTGAGGCCGGGACCAACTGTATTTATAATCTGAATTATAAATCTGAATTTCTGCTTGACCATCCCTTTGCCTGTGACCTGTTAGGTTTTTATGGATTTGAACAGGACCAGAAAAATGAAGCCTGCTTGTAATGTCATGACTGTATTCTTACTGAGCCCTTTTAT
Source organism: Marmota marmota marmota (assembly GCF_001458135.2). Lineage (NCBI taxonomy): Eukaryota > Metazoa > Chordata > Mammalia > Rodentia > Sciuridae > Marmota > Marmota marmota. Next base: position 25,396,018 of record NW_026000153.1, on the reverse strand, counting down.
TATTGATTTAAACTTTAGCATATGCATGTTCATTTATCTCTTCCTCCTCCTCAGCTTCAGGGAATGTGGGATGGGTGGGGGACACAGGGGCAGGTGGCCCGGAACCTAGAAAATGGAGAACAGAGTCATCAAAAGTTAGGATGGGAAGGGGAAACTGACAGGAGTTTTTGTTGGTGTGCTTGTTCTTGCAATTAGTTCAAATATAAAATATCCAACCCCTGAGACCACCGTCAGTATTTTAAAGTGAATTCTGTTGCTTCCTGAGCCAGTTTGGTGGCTTGGCTGTGAGCTCCACGTTCCTATGAAATGTCATGGGCATTTTAAAAATGTTGTGTCATGATCCTACCCGCTCTGTCCATAAGAGCTGGAAAGGGGAGGAGGAAAAAGAAGAAGGGGGACATCAACGGGCCCTCATCCTGCATCACTGCAGCCAAAAAAGTTGTCCATGTGTTTCAACATAGTATACTATTTTTACTCTTTCTGTTTTGTCTCAGGTTTTACTTCTTATAAGTACAAAATTGTTTATCTGTACTTGTCCCCTTTGTGTGTTGCAGGACGTTAAAGTCTTTAGTGAAGATGGAACAAGCAAGGTGGTGGAGATTCTGACAGATATGACGGCCAGGGACCTGTGCCAGCTGCTGGTTTACAAAAGTCACTGCGTGGATGACAACAGCTGGACACTGGTGGAGCACCACCCCCACCTGGGATTAGGTAAGGAACATCCTGGGGTAGGGACAGCACCTGGAAACCTCAGTGTATAGTCAAATGAAGACGCTATGCCAAAAGTGAGACTTCACTGCCCTCTGCTAAGTTGACATGCAGCTTACATGTTGCCCTCGACTTCTGCTGCTGTTTTTTTTTCTCTCTAAGTTTTATTTTTCCTCCCTCCTAGCCTTCTCCCCTCTGGTGCTTTGAGAATCTTGCCTTGGATGGTTGAAGGTAGTAACTTCCAAAGGGCTTGACTATAGCACCAAGGTTCTCTGTGTCTCAGCTCCTTTCCTTCCTTTCAGAGCCATGGGGGCTTGTCGCACATCCATGAACTGGGAGAGGGAGAGGGTACCCTTGCAGTGCCCTGGGGAGTGCTGGAGAATCACAGGATTGGATTGTAGTTGCCACTCTAGTGTGTTTGGCTAAGAAGGGAGCCCTGATTCCAGGTTTCTGGGAAGGGAGCACATCAAAAAGCAGTTGCATCCTAGGCTTGATATTTTCATAGCATCTCTGAGCTGGTTGGTGATGCCTTGATGGTGTGTTCCTGTGTGTGTGTGTGTGTGTGTGTGTGTGTACGCGCCCGCCCATGCACTTACACACATAGCTGTGTGGTTATGCTGAGAAAGCAAAGAGAATATTTTATATCGTGGAATATTTGAAAATATGTACTATTTCCAGAACTGACTTGAAGTTTTGTTTTTCTCAGATTTTCTGTCTCGGATAAAGAAGCTTTTCAGACTTCTATTTAAATTCCTATTGGAAAAAGTGTGGTGCCTGAAAAACCATAGATATATATTTAAAGACAGAATTTTCTCTAAATCAACAGCTATGTTTCTTCCACTTCTCAAAGCAAAAAAGAAAAATAAAACTCAGATAGCAGACTTCCCATAGTTTTAAAGTCTTCTCATGAACCTTTTGAAACATTAATCAATTGAATCTAAATCTCTAGGTCTAAAATGTTCATTTAACTAAATTCTTCCAACAGATAGGGTACAATATAGGCTTAAATAACACAATGTAAATTTGAGTTTTCATTTGTAAGTCACTTTTCCAGCTCCATCTGGACTTTTATAGATACATGTGTTCTTTTAAAGGAAGCAGATAGAGCTTTTGCTGATTTCTTTCCCATCTCTCCTGATGGCCAGCCTGTTTGTATGACAACAGAACTTTTCCGTTGTCACCAACAGCCTTCTTCTGCCAGGTTCATTCACCTGCTCTACAGTGAGCGGCTGTGATATCACCCTTGCTCCCGTGGAGATGGACTGACTGTCCTGGTCAATCTCTGGTTTGGGACATCTGTGAATGGATCCTACAGTAGTCTGATAAGAACACCAGAATCATATGTTGACACACAGATAACTTAGAAATTTAACAACAGTGGGAAATGTGCAGTGTGTGTGTGTGTGTGTGTGTGTGTGTGTGTGTGTACACACACATATGTGTATGAAAACCATATGCAGAAAATAGTAACTGCAAAAATGAGTCTGCATAGTAGTACCAAACAGTAAGTATTGTTGAAAGCCCATTCAAAAGTCAGAAAACTCTTTTTATCTGAAAGGAGCAGTGGAAGGGACTTCTCCAGATTTTTTTCTTTCTTTCATTTTAATGCTAGGGATCGAATCTAGTGCTTTGAGCATTGCCAAGCAAGCACTCTGCCACTGACCTTCAACCAGCCCACTTCTGCCGATATTTAACACACGAATATAATGATGCACACTTAGAGCTTGTGGTACAGATACACGTAACACATAAGGAATATTTTAGAAATTTTGATTCAGATATTTCTTATAGCCCTTGATTTCTGCAACTTTATACAGTGGATAGGCAAATTGTACATTAAAATTTTGGAAATAAATGAATGCATCACAACTTACCCTGAGGAGGTAAAGAAATCAATACCCATGCATACACAATATTCTTAGGAATATGATATTTCTATGTCTCATTCTTTGTTCTTTGTCTTATTCACAGATGGACTTAATACATGTTTTAAAGGGATGATGGTTTATTTTAAAATTAAAGGCAAAGGTGGGGAGGAGTAAGAAAGCAAGAAAAAAGAACAGGGCACTTTGGTCAAAAATTTAGATCCTACTTAATAAACAAACAAAATTAATGGCCTCACACAAACAGAATTTAGAGATACTTGAAGTTCCCTTGACTATCCTTCCTTAGTTGCCTTGCTTAACATCAATTCCTTTCTCATTAGGGACAACTGGTCATGTTTCATATAGGCTGGGTTTTGCAGAGGATTGTGAGAGTTTTTAGGAGTCACCAAATTATACTATCTGGAAATATCAGCACCCCCAGGACAGGTTCTGCTTCTGCATTCCCATCTTTCTAACTTCTCTGCTTATGCTTTTTTTTTTTTTTTTTAATGTGTGATCTAAGCATGTTGGTTAATTTATAGCAACAACGGTTGCTCATTAGGGGGAAATCTTATTTCTTCCATGATTCAGCAGCATTGGACTGTCAGGACTTCACTGGCAGGAAGATGCAGGTACTGGGCTGTGTCTCAGCACTCACCCTGGGATGATTATGAAGACCACAGCCTTGTGAGGAACTCTTGGTGGTGACTGATGCTCTAGTGCATGTTTCTGGGTCTTTCTAGCATGCTCAGGTCTGACTGATGCTCCAGGTAGGGCATCCTGTCCCACATCCCCAGATGCTGCTATCTCTATGTAGGGAGTAATTCCCTTAAGTAGTTACATGTTGGGTTTTCTCATAGGGACATGGACATACATGGGGATGACAGTTTGGGCAAAAAGGAAGCAGTGCTTGCATATCCATTAGGCAGATTCTAAGGCAGAATGTTAGCCAGTCCTCTGATTATGAATGGCTTAAGATATCTCAATCTGACATCATTTTTTTGTCTGTATATGACCTCAGAAATTGAGGATTTCAAAGCACAATTACTGTACTGACTTCACCAGATACAATGTTAGATTCTGAACAATATTAAACCTTTTTCACGCACAGAAAGGAATGATAGCTCTGGAGAAAGTAAGGGCAATTCCCAAGATAGTCCTTCCATGGTGGCTTCCTTCTCTCTAGAGAAGAGCCTCCAGGGCTCCCCTCTGGGCTGCTCTACTGTACCGATGGAGAAGCTGAACAGTGACTGCCTCCCTTGCTCTGTAGAGCTATGTCTCTGGCTGATGGGACTTGGCCCTGCCCTCTCTGCATTGCATTGTGGTCAAATGGGCAGAGACCTGTGAGCCAGGAGCCTGTCGCCCTTCTCAGGCTCCTCCTGTCAGCACCTGGGAGCATTCACCACTCAAGGTGCCTTGGAAACTTGGTGCAAAGCCCTTGGTAGTCAGCAAAGTCCCTTAGTGATTGGTGATCTTAGGTGAACATGTTGTATATTTTGCAATTGCCAGGAGTCCTGCTGCAGTCTGTTTATCCTTTTAAATACTCTCTTGATAATTAGCCCTTCCCACAAGACCAGCTTATTGGAGATGGTTTAGTCTCAGTATCTGAGAGTTGATCTCAGCAGTGGCAACACCATCCCTGATCAACGCCACCCAGCAGCCAAGGGTGCTGGTATGGGCCAGGTCCTTTGGAAGGCATCCCTATCCCTCTTCCCCCAGCACAAGAGTTTCTGGAAGCTCCACTTTGGCCAACACAGCTTCCCATCTAGAGAACATGGTGATGTTAAACAGTCAGCCTGCACACATAGCAAGTAAATGAATTTTTTAAAGGACTTTTGAAGAATACAAATTTAAGTATACCAAATGGCATTTTGGTATAATCCTGAACTTGAAAGTGGGACTGCAGATAAACTCCATCCTGTGGAGTCTGGGGGTGGTGGGGCTAGGCTCTCACATTCAAATTCTGAAAAATGTGGGCATTAGGCACAGAGGAAAGGACAGATGTTCTAGGAGAGGGGGCCCTTCACAACCCAGGAAAGAGAAGAGGGTTCCGGCCAGATTCTGTGGATTTCAAGCATTTGAGGATTTCTGTTATCCTTTGCAAATTGGCGGAAACGTCTCAGGAAAAGCCACCGTTCTTTCTGGAGCTGTTTCCAGCTTTGTGTTTGTTACCAGTTGGGTGAGAAATGCTGTGAGAGTAACTCTTTGGGGTCCTGCAGCTGCTTTGCTTTGGATGCTGACAACTGACTTACGCAGAAAGTTGTCAAAGGAGAAAACTGGCCCATTTGCATCCTCAGTTCTCAGGCAGAACCGTTCACAGACTGATTTTTCTGTCTGGGGCTCCCTATTACATTAGAGAAGTATAGAATGATCTTCTTTCCTCACTAAAATATGTATAGATAGAGAGGCCACTTACAGGGCTTGTCCCAGCATCAGGGTGATTTTTCCATAGACAAGCTTTCTTTGTTCCCAGTTTCTTAGCCCGCAAAGCCCTGAACTAATTGACAACTCTCTTCTCTTCCTTGCGTGGGCTGTGCCGAGGAAGGATGTGCTGAATAGGGCTGGAGGTTGGCTCAGGCAAGCCCAGGGGCAGCAGCTGGTGTCAGGAGGAGACAATGGAATCCAGCCTCTTTTCTGTGCACCAGTTCTGTGGTGTCCCTCCACCACCAACTAGAGGGGTATGGCGAAGAGTCACTTGAAAGCTGCTTGGTTTAAGGCAGAGAAACAAAATTTTCTTTGTGGAGTTGTCTGACATTTAAGTCTTTTTCTCATGGAATAGGATTGTAGTGTAGATGCTGGACATAATTTTAGAAATTTGAAAAATACAAATGTACTTAAAAGAATTTTTGCCTTTTCTTGTGTACATCAGTGATTTCCGAATACCGCCCTGAAAAGTAGCATTCTCGTTGTACTTAGAGCCACTAGAACAATAGGAGGTTTATGGACAGCCCTGTGAATGTTAAAAATTGGTTGGGAGAACTTTGAACTGATGATGTCCACTCACTGACTTCTGTGGACACTGTGCCCAGGGGCATTTGGTGGCAGGTTAAGGCTACACGGTTCTAGATCCCTGAGGAAGGGGGCTTACCTGCCACCTCATCCACCCTTTTTGAACTAGAAGCCATACCTAGAGATCTGAAGCCCCTCTGGGGTTACCAGAATGACCTGAGTGGGAGAAGCATGCTCCACATACTGGCCAGCTTGGCAATCTACTGGTTATCTGAGGCCACAGTGGAACCTGAGTCCCCTGGTCTCCCTTTCCAGGACAGCAGTTCCTCCCCTGTCCACCTGGGGTCTGATACTAAGGGCAGTTCTGTGTGCATTCACAGTTGTGTGCAGTTGCCCCAGGGGATTTCCAGTACAGAGGGGGAGGGAGGGGCTTAGGGTCAAGATCAGAGCATATGCTCTTTGACCATGGGCTTCTTAGGTCTGCTTCTCCCTTGAGGGTCCCTCTTGATTCCTCAGTCTTCTTTGGAGACAAGATACCCTTTGCTTTAGAGATAGACATCCTCACGTAGGTAGCTGCCTCTTCCCCTTTTAATTTCTCCTTATTTTATCCGGTAAAAATGTTTTATTCTATAAACCAACCATCAGTAGGTTATTAGGTTGTTGGTTTTTGTTTTTTTGTGTTTCCTGTAACAACATAAAGAAATTTTTCCATGAATAAAAAAATTCTAATGGAAGTCATTGATTTGTTTTCTCCCCAGAACATCTATTTTAAAGGAACAACCTTGAGTCTGGCATTTTTTAAAAAAAAAAACAAGCATCAGAGTTTTAGTCACATGCTCAAATTGTATGATTTTTCTCTTCTTTTCTGTCCTAGCAAAACATAAGGTCTGTGTTTTAGATTACATGTTGCTGGCAAAATTCCCTCCCAGACAGGGACAAGTGGGAAGTATCCCAGGTCTGCTGGTGGTGCCAGGTCTGGCCCTTCCTCAGAGGTTCTGTGAGCTTTTTGGCAACAACAGGGACAAAAATCCCTTTCCTTCATAAATTCTGGCTTTAAATACATTTCTGCTAGGAAGACTGCTCCTTGTAACATCAAAACCAAGGCCGAGGACATATCCGCCCAAAATTTGCTCCTAGTGCCAACAGTGACCCTGTTAGAGGAATACCCTTGGTAGAAGTTGTTCTCTACAGGCAGAAATTCTTCCAAATTCTGAGATGAGTTTCATTTGGAAATGCTTTTTCCCTAAACTTTGTTTGTTCCGTACAAGATGAGAGTTTATTTTAGAGACTCAGTTCTGGCTACATGAAGGACAGAACTGCCCTCTGTCCATTGCATAGCACCTCACTCTGTACCACGTTGGTGCAAGTCCACACACTGACCCTAATCCAGATTTACTCATTATTGTTTATTGCATCATTTGATGTAATTATTTCCCCTGTTTCTACCATCCCAGCCTGATTACAGTTTTTGAGATCCATGGGAGGGGATGTAACCTCCATCAGATAGCAGAAAGGCAAAGCTTCTCTAAGCACGTATTCTTTGGTAGTAGGCCAAGTTCTTCATGCTTCACATTTAATCAAGTGTACAAGCAGTGGGGAAAATAACCTTTCCAGATGCTCTGAAGTATGTGCGTGCGTGCGCGTGCGCACGTGCACAATGAGTACTCTGTGTAGTGTTTTCTTCTTTGCTTCACATATAATCCAGTTGATGAGAATATTCCATGATGTGGTTAGTGCTGGCTTCAGCGTGAAAGATGAGTACATTGGTACATCCTGTCTGAGAGCAGTATCATGTGCCTGCTCCCATATTACATTCCCAGGGCGGTTTCAGGCAACCAGATTTTATGGAATCCAAAGGCTCCCCATGCCTTCCCACCTCTGTAGCCTCTCCTCTTATTTACCCTACACCTCATTGCACAGTGACTTCCCTACTTTTCTTTGTCTTTGAATATTTTCCCAGTTTCTGTTCTTTATAAGCATTGAAATTTCTTAATGTAAGGGCAAAATCATTTGACTTTCTCCTTAACATTTTATTGATGCCCAATGTAAAATAAGTATATAAAAGTCCATATTGAACTGAATTCTGCATTCTATGTATTTTAAGACCTCTTAGGCATCGAATAGTGCATTAAAGAGAGATTTAAATTTAGTTTAGTTCCTGACCTCATCTTCGTTCACAACATTTAAAGAACAGGAAAGTCAGCCAGATTTTGTAATTTGTTGTAAAACTGCCTTGAAGATTTTGCCTCTCTTATCTCACACTTAATACTTTTACCCTGCAGAAAGGTTCCTGGAAGACCATGAGCTGGTGGTCCAGGTGGAAGGTACCATGGGAAGTGAGAGTAAATTCTTATTCAGGAAGAATTATGCGAAGTATGAGTTTTTTAAGAATCCAGTGGTGAGTCTTACCTCTTCAGATTTGGGGTTTGAAACTATTGAAATCTTAAAAGTTTATGCTTGGGTATTTAGTAATATCAGATTATAACATCATTGTGATCCGCGGATCAGCATATGGGTGTGAGAATCTGAATTGCTGTTTCATGAAGGCAGTCCTTGCCCAAAACAATCTCTGGCACTTAACTAAAGACTCCTGTGACTGGCTAAAGGTAGCAGTTGCCTTCAAATAGTAACAATGGAAAGGGCATTAGTCTGGAAGTCAAAGGGGGCAGGAGAGACTGGGCTTGTTTAGTTATTTTAGTATTGAAATTGGAACAAACTGATCAAAACTGAGCAGAAGAAATACTCTTGATTCTCTGAAAATAGCAAATATTATCTTGTGATTATATACAGAAGAATGAGTCGAGCAGTCAATGTGATTGATTGGTGTATTGATGTAGTCTCCTTGACTGATCTTTCCTCTTCTATTTTTTTGAGAGACACTTGTCCTGGGACATATCAGGAGCAGGAATCTCATAATGTCCATAGCACTTGCTCTTAACCTGAGTCAGGGGGCACAGCAGCATCAACTTGGGGAGAGATCTAGGTCCACTCTGGCATGGATAGTTCATCTGCCTTTTTTATTGCATAGGAAGAAATCTGATAATTCTTTCTGGGTAATATAGCAGAAAAGGCTTTCTCACACAACTGTGCCCACCTTATACACTTCAGGAATTCTGTATCTCATGCCATGCTTCTCATCACTGAGTTATAACCCTGTTGTACCTCTTTGCCATGGGACATGCCATGAGACATGAATTCTGTACTTAATATAGTATATTTTCCAAACTTGGATCCTTCATGTGAGAAAACTAAATGCAGCCTTTTGAAGGAAGTGTCTCCACTGTGTGATAAGGGAATAAAAGGGGCTGTTTAAAGTACAGATGTGCACAGTCATACCGATAGGAACTTTTTAACATGGACAGACCTGTAAGTGTGCTTTCCCCAACTTTGAAGCTAACCTTTAACATATTTGTTTTTCCTCATTTCCTCAGAACTTCTTCCCAGAACAGATGGTTACTTGGTGCCAGCAGTCCAACGGCAGTCAGACCCAGCTTTTGCAGGTACTGGACGAAAATAGAGTTTCTGCTGAAATACAGTTTCCAGATAAAAGTCCTCTTGTAACTGTTATGGCAGCTTGTAAAAACTTGAAGAGGCTGGGTCCTTAATCACATATTAACCTTGGCTCTTAGTGGAGTTTAGAGTAACCAGAAATAAATGTGTGCTTGGGAAATCTGTGTGTAGCCAGGCTCCTTCAAAGCGAAATAAGCATTTACACCCAGAATAAACTTGCTGTGACTTAAAAGCAATCTGAATGTTGCCATTGCGGAGCATGGGCCAGGAGGAGGATAAGAGGGAGAAGCTGTGGTCTTAACCATGCATGGGTTCCCAGGACAGGCCACTGCCCAGCTGCTTGGAAATTTCTACAAAAATACTGAATCTTATTTCAGAGTGAAGAATGATAAGAAAACCACCAAGTCCTTTTTACTTTTATTAAAAAAAATTTTTGTGTGTGTGTGTTTGATTCTGGGGATATGGAACCCAGAGCCTTGTGAATGCTAGGCAAGCAGCGCTCTACCACTGAGCCACACCCTAGTCCCACAAAGTCCTTAGAAGTAACTTACTATACATTAAAATTAAGGAAACTTGTTTGAATTCTTCTTCTGCTTTCTAACGTGTATTCCAGAAAAAAAAAAAAAAAAAAAAAAACCTGGTCTGTCCCCACTCCATTCCAGGGGATGGGGCCAGCAGGGCCTCTGGGCTGAGTGCCGACTCACATTCCTCTTGGGGAGTCGGGAATGTGAAAGGGAATGTAACTGCTGCCCCCCAGACGTGTGTCTGTGTGCAACGTGTCAAACGAGAGAACAAACCAACAGTATCCAGACCTGTGGGGAGGGACGTTGTCTGCTTCTCGTCCAGGGCTGAGGACTCACCAAGGCCACGCCCCGTCTTTTTTCTTCCCCATGAAAGAGAGTGTGTGTGTGTGAGTGTGTTCTAAGATTTTATGCATAAAGCTGCCTATATAAAAGCTGTTAACTGGGACAGTGAGCTGTCACCACGGCGTCCCAGGTACTTCATGGACAGATACCTTTTATGTAACTCCTTTTTGAAAGAACGCAGAGGTAAAAGTGGCAGCTTGGTTCTTATTCTCAATTCTCAGTGTTTCTAATCAGTTGCTGCTGGTACTTGTTCTTCTCCTAGTTCTGATAATCAGATTAGATACTATTTAGAAATCTCGAACAAAGAGCAGAATCCTTAAGTCTTTTGCCTTATAAGGAAATTATAACTTTATGCTTTTAACCAGTGTTAGATTAATTTGCTTGCCTGTGTTTCAGTGTTCATTATATTCTACACAATGCCAATTTATATGGGATTTTAGAGTTTTGAAAGGAGCAAGACCTCAGTTTTACCCAAAAAAAAAAAAAAAAAAACATTTTAATAATTCAGAAAATGTCAACTGCAACAATAACATTTCCATTTTAATTATTTTACGTTAGCATTATCTGATTTTTTAAAATTTGCTTTTCCTCAGAATTTTCTCAATGCCAGCAGCTGTCCTGAAATTCAAGGGTTTTTGCATGTGAAAGAGCTGGGAAGAAAATCTTGGAAAAAGCTATACGTGTGTTTGCGCAGATCAGGCCTTTATTGCTCTACAAAGGGAACTTCAAAGGTGAGTTTGAAAACCCCCCACCACAAATACCAATTCTGCCCAGTTACCCCAGGATGATGTGATTAAGAATGAACTTGGGTTTCATTTTAAAATGGATTTTAACCTCTTCCATGCTTTGATAATAAGCTAATTGTGTAAGAATGACAGTTCTGTTGGGCTGCCTCAGAAGCTGGGTGATAATATAGATCTGGGATGGCCTGCTGCATCACTCCTGCACCCCTGGGCTGCTCAGTCCGAGCTCCCGATTATGGGTCGCAAGAAGACCCTTCTGACTACTTAAGTCACTACAAATATTGACTTGTTTTGTAATTTTAGAAGCTGGTATGCAAACTAGCCATAGGATGTTTGCAAGATTATTGCCACCTTAATGCCCTTCTAAGACATGTTGCTATGGACATTTTCTGTAGTCAGTTGCACTTTCTATGTGTGTGCACTTTGGGGAGAGGGGGTGAGAGATGGGAAACAGCTGCAGACCTCAAAACCAAGCAGGTGACGTTATAGACTTCCTATGGGCTCCTCCTGGAGGTCTCCTGTGGACGTTTTGCACATTTGTTCCTACTCTTTTCTTGGGAATGTCTTGCAAACACTCTGCATTAGGAGCTGTGTCCAGCCAAACTTGGCTGAACATTTGTCTTTGAAGAGCTACAGTCTCTTCTGCTCTTTCCAGGAGAGAGTGGGGAGCTAGGGGGACCCCAGATGAAGGTGCTGAGCAGCTATGGCTCTGGGAATTCAGTAGCTGCTAGATGATGTTCTATCTGGGGCGAAAGGGTATCTTCATTGAGTGGCTTTGATCGCCGGCAGGGCAGGGCAGGGCAACTCCTTGACGTCCCAGTTCTGATTTATGGCTTACTCATCATCCTCGTACGTGTTGAAGCCAGGAACAGTTTGTAGCATAGAGCAGGAAATAGGACTTGGCTGGAGAGTTCAGAAGGGCGGGCCAGGCTGTCAGTGTGAAAACTGAAGGCACCATGGGGACTCGAGTACACAGTATGTCATCAGTGGTATGGCCCTGAACATAGAATGTTCTCTTAACTTTGACCTTGGGGCTGCAGGTTTTCTCCTGGGTTTTACTTGAATCATGAGGCTGTGATTTGGCAGAAGCATTGAAACATTCCAATAGTCTTGTGTCTGAGTTTTTGAAAGGTGAGGTTTTTTTGAGTGAGGGCTGTGCAAGTTTGTTTCTCATTTAACATTTAATTCACCCCATGGTCAGAGTCTCTAAAATGCCAGGAGAGGAGTTTGTGTGAGCATGCACAGGCTGTCTTCTGCTTACAAAGATGTGAGAACAATTGTTCTTTGCTGTGCTTGAGACCCGACCTCTGTTTTTACAGGAGCCCAGACACCTGCAGCTGCTGGCTGACCTGGAGGAAAGCAACATCTTCTTCCTGATCGCGGGGAAGAAGCAGTACAGCGCTCCCACAGACCATGGGCTCTGCATTAAGGTACTCCACCATGAGGCTGTCCAAAGGCTAGGACTGGGAATTTTAATGACTAATTCCTCTCTTGCTCACCATGTGCTTGTTGCTTCTTTTGTTCTTAACAGAAATACAGTTTCATGTTTGCTTTTGACATGTTGATTCTCAAGTAGCTCAGAGCTCAAGAGAAAGTGTTGTGAGTAATGCAGTTGATGGGCTCAATGGCTTAGGACCAGGTGTGACTGAGCTATGTCTGAGCCAAGTATTAGTAGTGGGAGAAGGACAGTCATTGGGCAAGAGACCCCTGGCCTGTCACCTGTAACTTCCAGGTACTGGGTAAGGTAGCATCTTTGGTCATGAGGATAATCAGATAGGAACGACCACAGCACTGCCCACCCTCTGTGTATATGAACGAGCGTGTGTAGACACATGCACAGAAATGCACATGCACATGTGTATACATGGATGTGCACATATACATACACACTTGTGTGCATGTGACCAACAATACACGTGTACTCCAATGAATGTGCTTATACATATATGCACACAAATGCACATACACTCATAATCAAAGATGCACATGTACACACATGCCTGCAGGACCGTATTCTGCCCCCAGTGGGGTAATGGCAACATTGACAATCATAATGATACGAGATCTTTACTGAATATTTACTATGTATGAAATGTTCTACTAATGGTTTCATACCTATTATTTAATCCATGAATACTAATAGAGTAGGAAACCATCCAGTTTCATTGCCCATATTAGGTAGCTAGTCAGTGGTTGTGCTTGGAACTCGCCCCAGTGGGCTAAGTTCTGAGCCAGAGCTCAAGCTTCATTCTGATGGGAAAAGAGAACATTGGGATCCCTTCCTCAGCCTGTATCATAACAGCAGTGCCTTCCTGAAATACCATTAGCAGGTACAGTAGTGCTCCCCTTATTCCTGATACTGATTCTATTGATTCTGATTACCTGTGGTCAACCAGGGTCTAAGTATATTGAATGGAAAATTCCAGAAGTAATTTATAAGTTTTAAATGACACAACATTCTGAGTAGTATGTTGGTGTCTCACACTTTTCAGGCTCTGTCTTGCGCAAGATACTGGCCCTTCATCCACCATATGTACATTGTATATACTACCTGCCCGTTAGTCACTTAGCACTCTCTCTGTTATCAGATCTACTACTGCAGTACATATAGTGCTTATTTTCAAATAACCCTTATTTCACTTTAAATAGTGGCTCCAAAGTTCAAGAGTGTTGCCAGTAATCCAGATATGCTGAAGGGAGGCCATCAGATGTTCCTTTTAAGGAAAAATATGAAAGTTCTGGACTTATTAAGGAAAGGAAAGAATTATATGCTAAGGTTCCCGAGAGCTATAATCAGAACAAATCTAATACCCATTAAAATGTAAAGAGGGGAAAAGAAATCTGCTACTTTTGCCCTCCCATGCATACTGCCAAAGTCAAAGCCACTGTGGGTTGGTAAGTGCTCAGTTATAGAATTGAAGCTACCATGGATTCAGGTCCCCGCTAGGGGTCTTGGAATGTATCCCAGAGATTAAGTGGAGACCACTATAGTATGAATCTACTTCAGACCAGATAAAAGCCCATGATGACCACAGGAGAGGCTCCTCACCCTTCTTGCTGACCCACACCAGCTACATACTTTTTTCTGCTCCTATTTCTGTACTTACAGGGTGCCCTGAGTGCTGGGCAGTCACTCTCACCCCTGGACCCTCCAGATTCCTGAAGTGAAAGGCCAAATCAGTGTCCACCCCGAGCACTGTGCTTTGAGTTGCAGCAGGGAATTCACGTGGAAGCCCAGATTCGTTTACCCTGGGACAGGCTTTTCCCTCAGCTCATAGCCCTGCCTCTGCCAGGCAGACCTGTCATTCTTCTGGGTCCACAGGATATGTGACATGCCCCTACCTGCCTTGGGTTGTTTTTTTTTTTTTTTTTTTTTCCATTTCAGTGCCCTTTCTGCATTGCCCTTCCTCTCTGGACTTCCACTGGGGGGTCCACATTGGGACCATTTTGGCTCTCCATAACCTCTGAGGTCCTTGGGGGCCTCCCTGCTTCCCAGCTAATACACCCAGCCACCTTCTCAGTCTCCCTGGGAGAGTGACTTTGAAGATCTTTCCTTCTGTAACTCAGGAAAGAGGTTGTCCTCCCATAGATTCCAGTACCCCCTCAACAGAGGTGGACATCTCTTCCTGTTTGTTCCATCGTTCTTCACATGCTCATTCCCTCGTGGTGATTTTGGCTTTCTGACTGCTCTGCAGTTCCCAGCTAGGGAAGGGGTATATGCTTCAGCTAAGGAATAAGTAGCTACAACCAGCCCTGGTCTAGTCTGTGTTGTGTGAAAGAGGATTATATCTACCTGGAGGAGAGTGTGCATGTGCTGTGCTCTCTGCATGGATGACCACAGCTGATTGCCTTGGGTTTGAGTACTGTGCAGCTCTGCCTTGCCATAAAGTGTGCTCCACACTCACCACATTGCACTGATTGGATTTCCTTTTTCCTCCTCTAGCCAAACAAAGTGAAAAATGAAGCTAAAGAGCTGAGACTGCTCTGTGCCGAGGATGAGCAAACCAGAATCTGCTGGATGACAGCGTTCAGACTCCTCAAGGTACTTGATGACTTGCGGTGTGTGGTGCACTTACATCTCCTTGTGGAAAATGAGCAGTCCGACTTAGGGTCTATTCTGGCATGAAAATGCCTGTAACTTTTCCAGTATTCTATCACAGTATGTTATTATTTTCAGATGTAGTTATGCATCCTTCTAAATAAGATCTCAGAGGCTTCTAACAGAGGACTTAATATTTAGAAGATTAGAGCCCAGTTTTCTGACCTCAACACTGTTGACACTTTGCAGGGAATAATTCTTTGCCAGGGAAATTTTGTGCATTATAGGACATTTAGCAGCATTCCTGTTTTTTGCCCCACAACCAGTTGAGACCACCAAAACACTTCTAGACATTTCCACATGTCTCCTGAGGGCCCAAGGGTGAGGAATTGCCCCTAATTGAGAATTACTAGGTTACAGGTAATAATAGATACATTATTCCATTCTTTTTGTTACTGTTACAAAATACCTGAGGCTGGCTATCTTATAAAGATAACAGATTTATTTAGCTCCTATTTCTGAAGGTTCAAGGGTATGGTACTTGCATCAGCTCAGCTCCCGTGAGAGGTCTTTTGGTTGTATCATTGTCATTGCGAAAAATAATGACAGAAACACACATGGCAAGAAGAGATTGCATCTCCAAACAGGAAGACGAGGAACCTGGGGTGCCATACATCCTCTTTAAAGACATACTCCCAAGATCTTCTCACTAGACCCCACCTCCGAAAGCACCACACTGGGAATAAGCCTGCGACACAGCTCTTTTCAGGACCAACCATATCCAAACCATAGCAATAGATGAGACAGGTCACTTATTTTCATGGCTGAGTAGACTCAACTTCCAAAAAGCCAGGGCCATGAGAAGAAGCATGACCCCAAACTGTATGGTTCACCATAGCTAATATCTCCCGACCAGTTCTAAAAGAATTTATTAAATAAAACCTTACATGAGACAGTGCCCTTGGTGACAATCATAGTAATTGTCAAAGTGATGTCCTATAGCTCTTTACTAAAATCACCTAGTAAAGCTACAAACAGAACGGTGAGAGCACCTATCACATTGTTTCCTCAGTGTTTCTTTTCTCTCTCACACACACACACACACACACACACACTATAGTACATATATAGCACATCCCATGTGTCTGTGATTCATCATGTCTCCAAAGGCCACTCCAGTTGCACATCAGCTGACCAAGGTGAACTCGGCATCCAGGAGTTTCTGGAGGAGATAGTTGGCCAGCTGTGGCTAATGCATGCAGTCGTCCAGGGATTACTTGACAACAACTTCCATCCTTCACTAAACCACAGCGGCTTTTCATTTGGTCCAGAGGCTCTGAGTAAAACAAACTGAGGAGATGGATAAGTGGAAGGAGGCTTAGCTTCAAACACTCCTAGAGGAGGGCCAGAAAGTAAGCTCTAGGAGAGATTTCTCTGTGAGTCAGATTCTCATCACTATGACCAAAATGCCTGATAAGGAAAAGTCGGAGGAGGAAAAGTTTATCTTGGGCTCATGGTTTAGGCCGTGGTCAGTTGACTCCATTACTCTAGGCCTGAGGTGAGGCACAACATCATGGCAGAAGGCTGCAGTCCAGGAGCTACTCAGCTCATGAAAGCTGGGAAGCAGAGAGAGAGAGAGAGAGAGAGAGAGAGAGAGAGAGAGAGAGAAGAAGGGGCCAGGGACAGGTAGAGTGCCCAAGACAATGCCCCCAGTGACATACTTCCTCTAGCATGCCCGGCCCGTCTACAGTTACTACCCAGTCGTCCATTCAAGTTATTAGCCCATCAGATGGATTAATCCACTCATGATAACACATCTTTCAAAATCTAATCAGTGCATCTCTGAATGTGGCCCACATGAACTTTTGAGGGAATATTCCAGATCCAGACCCTAATAGCTTCCTTCCTATGTCTGCCTCCCAGTACTTTAGTCTGTTTATTTTTTTTCCACTAATACACACACACACACACACACACACACAAATATTAAAACAAAATTTTACTGATTCACAATAGAAAAGGAGAGGGTATTATTATAAGATATTACAAATCATAGTTTGATTCTTTCTAAGCCAGGTTTAAGTCTGTCATCAATGGGGAACTGGTTAAATTTAAGTTACAGGATGTCAGTCATTGAGAGGAACGCTCGGTAGCTGTTAAAAGAAAGGTTGGTCTCTGTGCTCTGTTGTGGAAAAACTATTAACAATCAAAGTGAGAAGTGTAGAACAGTATGTATAGAATGCACTACATTGGTGTGAAGAAGAAAGGGAGTAAAAATTGAAGTGTGTGTTTGTATTTGCTGTCGTGCATGCATATGTATGAGACTGTGGGGGGAGAAGAGATTACAATCAGCTGGGCAGAGGGGCGCAGAGGCCACAGTGGAACTTTGACATTTTTATATGTTTGTTTGTTTTACTCCATCAATGATTAGTTTATTTTTAAAAAGGCAAAAAGGAAAATCAGTAAGTTCTTAACCATTGTACCATGAGTAAAAACAAACAGGTGCCAAACCATAGCTAGTCACAGGAAGGGAAGTGGCAGTATTGTCTCTGTCATTAGCACTAACAGTGATGTATTGTGTAGTGTTAATGTTAATATAACATCATTAACATTTGTTGAGCATTTACCATGGGCCAAGCGCTCTTCAGCCCTGTTACATCCATTACCTTATCTCCTCCTCACAGTAGCTTTATGACATACATATCATTATCCCATTGTACAGATGACAACTCAAAGTCCTGAGGTATAGCTACTGGATGGATGGGGCAGAGCCAGGATGAGAGTTCAGTGCTCGGGCTCCTGAATCCCTTTCCTAACTACCATGATTTCTTCCTTTTCTTCTTTAAGAGACCCTGGGAAGCTGCAGATCTAATTCTACATGTAGTCCTGGTGTCCCAGCCATTTCAGGGGTATTAGTTTAATCCAGAGACCCAGATTCCAGAGGCCTTCAGGATAAAAAACTACCATTTTTGAGGAGGCTGGGAACTTAGACTTTGCATAAACATGGTAGTGGCAGCCATGAGGGCCAATTTCCAGTGCTGTGAGAGTCACTGTCCTAACTAGTTACACTCCAAGGTCTACTATCATCTTGAGCAGGCTTCAAGATGTCAAAAATTATGTCTTGTCTTAGGACATTCTGAAATGTCTCCTCCCTCCTGGCCCCCTATCAAATGGTCTTAATCAAAGAAGAAAAAAGCACAAGTAAGAGTTGAGATTCTAAGGGAGATGGCTCCTTCTCCATGTTGCCCGTAGAACAAGGTGTTTTATGCTCCAGGAATTTTTGCTATATGAAGCCAGGGAAGAAACCTGCTAAAATGCCTTCTGCATCTTGTACCTGGTATTTGCACAGGGTGGCTTCTAAGATGGTGTGTTGACCTAGCCCATGGTCATGAGTCTTCTTATTGGGGTGGGTCATGGCTGCACAGCGAGCTACAGAGAGCAGGACCAGGCAGGATCCACAAACCGTCCCTCCTGGGCTAGTACTGTGTTCAGTCAGGGATCAGGTTAGCATTTTGACTGACTCACCTCCAAAATTCTGAGGGCAAAGACTTCTTAGAGCACAAAACACAGCAGAGCTCAGAAAATTATAATGGAGTCAAAGCGGGAACCAGCCTACCCATGCACCTCTGACTCTTCCTCATTTGATGTGGTATCTCCCTCTTGGATGCTGGATATCATGGACAGAGTGAGAATCTACCTGAGATGGGTGCAGCAGGTCACCAGACAGGGAGCTTAGACTGGAGACTCTGTGAGAACCCCTTTTGGGCCTCCACAGTGTGACACCAGCATAGACTAAAGTAACATTGGGTTGAATCTTTTTATGGTGGATATGCAGGTCTTCTCTGTAGTAAGTGATGAGAGGTCCTTGTCGGCTTCAGCCCCTCAAACACACTTGTCCCCTAAAAGTGCATCAGATGTTTTATGTCCTTACCTGGAGAAGTAGATGACATGAGGGGCATTATTTCTTTGGGAACAACTGTCAAAATGGAGACCCTGGAGTCTTGAATCATAAAGAATTACCTTCCTACTCTGCCTAATTATATCCAGGTATCCTTTCTGTTTAGTGGATAATAATCAATGCCAGGAATATTGAAATAGCAGTTTTATTATTTAGAAATCCTTTATGGAAGGAAAACCTTACTAATTTAAATTAACCCTAAGACCTTCATACATCTGTAGGTGCTTGCACAGAGACAATTTTCTTTAAACAAATAAGTCTTGTATCTTGTGTATACCCAGGAAAAGCCTAACAGGGCTCCACTCAGCTTTGCAGGAAGATGCTATTGGAACACAGAGCAGCAGAGAATAATCAGGTTCCTCATTTCTTCATAGTACATTGTTAAGTAATTTCTTGGATATAGTAGGGTCTGTGCAGGGAGTGTTAAAACTTAATAACAGTTATCTGTTACCTCCTCCCTTTGTCTTCTAAAGTTTCTTAAACTGCTATAGAAATTCATCCCCTAAAGGGAGGTCTCGATTCATCAATCCAAGAATCTATAATTGTGGTTGCTTTGGTTTTAAATGAGCTGACACTAGAAAGGCAATTAAATTAGATGTTCAGCAGAAAGGCAGACTGCTGAGAAACTGGGCACATTCTCTTGCACTAATGCTGTTAAAATACAGCAATGTGTGTCTGGAACAAAGAGAAAATTCATGGCAACCATGGGAAGCAGTGTGCTAAATGCAGAGAACAGAGTCATCTCAGCATACTGAAAAAGTTGTGCAGAACAAAAGTAAACCATCCACATACTGAGTGACTCTGTTGAGTGCTTACTGTATGCCAAGTCCAAGGCCAGGAGTTTGACATACTTGATTTTGCTTAATCCAGTGAGGGAGGACTCGGGTCTCAGTACAGATGAATTTTGATGAAGTTGAGGGTCCTGTGATGGTTGAGGATCCCCGAGATGGGAGCATCTTCAGAGTTATAGTAAGACTTGCATAGCTCAGTGTGTCCTCAGCCCCTCTCCTTTCGATGATACCTACCTGCTGCACACTCACACCAAGGTCACAGACTATTTGGATGCCAGGATTTTGACCTGTGGTTCCCAAAAGCCAGTCCTCTAACAGTGAGACCCTCATCTCTGTACTCCATGATGTAGCAAAATAGACAAGATCCAATGTAAAAAGCTATACGTGAGCCTAACTGTGCTCATGGTAAAGAACTTAACTCCTTGAGTCTGAGATTATGTATACCTCACTTAGTGTTGATGTCCTTTATTTTATAAAATTTTGATATCAAGTAATGGGTTTGGGTTAATTTTTATGTGTATGATAATTTTCTTACTTGATAAATTTAATTGCTGAACTTAAGGCAACGATGGCTTTTTTTTTTCCTTCCCCAAATTTTTATTTCTTTTTTAAATCTAAAAGTGTGAGAATCCTTGGTTTAGAAGAAGATCTTCTTCCCTGTAAGAGGATCTTTCAAATCTAATGGGTCTCAAAGTTTTTTGTAGCAGGATTTGTCCCCATTTCAAGGCAAAATCTCTTAAAATTCTCCAAAATGCAGGATGGATAAAAAGGTTAATCAAATGATGTGATATTTCAGATTATTCCTAATTAGCAAACATTCCTCAGTGTCATTGGCTTATAGCTCCTGCTGCTGCCCTGCTTGAATCTGGCAGGTAGAGAGCAGCTGCCATCTTGAACATTGCCCACATCCAATATGGCAAAAGGAAGCGACAAAAATCCAGGAAGGTTTTGCATCCCCAGTCAACTACTTGACTGTAAATGATATGTCACTTTATGCACTGCCATTGGTCTGAGCTAGGCACATGGATCCATGGAACTGCAGGGACCCAGGAAACCCAAGCCCACTTGGACATAATGGATTTCCTGTCTATTCATATCCATCTTAATGAGTATATGTCTCCTGCACAGATAAATCCCCCTCATGTTAGTGCATCTTAAATTCATTTTATATTCCTGGAGTTTACTGTCATTTCATGAATCATTCTTTGACCATGACTTTGTTTTATCTTTTCAAAAGAAAAAAACTTACGTATGGCCTTAGTTAAGAACAGAGAAGTCACATGTATAATTAATTTTAAGGTAATGGAATTTTTTCATTTTAGGTAAGTGTAGCATCCTGTGATTCTTCAGTGTTTATGAAAAGAATTAGAAGTAGGAATTAAAGGGAAGCTATTAGTATACAATAGATACAAAGTAAAATAGACTCCTTTCATTAGATCCCAAAACTCAATCCCATTTGTAATTTTAAACTCTTAGGAATTTGTTTATGTCATTTATATTTTTAACATTACTTATTTTGCTAACATACTGTATGGGGAGAATGTTTTTTACCATGGCAAGATATTGACTGTGTTTAGCCAAGTGTTGCCACTATCCTTATTGCAGAAACATTTCTATAATTGCTTTACAGACACATGCAAAATAGCCACTGTTGCCTTTCTTCTTTATTGAATCTAAACATTCAATTAAATGAGAATAAGAAATAAGAAATCTGTATTGCAAAAGAAGGAGAAACATTTCTGGAGTCATACTGTCTCTGAAACAGTTGAAGAAAGTATAAAGAAAAAAAAAAACATTAATTGGATTATACACATATATTTAAAATCCAGTCAACTTAAATAAAAAAAAAAGAAAGTAGAAGAAGGTAACTTTATGATAGAGCTGATATACAGTAAGTTAATATCTAAACAATATTAAGATTACATATAAATAAATTACTACCATCTAGGCCTTCATATTTCTAAATTGAAACAACATAAATTAATAGTCTTAGGATGCAGATAATAAATGAAAAACATTCAAATTTCTTAGTAATTGAAAACAAATGTAGATATAATCAAATAAAGTATCATTTTATGCCAACTTAGAGACAATATTAAACAATTTATGGATCAAAGATGAAATATGGAAGAAAATTAGAGTGTGTCAACTGAATAATCATAAATATAACTAAATCACAACTATAAAACTTTAGAGGCAAATTTTTTGTCTTAAGTAAATAAATAAATATATTCATAAAATAAGGCTTAAAACCAATGATCTAAGTATCTCATTCAAGACATTCTATAAGGGCAATCAAATTAAAACCAAAAGAAAAGGAAGGGAAAGTTATTAAATATAAGCCCAGAATTCATATTTATTACCTCTCATCTGAAATATGAAAACAAAAGTATTTTGGCTTTTGAACTTTGTTTCAGATTTTGCAGTATTTGCATATGCATAATGGGATATCTTGAAGATAAGACCCAAGTCTGAACACAGAACTCTTACATGTTTTACATACTCTTGTATACATAGCCTAAAGGTGATTTTATACAATAATTGTAGTACACCTGTGTTTTAACTATAACTCATCATCACATGAAACTAGGTATGGAATTTTTTACTTGGGGCATGACATTGGTACTCAAAAGATTTCAGGATTTAAAGCATTGTGGATTTCAGATTTTCAGGTTAGGGATGTTCAGCCTGTATGAGTGTTTGTGTGTGTGCATGCATGTGCACAGTGCACTGTGTGCAAGTATGGGAGACTCTTGGGACCAGCCTCAATTTCATTAATTTGTTGGGACTCAGAATTCAGCAAAGCTTTTACATTCATGGTATTACATTAAGCAGATGCAAGTCAAAATTGGCAATGGGAAAATGTGTGTGAGAAGGACCCAAGAGAGTTCCAGGTAGGAGGTTCCAGTTGCCCTCTCTTAGAGAAGTCATGTGCACAGTACTTGCTTCTTCTGACAAAGATGTGTGCAAACACACAAAGATTTGCCAACCAGAGAAGCTTACCCAAGCCTTGGTGTAATAGTTGGCCATATAGATGTGGCTGACCACCTATGTGTCTGTCCTTAGTCTGCAGCCCTTCCAAAAATCAAGTTAATATGTGTGGTCCAAAGTCCCAGCATAAATCACATTGTTATTGTACTGTGTGGCTTAGCCAAGTACCCCAGTTAAACCCAGTCATTTCTTTCAGGCAGGACATTCCAAAGACTTAGAGATCACCTTCCAGGAGTGGGGTTAGACAGGAGACTTTTCCTTGTGCAAGGTTACCAATCCATTACTTCTGTCTCTTTCTCTATCCATTTACACACACACACACAGTTGGCATTCTATATCTAGTTTATGCATCTTTGTATTCAACCAACTGTAGATCAGAACTGTTCTTTAAAAAAAATTTTTTTGGGGTGTTTATTACTGAACATATATAGATAGATAGATTTCTTGTGATTATTGCCTAAATAATGCAGGACAACTTTTTACATAGCATTTGCATATTAGATACTTTAGATAATCAAAAAATGATCTGAAGTGAGTAGGTTATTTGCAAATACTACACCATGTTCTATAGGCGACTTTTGCATCCATGGATTTTGGTATTTGCAGTGGATCTTGAAACCAAACCCCAGGGGATACTGAGGGATGACTGTATATATGTACCTGAAAATATGTGAATAAGTTGAAGTGTGTCTGTTATTAGTGCCCAAATGTTTAGGATATTTATGTCTTCCTGGTAAATCAATTCTTTGTCATTATGAAATACACTTCATTATCCCTCGTAATGCTCCATGCCTTAATGTTTAATTTGTCTAATATTAATATAGCTTTGTTTTGATTAGTGTTTGCATAGTTTGTTTTAACCATATTTTTTCAACTTTCTGGGTCCTTATGTTTAAGGAATATCACTGATAAGCACCACATCTTATTCTTTACTGAATAATCTTCATTTTTTTAACTGGAACATTTATTTTAATTTAATTGTATCATTTAATGTGATTATTAGTATTTGTATTTGAATCTACCATTTGCTAGTTGTTTTCAAGTTGTCCCTCCTCTCCTTTTTCTCTTGTTTGGATTTGCCAAGTAATTTTATTTATATTTTTTCCTCTGTTAACTTATCTCTTAGATATTCATTTATTGTTTTCTAGTGGTTAACCTAGACATCACAACATGCATCTTTAACTTATTATATTTTTTTATAATTTATAATTTAGTCCTTTTTCAACTTTCAGGTTAGCCTAAGGACTTATCCATTTTCCCCATTGCTCATTTTGAAATGTTTTTATTATGAATATTAATTCTGTATATATTTAAAATGCCTTAAGAAATTTTGCTGTTTTGTTTAATATACTCAATTTTAATTTTAATCACTTCCATATCTGTACTCTAATTTTTCTTGAATTTGCATTCTTCTTTTTGGGACTAGAAGAACTCAGCCTAGCAATTTTTTTTTAATATGGGCCTTAGAAATTTTTTCAATTTTTGTTTCACCTACATTATTGAAGGAACTTTTCTTGGTTGTGGCAGTTATTTTCTTCTGCATTTGCTCCCATTCCATTGTCTTCTGGATCTCATCATTTGTACAAAACTGTCAGCCGTCTATCCTCTAGTGCTTCTGTGAAAATAATGAATGTTTTTCTCTGGTTGCTTTTTACATTTTCTTTTTTTTTTTTTTTTAATAGCAGTCTTCCCATGATGTGTCTGGGTGTTAATTTATTTATCTTACTCTTTGAATCTGTTGCTTGATGTCTTTTTGTTGATTTTGGAAAATTCATGACGACTGTCACTTTGGGTTATTTCTTCTGACCTGTTCTCACTCTTCTCCTCTCACGGGAATGCAGTTATACCTATGTTAGACTGTTTTGTCATGTTCTAAATGTTTTTATTTTAGAAATGAGTACATACTGTAGGACCTAGAGCTGGATCGGAGCTTACGTCCCCTGAAGGAATGTCAAGAGGAAGATGCACTCTGCTTGATAACTTTGTTTCCTCTTCCTGATTCTTTTATCTTCCAAGTGGGTGGTGTGAGCCAGTAATTTGGGAGTGTTGGTTGGGATGTTGGATGTGTGTAAGACTTTTCAATGCCCTGGGTACTTATTACCAAGAAAAATAAAGCACAAACTGCTGAGCCGGTTAAGCAGTAAGCCTGGTAGTCAGGGGAATCATTAGCTTTGGTACATTCAAATTCTAAATCATTACTTTCCTGAGACCTTGGGTTATTTGCTTCATTCCTCTGTGCTTCAGTTCCATAATCTGTAAAATGGGGAAAGTTATAGTACATAGCTCATAAAATGGAGATGGTTAAATGAAAATAATACAACAACCATTTAAGACAGTACTTGGCCCATAGTAGCACTCAGTGAGGTTAATTCTTCTTGATCCTATTATTATAATTGCATTTGTCACTGTCTTGTATATTCCCCTTCCAACATTCCAAAACCAGTCAGTGCTCATCTCCTGCAGTGTAATAGCAGAACTGAGACAGAACTGAGAGAAGTGCGCCATCTTGAATGTGCTTCGGCTTGTGGGGGCTGTTAACAATATTTTTCATTGTTCTGTACTCAACATTGCCCTTCCCAGCCTTGGCATTTTCCATGTGCTGGGACCTTGGGGCTCCTACTACCCTCCTGGTGCTGACTCTTATCTTTCTCTTCAGTATGGAATGCTCCTCTATCAGAACTACCGCATCCCTCAACAGAGAAAAGCCTTGCTGTCTCCCTTTGCTACACCAGTGGTAAGTACAGTGCTGGCCTTTCCTAGCTCAGAAGCCTTTTCTGCTGCTGTGTCTCCGTGTGTTGTAGACAACATTTCACAAGAACTGGTAAGGGCAGCTCCAGAAAGAGTGAACACATTCCAAGGAAACCAGTATGTCTTGTGCATTCCATTTTCCAGAACACAAATCTTGTACTTCAATATCATGCTTCAGGGAAGAAATTTGTCTATCATTCTTCTCCCATCCCTACATCTTAACTCAAGGTTGTTAGGTAAATAACTCCATGTGCTAAAAATACCAACAGCAACTTCCAGCTCTACAGGAGCATCCTCTTCTGCCTAGGATTTTGTTCCTTCAAGCCATGGGACCCATAGGTGCTGTTGGCCATTA
Organism: Marmota marmota marmota; assembly: GCF_001458135.2. Taxonomy (NCBI): domain Eukaryota; kingdom Metazoa; phylum Chordata; class Mammalia; order Rodentia; family Sciuridae; genus Marmota; species Marmota marmota. The sequence continues at coordinate 25,370,495 of NW_026000153.1, read as the reverse complement.
TGGTGAGATCATTCCTTGGTTAGAAGTGAGACATCATCATTATTATTATTCTTTTTGTGTCTTCAGTATGTGATTTGCTTCCCAGAGACACAGAAACATGTTGTGGCTTTAAAATATGATCTTAAAGATCCTTCTTTGTCTGTTCTTTTGAGATGGCAGATGACTCCATCGAGAGTCCAGTATTACTTGTCCTGAGCTAACACACCTGAGGATGGCATCTACAGCTGAGGGCTAGGCTCACCCTGTGTTTTCATGTCTTTGATGTGTTTAGCACAGGTTAGGAAACCAGTAAAGGGCAGTGCAGTCCATAACCTACTGGTGTCAGGAGACCTTGCCAGCAGCCTATGAATACTATGAGAAGACAGGATCATTTTTTATTCTTAAGAAAAATCAAAGCCATTTTTAGCCCAAGGTGCCTCTGAATTTTCAACCTGAATCTGTGGACCTTTATCCTGAATCAGGGGTTCAGAAGTGGAGATAGGGCACCCTTTCCTGGCTATCTTTATGATCATTTCATGCCAAAATTTCCCTCTGTACTGATTTCCTTGCTTCTTACAAATTTGTGGCTTTTTCTTCCCAGCGCAGTGTCTCTGAGAACTCCCTCGTGGCAATGGATTTTTCTGGGCAAACAGGAAGAGTGATAGAGAATCCGGCTGAAGCCCAGAGCGCTGCCCTGGAAGAGGGCCATGCCTGGCGGGTAAGACCATGGCCCCAGTCCAACAAGAAGAGGCTCCCCTGTGGGTGGTAGCCCCCCCTGCATTTTCTGTTCTTCCAAAAGTATGGCTCTGTGGTGTTGGCAAGGGAGGAGATGCTTGTAAGGAACTGCAGGAAGCAGTTGACCCCTCTGAGTCCTCCACGCGTCCAGCACCCAGCCAGCCCCCACTGCCTCCCTATGGATAGGATCCCATGGAAGGGGCAGAGAAGAACAGAACCTTCTACCTCTTTGGTTCATGGGAAGAACTATTATTGTTGATGCATTTTTAGCAACTGTCTGTGTAGGGCACCAAGCCTGTCCTGAATGAGGCCATTGGGCATACGGGGGGTGGGGGGGGCTGTACCCAAATAGTTCCTTCATCTTTGAGGCTCAAGTTCTAAATCTCCAGATGGGAAGAATATCACCTGTCTTTCAGCTGAGTCTTTAAAGATCATGTGTAAAATATAAATCCAGGACCCTGGCTTAGAAAGAATTCCCAGTAGTTTGAAAAAAGGAGAAAGTTCCCAAGTATGGGAATTCTCAAGACCCATGTTTTGAGAACTGCCTGAGTTTACCCAAGCTCATACTTTTCTGCTAAGATTTTTTAGGATTTCTATCATACATCTTCTATATGAGAAGCAAGTGTCTCTGTTTCAATACCGGGATGGTTGGAAATGCACCATTATGCTTTTGGTTTGTTTTTAACCACCACTGTGATCCATGTGTTCTTCATTCTTGGTGATCAGACAGGGTCTTCATTTGATGCCTGGCATCCTGGTCAGCTACTCACTCTCAGGTGGGAAGTCAGTTAACTTGTTGTGCATCAGTCTGTTTTCTTCAGTGCTAATATGGGCATTTCTTTTGCAGAAGAGAAGCATGAGGATGAATATCCTGGGAAGCCAAAGTCCCCTTCATCCTTCTACCCTGAGTACAGGTAAGCATGACAAGTTGCCTAATGTTGTTGTATAAGAAGAAAATTAAACAGGCCTCACCCTCCACCACCA
>NW_026000153.1:25225333-25368772 GCF_001458135.2 Marmota marmota marmota | reverse complement strand
CCCGCCCACCCATACCCTCCACTCCCCGAACTTTACATTGTTGCCCAGGCCTGGAATGCACCACAGAGGTACAGCTGTGGGAGTCAGGGCTCTGGGTTATGTTCTCAGGGAAGCCACTGTGCAGAGATGTCACCTTCCTCACCTCCTCTCTTACCCCCACAGTGATTCACAGGACTCAGCATTGGTTTCATGGCAGAATCACCAGAGAGGAATCACACAGGATCATTAAGCAGCAAGGCCTCGTGGATGGGTAAGGGACCTCCACTGTCATCTGTTGAGCTCTCGCTGGGCGTATAATCTGTTTCTCAAACATCTTTGTAAGATAGGCAGTAGTTTTATCCTCATTTTAAAGAGGAGAAATCTAGGCTCAGAGACTGTAGGAGTTGTGCAGGGCTTGCCCAATTAGTGAGGGGCACAGGGGATTCTAACCCATATCTGTCCAGATTGTATCTAGAATTTTCCTCTACCTCTTAGATGAATTTTGAGTAGGAGAAGAATGCAAAGGTAGTTATTTTTACTTTCTTGGTAAGTGGACAAATAGAAAAAAAAATGTTTTTGCCTGTACATTTTGATTTATACACATTGTTGTTATTTTTACCTTAGCATGCAACAAGAAAGGAGAGAGAACTGTACTCACAAGTGACAAAATATATATGCCCCAGAGGCACATCCACAGTGACCCTCCTTCTCCAGCCACATCCTACGTGCCTATAGTTACCAGCCAGTTAATCTCCATTAGGGGATTAATGAACTAATCAGGTTAAAACTCTCCTAACCCAGTCATCTAAACTTTCTTGCATTGTCTCACACCTGAACTTTAGGGGATATCTCATATCTAAACCTTAACACATATTTTTCATTCTCTGTCCTGAGGATTGTCCCATGGCAGCACATAGAAACCTTCCTCATTTCTATTCTATTCTCAGGTTCTCTTTTATGTACATAGAACATGATTTTTTTTTTTTCCAGCCAGTCCCCTATGTTGTGACAAACAGTGCTGTGTCATTTTATAATTTTACTGGTGTCTCTTTGCTGGTGAGTCGTTCAAAGGGGGATTTTTAGGTGGAAAGCTTACATAATATTGTGAAGTAGCTCTCAGTTCTCCTCCGCAGGGTTTGTGTCACATGGTCATACCAGCAGAAGCATATGAGTGACTGTTTTCCCATAGCCTCCTCCATCAGAGAGAAAAGCTGTAATTTGCACTTCTCTCATAAAGCAGACTGAGCCTCTTTCCTTGTGCTTAAAAGCTATTTGGATTTCTTACTCTTTTTATAGTTCTGAGCTGTTTATACTTTTTATCCATTTTTATAATCTATATTTTTTTAATTGCAAATGCTTTTTTATTTTTTTTACTCTTAAATCATAGAGGAGTTCATTTATGTTATTTTCTAGTACTGGTATTGTTCCTCATTTATTGTTTTTTTTTGTTTCTTATTATTATTACATATATTATATGTTATTATATTATCATTACTATTTTCATCATCATTATTATTTAGATTCCACATAGATTTGGAGTTTATTTATACTTAGGTATTATATAAAGAATAGGTCTCATTTTTGTTTCCCAGGTAGCTATATAATTGTTCCAAAGCTAATTACTATAGGTAATTAATAATTGATAATCACCTGTGTCATGGAGTATTCTCTTTTAAACCATTATAAATAACTCCTTTCTTATAAAAAAGTATGCTTCTCCTCTAAAGTTACTGGCATACTTGAGGAGTAAAAAGCCTAACATTTGAAATTTCTGTGACATTTTAAAATTTAGGGATAGATGTGTATTTTCTTATGCCCATTTATAACTGTGAACCCCCTTCAACTGTTGGCCTCTTGAATGTTCTAGGCATGTCCCAATTAACCACAGTGTCTGTGGGGTTCATTAAGGAGGCTGAGCCAGTTCACGTGCCAGGTGACATCACACTGTTGTGTAGTGAAGGCTACACAGGAGGCTCATTGTGATGCTATATAGGGCCAAGAAGCATGTGTCCACTGGCCTAACAGACGTGCAGATAACGGCTAGTCCAACTCTGACACAGGGACAGCTCGTGGGCTAGTTTCAAGGTTTAGGGAAGAAATGTGTTTCAGACAACCCATCTCTAATCTTTACTGATCCCTACAGAGTTAATGAAGGCAAGTCAATTTAGAATGTCAAACAATGAAAAGGAAATAACTCTGAAAGACAGGGCAAGAACAGCTAAGGCAATAGAGGGATATTTCCTGTGGCTTGAACCTGAAGTGATATGTGGAGTTAGAGAGCAGGGCCAGAAAGAAAGAGACATCAAAGCCTTATAGGACCCCACAAATATTCTTGAGGTCCCCAGCAGCCTCCCTCTATGTGACCGAGCATGCCTATGTGTGCAAGTACAAACTCTGGTGTCCACTAGTCCTGCACAGAGCTCACTGCTGGCTTCCTTCCTGTCCGTCTCAGAATCATCAGGAGAAGAATCTTTCCAAGGACATATCTAGCTCTCTCCACTCCTCTGCCAGCCCCCTCAGGATATAAGGACACCTCCCTCTCTCCCACCCCCACATTCCAGCCTAGCCCTCCTGGGCTCTTGACATGAACATCAGTCCCCATGCTGCCTGTCATGCTGCCTTTCTATCTGCCCTCCATGCATTGAACTTGTTGGAAGGAGGTTTCTTTGGTGAGACTTGGGTTCTTTAAAGCTTTCCCTTCCCGCAAAGGACTCACACAACACCTTGAGCAGAGGAATGCTTTTCCTGCTGGACCAGGGACTCCGCCAGCACTGGCATAGTGACCTCGAGGTGGTTGCTTGATTTCTCTGTGCCCCACACCCCTCATCACAAAATGAGGATGACAGGGTCGTTATGAGGACTAAATAAATTAATACAGCTATAAAATACTTGAGGCAAAAGTCCCTTATAATTGTGAGCTGGAATGTTACCTGGTCACCATCATCACCTAGCCCAAAAGATTCGCAATTCTTTTAGGGAGTGAGTAAGCCATCACTGTCCTCCTCCATTCTTCATACCCTGGTTCTTGTTGCTCTCCTTCCTGGGTCCTGTTCAGGACTTCCTAACCTCGGTAGCAATGTCTAGACATGCTTGGCTTCTCCCTGCCTCTTCCCTGTGATGGTCGCTCTTTGGCATCACTGGATCCCCACAGTGTGCTGCTTGCAATGACTTGATACGTCAAGCCACTGTGCAGGATCTTCTCCCCAGTCCTGCGGGAGAGGTTTTATTGCAGACCAAGAAAGAAACACTGAGAAGGCATGTGACCCAAGATTGTGAAGCTAGGAAGTGGCAAATCCAGGATCCTTGCTAACTTGACAGCCTCCTCCATATTAGTGATCATCTCAGGTGGACAACCTTCAGGCGGTGCCTGTATAAATCCAAGTGTTTGGGTAGACCCTGCACACCCCACCCCAAACTGGGGGACAGAGAACATATGTCTGCCGCCTGCTCCTCTCAGGGGTGATCAGGATGAACAGGCATAGGTTGTATGTACGTGTTTGTCTGTAGTTTTCTTTCTGTGGAAGGAAACAGGTAGTCATGTAACAGAGAAAGGGGCAGCCCTGTCTTTTCCTCAGATTAGATCAAGCTCCTGGGATTCTACCCTGTAACCGTATTTTATTGGTATGATATGACTCTGGGAAAAGAAGAGGGATCCTCCAGGAGAGGACGCAGAGCTTCCTGTTCTCTCTCCTCCTGTGGAGTATGTTCTGCACCTGGGGGACCCGTGGTTCTTAGCACTGTCTGTTCCAGCCTGACTGGGCCAAACGGTAGAATTCAGATCTGGGTGGTGATTCTCAAAGGATATTCTGAAGAGTACAAGTTGCTGCAAATTTTTTTTATAAAAAGGGATTGGGTAGTTAGGTTAGACTGGGATACTCTTTGTGATAGAGCCCTTAGAGAGTTATGATGGATATTTGCATTTCAAAGGATCTGAGAAGTGCTATAGAAAAAAAGAATCTGTTTTGTCTTTCAAGTAGGGATTTTCCAGTCCTATTTAGCTGCTTTTCCATCTTTAACATTTACAGTCTAGAAACTGGAGATTTAGCTGATTAGATTCAATGATTCTATGCTTCTTTATGCTATTCCCTGTATTATTTTATTTTGAAATAATTTCAAGGTTGTAGAAAAGTCACAAAAATAATGCAGTGATCTGGTACCTACTTCACCCAGATGTCCCATCTGCCAGCGTAGTGGCACATTAGCTTTATCATTCTTTTCCTGTAATATTTTCCCCCAAACCATTTGAGAGTAAATTGCAGCTTGATGCCCCCTGAGTCCTAATTATTTCAGTGTGAAATTTCTAAGAACAAGTACTTTTCTTACGTAACCACAGTGCCATTATAAAATCAGGAAATGAGCTTCGTTGAAGTTGTATTATCTACTCCAGACACTGATTCAAATTTTACTCCTACTCCTGATTGTATCCTTCGTAGCAAAAGGGAGGAAAAATATCATAATCCTGTATATTCTCATTTCCTAGAACAGGTGTTTATAATCTTGACCTTGTCTTAAGTAGAAGCCAGTTGTTAGTAATGTATTGTTTTCCACTAGACTGTGTACCAAGGACTAAAATGGGGATATGCATTTTGGGTAGAAACATCCCAAGTGCATGATGTGATATCACCTTCAACACATCCTATCAGGAAGCACTTGAGATCTGTTTGCCTCATTCCTGGTGGCAGTAATTTGAACAGTTGATGAAGAAGGTCTTAACCTGGTTCTGTACTATTTTCCCTTTTCTGTAATGCTTTCTCTTTTATTAAAAAATAAATATTAGGAGTAAGATACTTTGAGATTATGAAAAACATTCTGTTTCTCATCAAACTTTCATCTGCTGGTTTTAGCATCCATTGAAGGTGGTCTTAATCAATTGTTACTTGGGTAGTTGCCAAATGGTAGTTCTTCCATCCGTCACTCCTTGATATTCTCCTCTAAGGACAAACTTTTCTTTCACCCCTGCTAATTTATTTGCACATTTGTTTCTAATTCCTATGGATTTGTGGATTCCTGATATATTTTATAGGTTATAATCCAATGCTTCTGTGATTTATTTTGATGCCCAAATTTAGTCAACCTGCCCCCTGTGTCATTTTGACATGTCCCCACCATTCTTTGTGCACTTTCTGACTTTCCAGCACAAGATGTTCCAGCTTCATCTTGCAGTTTCCCAATCTTCTCCCTGGAGTCAGTCACATTCCTAAGAATTCCTGGTTCCTTTTAATGTAGAATGACATTTCAAAAGTACCCGATGGGTGTTATGGCTGATGTTGCCACTCAAGGCCACTAGAAAGCCAAAGCACTAAAGCATCAGGGTTTCAAGTCCATGTTATTGAACAGGGCTAGGAGGTGTGTGTGTGTGTGTGTGTGTGTGTGTGTGTGTGTAGTTTGGGATTTTAAACGTCATTCACAATTCATTGCTGATTTTTCATCCCCCAGGCTTTTCCTCCTCCGTGACAGTCAGAGTAATCCAAAGGCATTTGTACTCACACTGTGTCACCACCAGAAGATTAAAAACTTCCAGATCTTACCTGTAAGTAGTGACATTTTTAAATCAATTCTTGCTTTTGGGCTTTCTAGTTTCATTCTTCATTCAATTTTTAAGTTATAAACCAACGAGGAGGTTTCAAACAACTTGCAAGAGTTTTTGTAGAAGTTTGTTTTTCAATCTTAGGATGTTTTTCCTACAGATGATGCTGGAAGTGTTTATCTGTGCTGGGGCTTCCCATGTGCCTTTTAGCTCATAGGTATAACCGAAGGGGCCACCTGACTGGGAGGATCAGCAGATAGGAGAATGTAGGGGATGATGAGGACCAAAGAGCTAGGTGGCCCTGAGCACAAGTATGTAAAAGACAGGTGGTGAATAGCAGGTTTGACCCTTGACCATTTGCATCTAAGGAATTGTCTAATTAGTGCTGGTATATAGTGGAGCTACTCAAGAAAATTGTAGAAAAACTCACTTACGGTCATGTGCCCCCCCCAAAGAGAAACTGTTCCTCCTTGCACCTGGCTATCAGACCAGAAAACCTTTGAACTACCAGAAACCTTTTGAGTTTACCTTTGAACTATCCTGCCACATCATTACAGACGGCCTTTTGTTGTTATTGTTATTGTTGTTGTTTGAACCAAGCAATTATTGTTATACTTTCTAATGTACTTTAACTCTTCCTTCACTATGCCAGAGTTTAAATTCTAGTTCATGATTTTTGTGTTACTTCAGCACTTCCAGGAACTCAGTTTAGGTAGGAATACAATACACAAAATTAACATCAAATGTTTCACATACAATTCTGGAGGTAAGGATAACTTCTATAAAATATCTCCTGTGGAACCTAAGCCCAGGAAACACTGTGCAAAAGATGACCACACTTTCTCCTCTTGGACACTCAGGTGAACAAAGAAGTAGTCCCGAGAAGTCTTTGAAGTAACTAAATGCACCCATTTCACATGGTTGAGCGTAGGGTTTTCTAAAAATATTGCCCCCAAAAACTTCAGTACAGTCTCAACAGTAGTGTAATAATAGGAAACCCAGGGATAGTAAGGAAGGAGAAGGGCATCTTGGTTACCTTTTGTGAAATATAAGAAACAATATGTTCTGAGGCACTTTCTGTTCTTGCTTCCCACTGTGTTCTGATGTACCCATTTTACAGATGAGGAAAATGAGCCTTTGCCCCGACCACTCTAGGGGAAAGGAACAGAATCTGGGATTGAGCTCTGGCTTCTCAGGTTCCACCAAACATTATATGCACAGAATTATCATTCGAGAGAAAGTGCCTCATTTGCAATTCTTTTTTTTTTCCACTGCATTACGTTTTGATGCAAAAGTTAGAATTTTCTTCACTTAAAATGTAAAATAAAAGGTCTTTCATGTTGGCAAAGTTTGTGACGCCATTCTCCCACCCCAAAGAGCAATAGCAATTTGGGACTTATAAGATTTCAGCCTCTGAACTTGAAAACAAGCTGCAGGATGTGTGTTTGGCTCTAATAGTGCTTTTAGTTAAGAAGTAGTTCTAAGTTCATTAATCAACCAAGGTTTAAAGCTTCCCTTGTCAATGTGAACAGGGCAGGGTAACTTTTCTGTTTGGCACAGTACTGCAGGCATTAGATTTAAAACTTACTGAGTTGAAATAGAAGTTAAGAATCTAGTTCTTTCTTAGAGGTACTGTGGAATTCTTGCTTTAACAAACAAAATAGCTACAAAATAGTCCCAGGAGCTGGGAAAGCTGTTTTACCCATATGATTTTATTAATCCCTTACAATAATGCAACACGTGCATGGAGAATTTCAGAGCTTAAAGGTTGCCTGTGTCCCATTGTGGATACTTACTAGTCAACTGGTCAACCTTACCTTATAAGCAAGGTGAGCCAGGAGCTATTTAAAGATCTTCCCCCAGACCACCTCAGGGATCAGGGGAACCAGCCCTGCCAGTTGGCCTTAGTCTCCCGCCCAGCATCATTCACACATCATGGCACAGAGGCTCTGCTCCCCTGCCTTTGTGAACTCTTGAGTTTTCTAGCCCACCTTGCAGATTCCCTGTGTGTCTCTTAAGAATCCATAGCAACTGCCTATGGGCCCAGATTCTTCCCAACGTCTTATCTTCTAACTTGGCGAGTGTTTATTTGTGTCCCTCCAGTTTGAGGATGAAGGGCAGACCTTCTTCACTCTAGACGACGGGAACACCAAATTCTCTGACCTGATCCAGCTGGTCGACTTCTACCAGCTCAACAAAGGAGTGCTGCCTTGCAAATTGAAGCACCACTGCATCCGAGTGGCCTTATGACCTCACACATCCTCTCAGCGGAAGAAGGGAGGAAGTGCACACTGGAAGGAAGAAGAGGTCTAAACGAGGGATGAGAACGTACATCTTCCGCACCTTGGGACTGAGAGCAACATGGGTTCGTTTTTTGGTGCCAGCCAATCAAGATCGACTGGTTTGTTGGACTTTGTTAAGATTTGCTGCTGCAGATCCAGCCAGATTGCCTCCTTCTGCATTGGCCAAATCAGGGAGGGTGTTGAGAGATCCATTACAATTCTGAGAATAAACTGGAATGATCATCTTGGCTGGGCCACTTTAGGAACAAGAACCGAAGAGAAATTGGAAATGAACTCTTGCCCTGGAATAATCTTGACAATTAAAACTGATATGTTTACTTTTTTTGTATTGATCACATTTTTGCACTCCTTTGTTGTCAATATTGTATTCAGCCTATGGTAGGAGGGGATGTGGCTTTTCAACTCAAATGAGACAGAAAAAGTTTTGAATTGATGATTTCAGATTGCAGATTGGTCCCCAAAGATATCTAGAGATTGCCACGGTGTGGATTCGGCTCTCAAATTTAAAAAACCACCCCCAGCCCTTCCCAGTATACTTGAAAAGCTTTTTTTTTTTTTAAAAAAAAAAAAAAACAAAAAAAACAAAATTACTAAAAGGTGTCAACTGTGGTCAGCATTTGGCATGTTTCGTGGACTCAGTCGAGCTACCACAGTCTGTTAGTCATTGCTCTCTGCGTAGATGTCTGATCCTTTTGTTAGTAGTGTGTCTAGTTCTCCATGGTGCAGGAGACTTTATTACATTGGAAACCCCAATATTCCCCAACACAGCACAGCTGCATGACTTCGCCTCTAGATTGATGTAAGACTGCCTTCTTGGGACATACCTGGTACCCATCATTTGCTGGCGGTGGATGCCAAATAGTCCACCTGGGGTACCCTCAGTCTCACATTTTTGCAGCTGTTCTAGAATGATCACTGCTTTGATCATTCAGACCCTACAGTGGCTTGGGTCATTTCATGATTGATCTCTCTTGGGGAATTAAAGGATCTAAAAAGAACATGACACCCTGGTGGCTTTTGTGCTGGGTCCCGTGGGTTTCCATAGTGATAAAGACAAGGAACTGCTGCAGAGGGCTCAGGCGCAGGTTGGCATTTGAAGGTCTTTGCTGGATGAACCTCTGCATCCTGCTGAAAACCCCCATAAGCCAGCAGATGTGGAGCGGCCAGAGGTGCCTCCTCTGATGGCTTAAGGGCAGATGTACCTCACAGTGGTTGTGGACAATGGGGAGTTTTAGCAACAGGACACTTGCTTCCCATTCAAAAGAGATGGTCAGATTGTGGCTTGAGTTGTAACACAGTCCCCTGTATTCCATAGCAGACCCCTTGCGTGTCCCCTTTGCTGATTGTCAGGTGTGAAGGTGGCTATTTCTTGACGCTTGACCCCGCAACACCAACTAAACTCCCTTGACAAGCATGCAGACTACTGTGGTGAGCAGAAAGCTTTCTTTTCTAAAACAATGTCCAACAGGCTCCTTTGAAGCTGTGCTGGCCACTGGATTGTTCCAGATGCGACCCATTGATGTGTGCTCCCAGAGGAACCGCTTCTCTCTGCCCTTGTGTTGATGTGTGTAGTTCAGGAAAGATGTGTGTTGTGCTTCAGTGAGGCAGATCGGCTGGCTGCAAGTCGGTCCGCAGGATAGAAACATTGTATTTTGGTTTATTCCATCCATTTCCATGAGATGTCTGCCTTCACAAATGAAGCATTTCTTTAGTAGGATATGTTTTTAACCATAAATGCTTTTTGTATTTCTTTCTTTGGCAGCCAGTTAATCAAATAATTGACAGTGAGGTAATTTCTCAAGTTCTTGCCTAGCATCATGCTTTTACTGATCTCCATGTTAGAGACGGTTACTTCAGTTCTATCGTTTTGTACCTTGTTTCTCTTCACTGGTTTGCGGTAAAAACCTTAAGCAACAACAAGCAGCAATTCTAAGATCTCTTTTTTTCTTTTTTTTACGCAGACCAGTCCCCATTGTGTATCATCCCTCTCTTATGCCTCTCCATAGACAGCTAGGATGTGCAGTATTTCATATTTATAAGTATGCGTTTTATTTAAAAGGAGAAATAAAAGCTTGACTCTGATTCATAATTTTGTATGTAGCTGGTTTGACGCAGTCTTTTGTACTTCCCCAGCCGAAGTGAATTGTTGGAGGCTGCTATAAACCGCCTCGTGCGGCGCAGACTTCCAAAGGCCCTGGCTCTCCCGCCTTTACGCAGGTAGCTGGGAATTCCATCTGAAAACAGCAAGTCCCTTGAGTCGTGGGCGTCTAGCCCCCAAGCCAGGGACTGAAGGACATTTGACTTTTATTTTTGTATTTAATTGACATGAATGTAAAGGGGACAGCTCAGGGTTGTTTTGGAGCCTGTTGACTTTTTAATCTCTGCCTGTGATTTTCTTTTCTAAATGAGAACTCCATGTAGCAACCTGGACTAAGTCGAGAAGGAAAAACGCCAAATGCTTTGGGTATTAGAGTTTAATAGGTAAGCTCTGTTCCATTAGGTGTTAGAGTTCCAGAACGTGTTTTTTTCTTTTTGTTTTTTCTTTATTTTTTGTTTGCTAAACCTTGAATAAACATGTGCCTCAGCTTAGATGTTTTGTCTTCTCCTTTCTGCACTTAATACCTGACAATTTGACTGATCCTTGCACCTTTATGAGGGCAGGACTAGCTCATCGTAGATTTGTGGTGTCATAGTGCAAATTGCAGTGACCATAAAAATGTCCTGACGTGTGAACGTTTTCAGGGAATGCAGAAGGTGTTAATTAAGAGACAAAACCTTTACTCCATGTGCTTTGCTTCATTATGTATATAGCTCTTTGGCTCGTGAACCTAATTGTAAACTTTCAGGTATTTTTGTACAAATAAGGGACTGATGTTCTGGTTCTTGTAATTAGAAATAAACATTAATACAGTGTTCTTCATTTTCTGTTGTTTGTTATGTCTCTCTATATTTAAAAACACTTGCTGGTTATCCACTCAAAACCTTTGGAAATGACATACGGTATTAAAAATGGGCTTCCTGCCACTAGTTAGGAGCTGGCACAAGGAATTGGTAGTACTTTGTCCTGTGAAAGCTTGCTCAGCCTTGAGTAAATGTGGGATTCCAGGTCATGACTATACCTGGACATTCTCAGCCACAAGAATCCCAGACTCAGGTTTCAAAGCAAGTCAGTTAGTTAGCCACAAAGGTTTAGCAAAGAACCCTCAAAACTCAAAACATTTACATTTGACGATTCCAATAGTGCCATTTTTCCCATAGTGGTAGGACAATTAAAATATCAAGAACTAGCGGTTTTGACACATAAGAAATTAGTCATGTAAGAAATTAGCAAAGAGATTCAGATAATGGATGCCTTTGCTGTTGCTTCCAGGCCCTCACCTGGGGAAACCCTAATGTACTCATGACCAGCCACTCAGACCTGTCTTGCCATCTCATGCCATCTCCCTGCCTTCTCCCAGTCAGTCAGAGAAATAGTGCATATTATCACATGCCTGACCTGTTAACTTCAGGAAAACACTTATAGTATTGAGAACGCCCTTGTCATTTAGTTTTAGAATCTGAATCCTTGATTTCTGATAGCTCTCCCCAAAAGACAAGCAGACCTTAAAGGTAGAACAGATAACTGTTACTACTCTCCTTATGACATAGCCAGGTCACTGTAGAACTCCACAGTTCTAACAAAGATCCAGAGTGAGTGAGGCCCCGGTGGGCCCAAGTCTCAAATGCAGACTTAGATGGTAACTCCAACTAAGATGCTGCAAGCAGCCACACAAAACACCAAATAGAATGAAAAAAATGAGGGTCAGCACACTTTAACCTTGGTCTTCTGCAACTGTCCCACTCTAAAAATTTTTTTGGCAGTTCCGAAAATGGACCTCAGTGACATTTTACCACCGGGCTATCTCCCCAGCCCTTTTTATTTTTTGAGTTAGTTTTGCTAAGCTGCTGACGCTGGCCTTGAAATTGCAAGCCTCCTGAGTCACTGGAATTACAGGAGTATGTCTCTGTGCCTGACTCTTGAGTGATTAGTGAAATTATAGAAAGAATTTTTTTTCATTTGTGTTTGTTTATTTAAATGAAAAATGAATGTGCTTGTTAAATATATAAATATTCACAACACGTGGTCAGTCATATCCCCTTTAATCTTGGAAGTATGTCATATTTATAAGGACAGCGATAAAAAGTGAAAAATTCACTCTAGACAAAGTTGGCCTTCATCTGCCATCCTCAACCCCCACAGAGGCCCAGGTGGGGCTGTTCACAAGGCCACAGAGATCTAGCAGAGACTACAAGGTAACAGAGGAACCACAGCTGCAGATCTCTGCACGGCCAGCAGAGGGCACTTCAAGACAAATGGCACTCCCAGAGGGGAAGCCAGTGACCATTGGGGGAATAGGGAAAAAAGGCACAGCTGAGAATAGTAGATTGGTGTCATTTGTCCCCTAGGATACAGTGTAAGTCTTCAATCTGTAGATGGATCCAAGATATAATATGCATAAAAATCCCACTGTAAGTCATAAAAACTTGGTTACTGGCGGGTTGGTTATAATTAATTTAAAGTAGACAAACAGATCACCTTGTCTTTGATTATAAATCAGGATCCATAGACCTCCCCCCCTGCCCCAGGCAGGGGACTCAGGTCCTGCAGAGACACCAGGGCCATCACACATGACAAGCCAAGTCCTTGTTACTACTTAACTAGAAATCATATCAGAAATGGAAGAAGAACATTCACTGAAGAAAAGCTGAACAAAGCTTAGGAACACTTTAATATAATTTTTAATTAAAATATAATCATAGAAGTACCTTGATGGCCATAAGAATTGCCTCTTGAGCTTTCTATAGTCATTGATTAGTTTTCATTTTCAGGTGTGACAAATCTTGACCTTTATTTCCATAGAAAGGTATCATTATAGAGGGTTTTGAAGGTTTTGATTGCAACTAACAGAAATAAATTTGATATTATGACCCAGCATACACACATACATACATGATCAAAATCAGAGTTTCAGCTGGGCGTCGTGGCGCACGCCTGTAATCCCAGTGGCTTGGGAGGCTGAGGCAGGAGGATCTCGAGTTCAAAGCCAGCCTCAGCAAAAGCGAGGTGCTAAGCAACTCAGTGAGACCCTGTCTCTAAATAAAATAAATATAGGGGATGTGGCTCAGTGGTCAAGTGCCCCTGAGTTCAATCCCCAGTACCAAAACAACAACAACAACAAAACAGTTTCAGAAAATAGCATTTCAATTATTAAGTGCCATGACTCCTCTTTTATATTTCATTCTGATCCACTTTTTATAAATACTGATCATGAGAACTTCAAAACTGATTACATAACCCATGGATAGTCAAAACCAGTGATTTGAAACACCCTGAATGGAATACAATAGAGAGCCCAGAAATAGACTCACACAAATACAGCCAGCTGATCCTTGACAAAGGAACAAAAGTGATTCAATGAAGAAAGGAGAGTCTTCTCATCAAATGGGGCTAGAACAAATGAACATCCACAATCAATCAATCAATGTAGGCTTAAGCCTTACACACTTCACCAGAGTTCACTCAAAATGGATCACAGACCTGAAACAAAACTATCAAACTCCCAGAAGATAATACAACATAAATTCCAGGTGATATTGGGTTTGATGATAACTTTAGATACAATACCAAAGACACAATCTATGGAGAAAAAATAAGAAAGGTGAATCAAATACCATTAAAATTACAAATTTCCCTGCCTCCCCCCCCAAAAAAAAATATTGAGTTGATATTGTCAGCTTCTAGGCAAAGTGGATTTTCTAGGAAAATTAAGATTCCCTTGACATTTCTCTGTGTATTCGGTCCACAGTAGACACCTCAGGGTGGCCTCCTCTCTTTCACCCTGACCTCACCAGTCTCCAGGGTTCCACTTTGCTCAGACAGTGGTCTCAGCATGAAGCCCCATCTCCTCTCCCAGGAACCTCCCTGGTGTGCTCACATGAGCCTTCTCTGTCATATCTTCACTTACCATATTGCTCCTCCACTACACACACTGCTGGCACTGGTCACATGAGAGAAGCCCACGTGCTGCCCCTATAGAGGTTGGACTATAAAGGAATGCCACCACTGCAAGATGTGCTTCCATCCTCTGCCCTGGATCATAACATCCTCTGCCCCTTCTCTCCTGGGACACATCACCTCTAGGAAAAAATGTACCATGCTTGGGGACATTCTTGGTTGTCACGACTGAGAACTACTATCATCTAGTGAACAAAGGCTACTAACAGTGTACAATGGCCAGAACTACCCCCATCACAGAGCTACCTACCCATCCCCAACATCAATCATGCTAGGGTGGTTAATATTATGTTTGACTGGGCTAAGGGATGCCCAGAGAGCTTGAAAAACATTATTTGGGGGGCGTGTGTGTGTGAGAGAGTGTTTCTGGAATAGATCACTATTGAATCCACAGAGTGAATCAAGAAGATCCACCCTCACTAATGTGGTGGACATCATCCAATCCGTTGATGGCCAGAACAGGACAAAATGGAAGGGGAGGAGAATTTGTTCTCTCTGCTTGAGCTGAGACATGTGTCTCCTCTAGACCTTGAATTTCAGAGTTCCTGGTTCTTGGGTCTTCAAGCTCAGACTGAATTACACCGTTGACTTTCCTTGTACTCCATCCTGAAGAAGGCAGGCTGGGGGACTACCTCCCTAATCATATGAGACAATTCTCATAATAAATCTCTTCTTCTAGTCCTAAATATAGATGAATAGATAAATAATACATATATACTATTACTTCCAATCAGTTCCAATTTTCTGGAAAACCCTAATACAAGTCTCAACCTTGAGGTTGGGTTGTATTAGGTTGTATTGGGTTTGTTTCTTTCTTTTGTATTCTAAGCATTTCCATAGTCCCCATAAAACCCACAGCTAATAAGAAGGAAGACGGGAAATGGGAAAAGAGCCACTGTCGGGAATGGATGTCATTTCCTGTGTAGATTTGTCTACGGGGAGAAAAACTGCTGATCAAAATGACACTACTAGTTAGTTATCTTTCTTTTTCTGTAAAATTTTAAATTGTGAGAACTCTAAAGTGATTTTACCCAATCCCATTGCTTCAAAATTCTTTGCAACAGTTCCAACTCATGACATTATTTCCTGTCCACACCTCTCTTCAGGACTCTAAATTCATACATTGAAAGGCCCACAGGACGTCTCCACTCAGATAATATATGAATTTATCTAAAATTTAATTCCCAAACTGAAAATTCTTGGTGTCCTTCCATCCCTTGATCCAGTGCTGGTCCCCACCAGTCTATCCCCCTCAGTCCATGGCTTTCATCATCTGCCCATTGGCTTCATTCCCATGAAGTCTCCCATCTCTCTGACCCCTCCCTCCTCCCCAGCAGCCTCCTAATATGTATGCACACACATGTACATGTCTAGCCAGCACCCTACCCTGTACTCTTTCTCATCTCAGTGCCCTTCCCTCCCCAGCCCATCCCAAATTCCCACCACATTCCACGGATTTCCGTGCTTTTCTCCAAAGCTGAAGAATGGAACACTTTCACTCCTCTCTTTCTGGTCCTGTTTTAGTCAGCTTTTTCACTGCAGTGACTAAAAGGATCTGACCAGAACAACTGTAGGGAGGAAAAGTTTATTTGAGGCCTCACGGTTCCAGAGGTCTTAGTCCAGAGAAGGCCAGTTCTGTTCCTCAGGGCTTGAGGTGAGGCAAAACATCATTGTTGAGAGCCACAGCCGAAGGGGCCCCAGCAAACTTCCAGCTGCCGGCTGATGATTGGCTCACAGCAGCCCCAGCAACATCTAGCTGATTGGCTCCTCTGCGGTGATGCTCATTGGGCTGTTTCCCTGCCCTTTCAGACCACGGAGCTGCTCGTTGGGGGATTTTTTGGCTCCGCCCACGTGACCCAGCCAATCGGCCTCAAGAGCAGGAGGATTGTGGGAGGTGGAGAGAAGCTTGTGTGGGAGAGAGAGGCTTGTGGAAAGCCGGTGGTGGCAGTTGAGGCTCTGAGGGTTTTTCCTGAGAGGCTGTTTTGTTTGGCGTGTGTGGTTCTAAAAATAAAGTTAGTTTCTTTTGACAAGTGGCTCCTGATTGTGCCCAGCCAGACTGCGGCATTTGGTGGCTCGCACGGGGAGCGACTGAGGGTAAGTGAACTGCTCGCCCCTGAGGGCAGGGCAAGAGGATGGGTAGCCATTTTAAGATTCTTCTTTTGTTATTTTGTTTCACTTTTGTTTTAAGTTGCCTGTCCCTGGAGATGTGTAAGATGGAAGAAAAACCGCTCACATCTGAGGAACAGATAGGGAGAAAGGACGGATGGACATTTCAGGAGGCTATTATAATGATTTTGTGTTGTTCCAATTTTGTTTCACTCTGTTTCAGTTTTGTTAGGCGTTATCTTGTTGGGTTGTATTATAGTAGAAATACGGGATCAGAAATTAGTAAAAAACAAACTGAAAGAGTGTTAAGTAAATTGTTAGAGGAAGGAGGCATCTCAGTAAAATCAAGAACAATCAGGGCATACGTTGATACAATACAAAAATGTAGCCCATGGCTTTTTAAGGAGGAGTTGTTAAATATATCACAATGGAACCATCATGGTGAAGATTTAAAAAGAATAGAAAAGAAAAGCCCAGGGACTCTGCCAGTTGGCACATTGCCATTGTGGACGTTCATATCTTGTTTGCTTAGTCCAAAGCCTTCAGTTCAGACAATGGTAGAGGAAGAAGAAGACATAATGATTCAAGTAAAAGAGAAGGTCTCTCAAGTTAGTCAGACAGAGGAAAAGATTCAAGTAAAAGAGAAGGCCTCTCAAGCTAGTCAGACAGAGAAAGAAAGTGTAAAACAGAAAAAGCCATCAGGGGGAAAGTTACAACAGGAGACTGCTACTAACACCTTTCTATCACCAGAGGACGTAAGTGTCCAACTAACAAGGCCACCTCCATATGCTGGGAGGTCCCCAACCCCCGCAGTTGATAGTTGGGATCCTGAGACAAGATCTCAAATATTAACATGCCCTGTATTTGAGGCAGGAGGGCAGCGATTTTACCAAGTTTTAAATTTCAAAACAGTGAAGCAGCTAAAAGAGGCTGTAACAACCTATGGTCCTCAAGCACCCTTCACTGTAAGCATGGTCGAATCCATTAACAACTTGAACATGACGCCAGCAGATTGGGCTAATATGTGTAAAGCTGTGCTAAATGGAGGACAATACCTGTTATGGAAGGTTGCCAATGAGGAATTTTGCAAGGAGACGGCTAGGCGAAATGCAGCAGCTGGTTATCCTCAGAGAAATCTAGATATGTTGTTAGGAAAGGGACCTTATGAGGATCAGCAGCAACAAATTGCATATGATCCTGGTGTATACGCACAAATTGCTGCAGATGCAATTAAGGCATGGAAGACTTTACAAGGACATGGAGGTTTACAAGGTCAATTATCTAAGGTAATACAAGGAGCTAATGAACCTTATGCTGAATTTGTAGATAGGCTTATTCAAACAGCTACCAGAGTTTTTGGGAATACAGAACAAGCAATGCCATTACTAAAACACCTGGCTTATGAGCAAGCGAATCGTTGGTGCAGAGATATCATTAGACCATGGAAACATGAAGATTTAAACACATATATTAAATTATGTAGAGACATTAATGAACAAGAGCAAGTCGTGGCAGCTGCAGTAAAACAGGCTTTAGATGCCAGAGACATTAATGAACAAGGGCAAATTGTGGCAGCTGCAGTAAAACAGGCTTTAGATGCCAGGCCAAGAACATGCTACAATTGTGAACAAACAGGACATTTTAAAAGGAATTGCCCCATTGGAGGAGGGTTTAACAAAACTAGGTATCAAAGGAGTAGAATACCAGGTATTTGCCCACGATGCCGTAGAGGGAGACATTGGGCTAATGAATGCCGTTCTCAAACCACCATAGAGGGTACTCCATTATCAAAAAACGAACAAGGACCAGGTGTTTATCCACGATATCGTGGAGAAAGGCATCGGGCTCCATTGCCAAAAAATGGACAGGGGGGCCCAATGCTCCGGGGCCCAAAACCACAAATATACGGAGCACTGGAGGAACCCAGCAACCCCATCAGGGTAGTGCCCAGGACACATTGTCCATCAGATCCCTCATCAGACAAACCAGAGGGAGCGCAGGGTTGGACATCTGCGCCTCCGCCAGAGCAGTACTAACTCCAGAGATGGGAGTTCAAATCATTCCCACAGGGGTGAAAGGACCTCTTCCCAAAGGAACAGTAGGCTTATTATTGGGACGCAGCTCTTCTACTCTAAAAGGACTTATGATAAGTCCTGGGGTAATTGATCCCGATTATGAAGGTGAAATAAAAATTATAGCCAGTTCTCCAAAGGGTATATCAGTAATTTCACCAGGAGATAGAATAGCACAGTTACTAATAATACCCAGCCTACATGATAAATTTTCCAGTCGTACTGTAGAAAGAGGTTCCAAGGGATTAGGCTCCACAGGTGTAGATTGGGCTATGCTTTCTTTAAATTTAGATTCTCGCCCCATGCTAAAACTAAATATTCAAGGACATGAATTTAATGGGCTACTGGATACAGGTGCAGACCTTAGCATCATCTCTCGTCAAGAATGGCCAAAACATTGGCCATTACAACAAGCCACTCAAACGCTTCGAGGCCTAGGAGTGGCGACTAATCCCCATAGAAGTGCAATGGTATTAGATTGGAAGGATCCTGAAGGATGTGAAGGAACTATACAGCCATATGTATTGGATCATCTTCCCGTAAATTTATGGGGACGAGATGTCCTAGATCAATTAGGTTTGACATTAACAAATAACATCAACCAAAATGCACCCACTATTATGACTAGACAAGGTTTTAGGAAAGGAAAAAGATTAGAAAAACAAGAACAAGGTATAGCAGCACCAATACAAATAGATCAAGGAACAGACAGACATGGGTTGGATTTTCAGAAAGGGCCACTGAGACAATAAAAATTACTTGGAAATCAGAAAGACCAGTATGGGTTCCTCAGTGGCCCCTGACTAAAGAAAAGATACAAGCAGCCCATGACCTGGTCAAACAACAATTAGCAGAAGGACATATACAACCTTCTGTATCTCCCCATAATACTCCCATTTTTGTCATCAAAAAGAAATCTGGTAAATGGAGATTATTGCAAGATTTAAGAGCCATTAATAATGAGATGGTTATTATGGGACCTGCTCAATCAGGGATTCCTCAATTGTCTGCTTTGCCAAAAACCTGGTATGTTTTAGTTATAGATATTAAAGATTGTTTTTTTTCAATTCCAATTCATCCTGAGGATAGTCCACGTTTTGCATTTACTATCCCTGCACTGAATCATGAAGGTCCTGATCAGAGATATGAATGGAAAGTACTCCCTCAAGGGATGGCTAACAGCCCAACTATGTGTCAAATTTATGTTAACAAAGTAATCCAGCCACTTAGAAATCAAAATCCTGAACTACAAATATTTCACTATATGGATGATGTATTATTAGCACACAAAGATAAAAACACATTGCTAGAATGTTATGCCACACTTACAAACTTATTAAAAAATTATAATCTAGAGATAGCAATAGATAAAGTACAATTAAATTTTCCAATTAATTATTTAGGAGTTCTATTATCCTCAACCATGGTCCGTCCACCAAAAATTCAAATACGAGTAGATCAACTCAAATCACTTAATGACTTTCAAAAGTTATTAGGAGACATAAATTGGATAAGGCCTTATTTAGGTATACCAACAGGAGAGTTGGGACCTTTATTTGATATCCTAAAAGGTCCATCAGATCCAAATTCACCCCGAATGTTAACGCCTGAAGCAAGAAAGGCATTAAAAATCATTGAAACATATATGGAAAATATGCATTTGGATAGAATTGATATAAGTTTGCCTTTATTATTTATTGTACTACCAACAAAAAATATTCCTACAGGAGTATTTTGGCAAGAAGGTCCATTATTATGGATACATTTATCTTATTCTCCTAACACTATTCTTACTAGGTATCCTGAGGCTGTAGGACAATTAATACTCAAAGGAATAAAAGCAGCAAAGGGAGTGTTTGGAATTTCTCCCAATAAAATTATTACTCCATATACTATGAATCAAATTGATGAGTTAGCTAATGAGTTAAATACTTGGGCAATAATCATGTGCAAATCTAATGTTTCATTTGATAACCACTTACCATCTAATCCTTTATTGTCTTTTTGGTCATTGCATCCTGTAATTTTTCCAAAAATGACAAGAAAAACACCTATCATGAATGCTCCAAATATATTCACTGATGGGTCAAATAATGGTACAGCAGCAGTAGTTACCCCTGATCAAACTTTTACATTTTTAGTACCCAAACAATCAGCTCAAAAGGTAGAGCTTAATGCAGTTTTACAAGCTTTTGTGATGTTTAAAGATTCTGTATTTAATTTATTTTCTGATAGTCAGTATGTAGTTAATGCTATAGTATCTCTTGAAGATGCTGGTAGGATTTCCCCTTCTTCTACTGTTTTCTCTTTGCTTTCCACTATACAAAGTCTAATCTGGGACAGAAAAGATCCATTCTTTATAGGACATATCAGGGCACATACAGGATTGCCTGGAGCCCTTAGTTTGGGCAATGATTTAGCAGATAAAACTACACATGACATACATATTTTCTCTACACTAGAAGAAGCTATAAATTTTCATAAAAAGTTCCATGTCAATGCTAATACTTTACAAAAGCGTTTTAAAATAACTAAGGAACAAGCTAGACAAATAATAAAACAATGTCAAAATTGTGTGACCTTTTTACCACAAGTTAATCTTGGAGTCAATCCTAGAGGATTGATACCTAACCATATTTGGCAGATGGACGTCACACACTTGCCAGAATTTGGAAAATTAAAATATTTGCATGTTACAGTTGATACTTCTTCTGGATTTTTGATGGGCTCCCTTCATGCCGGAGAAAAAACTAAAGATGTTATAGCTCATTGCTTACAAAATTTTGCCACTGTGGGTGTTCCAAAACAGTTAAAAACAGATAATGCCCCTGGTTATACTTCTACCTCTTTTAAACAATTTTGCTCAACATTTGGCATTACTCATATAACAGGAATCCCATACAATCCACAGGGACAAGGCATAGTTGAAAGAGCTCATCAAACTATTAAAATGTACTTATTAAAGCAAAAAGAAGGAATTGGGAAGGGGTATATATTCCCCAAAGATAAACTTAAAATAACCCTTTTTACTCTAAACTTTTTAAATTTGGATTCATCAGGACTTAGTGCTGCGGAAAGGCATATGTGTCCAAAAAATGTACATAAGCCCAAGGTACTTTGGAAGGATATTCTAACAGGACAATGGAAAGGTCCTGACCCAGTAATTGTCTGGAGTCGGGGGTCTGTTTGTGTGTTTCCACAGGGAGAACAGCAGCCGATTTGGATTCCAGAGAGATTAACCAAGGTCCTGACCCAGTGATTGTCTGGAGTCGGGGGTCTGTTTATGTGTTTCCACAGGGAGAACAGCAGCCGATTTGGATTCCAGAAAGATTAACTAAAGCGATTTCTACAGACCAAAAAGAAGATGATTTGGCTCAAATCCATAACAACTGATATCCAAAACTCCAGTTTGGCTATTCTTACATCTGCAACAGAACCAGGATGCTTTTTTCAATATCTATTTTATTATTGCCCTTTGCCATATCATGAAGTTCTATTTTGTTTTTTGAGCTCATACAGACCTAGGTTAATGTTTTGCTGATCAGTTCTATTTTTTGACTATAGAGTTTTTAAACATTGCAATGGAGATTTCACCTGTAAAAAGTTATAAGGCCTTTACTATAATGTTATGTGTTGTATGTATTATATTATGTGTGCACACTTGTGTTTTGTGTTATATGTTTGAATGTATGTATGTCCATATATCATATATGATGAGCGCTCATGATAAAATGGATCCAAATATTTTTTTTTAATTCACGTGATTTAAATGGTTTAATTTAATTGGGTAAACAGCTGTTAAAGATTGTTTTAATATGTGAACACAAAAGAAGGTTAACAGATCTGTTTGTTTACTTTCACCTTTCCTTTTCATTATATTTAATAATTCTCTTAAAGATAATGTAAATTGTTAAGAAAATTGTTTTCTTTTAGTGCCTTCTGTAATGTTACATAATTTTTTCTTTAGCCATTATTGCCAGAATTCCTATCTTCATCCCAGTGCTGGTGAAGTCAAAGATAAAACCAATCTACAGCTTCTACAATAGCCATCACTGAACTGCTTGCAGAACTTGCCTGGACACATTGTGAGCTCACCTGTATGCATTGTGAACTATCTGTTGGTGCAGCGACTTGTGGTAGTGTTGGGGTATTTTTGCTGATGATGTCATCGGTGGTACAATTTTTCCAAAAGGAGCCGTCAATTGGCTTGGTGTATCTTCCTCCCTTCTGCTTGTCATGATTGTCCAGCTAAAATTTGGGGGCCAACAGAGGTGAGGCAAAGAACCTCACCCCCCCACTGGTACAAAGACCTCTCCACAGGTGTGGCTGTATATTGGACCGGTAGTCAATGACAGGTAAGATCCAATTGCAATGGTACCAACCTAACGGGTAAGGACCATATGTACTATTGGACAACCTAAGGCAGGCACGGTCCCTAAGCCACATGCTTTTTGTTTAAACAGAGAGGGGGAGATGTTGAGAGCCACAGCCGAAGGGGCCCCAGCAAACTTCCAGCTGCCGGCTGATGATTGGCTCACAGCGGCCCCAGCAACATCTAGCTGATTGGCTCCTCTGCGGTGATGCTCATTGGGCTGTTTCCCTGCCCTTTCAGACCACGGAGCTGCTCATTGGGGGACTTTTTTGGCTCCGCCCACGTGACCCAGCCAATCGGCCTCAAGAGCAGGAGGATTGTGGGAGGTGGAGAGAAGCTTGTGTGGGAGAGAGAGGCTTGTGGAAAGCCGGTGGTGGCAGTTGAGGCTCTGAGGGTTTTTCCTGAGAGGCTGTTTTGTTTGGCGTGTGTGGTTCTAAAAATAAAGTTAGTTTCTTTTGACAAGTGGCTCCTGATTGTGCCCAGCCAGACTGCGGCACATCATGACAGAGCGTGTGGTGGAGGGAAGCAGCTCACATCATGGTGATCAAGAAGCAGAGAGAGACTCCACTCTGCAGATACAAATATGTAAAAAATATACAAATATATAAAAAATTAGCCACACCCTAATTCCCTCCTCCTCCAGCCACACCCTACCACTTCAGTTACCACTCATTTAATCCCTATCAGGGGATTAATTCACTGATTGGGTTAAGACTCTCACCACCCAATCATTTTTCCTCTGAACCATCTTGCATTGTCTCACATGTCAGCTTTTTGGGGAAAACTCACATCAAAACCATAACAGAGTGATTTTAAAACAAAAATGAGTTAAGGGAACAGCTTTCTGGAAACACTTCAGTGCCCTCCATTACAGTTTAGAGGATACACGTTATATAACATGGCTTGCAAGAGCCCCCACTTTGTATAGTACTCTGGGGTTGGCTCTCTTGCAGGACCTTGAAGACACCACACTCTTTCTAGCCTCAGAACCTTCACAGATGCTGTCCTTCATAAGGTGTCCTTCCCTTGCTAAGGCCCATCAGTTCATGGGAGATTGGGTGGGGAGCCCTTTGGTGTGTGTCCCTCTGTGGCTGAATTACAATTCCTTCTTCCCTTTTCTCCAGTGGCTCTTGTAGAGGTATTGAGTCTCATCAGTGTCACTCTGTTCCTCTCTAAGGTCCCAGTTCCAACAGTATAAATCTTTGGCTCCCGGCCCCACAACCCTGTCCTTGCCCCCCTAGAGCTCTCTCAACTCTAACCAATCTCATTGCTTCAAAATTCTTTTCAACACTTTCAATTCATGACATTATTTCTTAGCCTGGGAAACAAACACCTGTGGTGACAGCCATTCTGCCCTCTATTGCCTTGTGTCCAGTCCTTTAGTGTGTTGCTCCAAACACAGCATACCCCCACTGGTATGAGTTGGCAGCCTCTTCGGGTCTACCTAGAAGCCTAGCGCCCAAGCTCTCTGCAGTTTTCCTGTGCTTTTCTCACTGCTGCTTTCTCAGCTCCTTGCCCCAGTAAAACTGTCAACTTTTGTTTTTCTAGAAATTGGCCAAAATCTCATTTTTGAAGTGTTGTTTCACATATCTCATCCATCATTTCAATGGATTTGGGGAAGGAAGATGGCGCTTGGGTTCTGCCAATTATCCAGACATAAAGTTTCCAGCCATAATTTTTCATGTGCAGTACTAGAAACCTACAGGCTGTGTTGGAGCTGACTCCAGGGGCAGGAAGCCATCTTTAAAGTGGACTTTACCTGTGACAGTGCTGGAATTTGTGGAATGACCTAATTGGAACTGTTGGGAAAATGGAGTAGGCATACAGAGTTG
Organism: Marmota marmota marmota; assembly: GCF_001458135.2. Lineage (NCBI taxonomy): Eukaryota > Metazoa > Chordata > Mammalia > Rodentia > Sciuridae > Marmota > Marmota marmota. The sequence goes on along the minus strand of NW_026000153.1, from coordinate 25,344,526 downwards.
TGTTCTAAGAAAGACCCAGACTGGGTCTGGGGTTGTGGCTCAGTGGTAGAGCACTTGTCTAGCACATGTAAGGCATTGGGTTCGATCCAAAGCACCACATAAATAAATAAATAAATACATTCATACATACATATACAACTAAAATTAAAAAAAAAAAAATTAAAGACCCAAACTGCTAGAGATTAGAATGATATAGGTTCAACAGAAAAAAAAACTTTCTTAGAAGCCCAGAGAAGATCTCCTCCCTCTCACCTTATTTGAATTGCCTTGACCTTTATACCATCAGAAATTAATGTTTAACCAGTACACAGACTACAAATACAGATAGGGAAACGTGGGTTCCAAGTTGCAAAGAACGTAACTGCTGAACACCAAGTTTTCAGCTGCTTCTCCACATGCTTCTCAGTTTCCAAAGCTAAAGGATCCCAGACAGGAGAGTCAACCAGTAAGGAACCAGAATTCCTAGCAGGTGAGTCTCTGGCATTATACTCTTATCATATTACTATTGTTAGAAATGGTAACACTCAAACTTCACTCCTGGAATGCACATTATTGAATATTTGATGCAAGCATAACTCTCTGGAAAAATGTGGGTTATTATTAGCCAAATGCTCCCTCTTGTGCTGAAAGTTTAGCAGAGGTTCAGTTCTATGGGGACTATCTGGCTGGTTGCCCACTCAGATGCACACAGGCGCGCACGTGCACACACAGACATACACACATACACAGTCATGTGCTGAGTACCTGAAAATGACTTCATGCCTGCAACTCTACAGCAAATGCAGGTGACACATGAAATCTACTTATCCCTACCATGTACCACTGAGCTGATGTGGGTACTTCATTCCCCTCAGCCTCTGTTTCTTTTTCTTTAAAATGAGAATTTTAATGGTACCTAACTTGTGGGGAGCATTGTGAGGATTAAATTATAGAACATTTTCAACATATACGTGTGAGATAATTAATAAATATGATAAATATGAAAACTTATTTGTGATCTGAATAATATCCATGGTTCTGTGAAGGGCCCTCTCTTTTTTTTTCTTTTTTTTTTTGACACGTGGTATTGTCTACTTAGAGCTAAGTTTGTTTTTTTACCTAAGCAGTGTGAGTTGAGGAGAATTCAAAGCTCTTTCCTGCCAACTTTTGTGCTGATTATAATTGCCATTAGAAGATAGAATCCTTGAGAAGAAATCAGTGGTCCTCATCCAATGTGAGTTAAAACCATAATTTTTAAATATTCAGATTGTGTCAGGCTCCATCCAAAAAGAGATTTGCATCCTTTATCTCTAACCATAGCCTCATTTCACAAGTGGGCAAATTAAGAAGTACTAAGGGGGGAAGGGCAAAAATCTCATAAGTAGGAAAGATAAAATTAGAACAGAAATTGTTCTCAACTTCATAGCCCAGTACTTTCTGCACTCCTGCCATTCTGAGAAAAAATTTTAAGCACTTATTTGGGCCCCATGAGAACCTCTTGAGATTAAGTTGTAGGATCAAAGATGTGGTGAAGGAGCAGGACTGTGAGTAGGAGGGGAATGTGATGTGGGTGAGGATTGGGACATGCCAGGTGAGGCAGCCAGGGCACAGCTAGGAAGGGAAGGGGAAGTACAGGGCTAGAGGGAGGGCAGAAAGTTCTGGGCATCCAAGACAGTATACAGGGTCAGCAGCCATCAAACCAACTAGGGCTGGCATGGCCTTCTAGGCAGATCTCCCTACAAACAGCCCTTTGCTCCCAGTTCTGAGACATCCCCCAACAAAATGGGCTCAGCCCTTGGTGCTTCATGGTCCACTAGCCATAAAGGACGTGCTCTTGGATGATTCCATGAGTCAAGGAAGTCATGGATGATAAATGCTTCTCAGAATGCTGGGGTCAAATTAGTTCAACATTTAGTCTTACTCTTTGGGTTTACCTAGAAGAAGGTGCACAAAACAGATGCCCTGGTAGAGTTTTTACTCTGATTGCCTCTCAGAGTAGATGCATGACATACTTTGATCCACAGCAATGTTGGCACTGTTTGAAATCTAAATCAAAATTTTCAGTGTTAAAATTACCCAGGAGCCAGGTAGCACGTGCCTGTAATCCCAGAAGCTCAGGAGACTGAGGCAGAAGGATTGCAAGTTCAAAGCCAGCCTCAGCAACTTATTGAGGCCCTCTCAAAATAAAAAAAAAAAAAAATGAAAAAAGACTAGGAATATGGCTCAGTGGTTCAATCCCCATTCCAAAAAAAAAAAAAAAAGCATGAAGCATGCCGAGCATGTGAAGAAACAGCTATTTTCAGGCTCAAAGAAAAGGTTTTCATGTTTGTGTAGGGTCACTTGAGTAATCAACTCAGTAATTTAGTGTCTTATTATATGAAGTGACAAAAGTTTCACTCCACCAAGGACATCATACAATTCTAAACACATGTTGAGCTTCAAATATATAAAGGAAATCTTGGTACAACTATGGGGAGAAAACAACAAATATATTACCATATTGGGAAATCTCAATACATCTTGACCAATTATAATTGTCCTTCTGTATCCATGAAAGATGGGTTCCAGGACCCCGGTGGATAAAAAAAATCTGCTGATGTGCAAGTGCCTAATATTGAGTGGCAAAATATTTGCATATAACCTATGCTATCTTCCCATGTATTTTAAATCATATCTAAGTTAGTTACATTTTATTAGTTAGTTATTTACTGCAATGTAAACACTACACAAACAGGTGTTATACTATATTATTCAGAGATAATGACAAGAAAAAATAGCCTGTAGATGCTTAGATAACATTTTAAAAAATATTTTCGATCCATGTTTTACTAAATCCTCAGACTCGGAGGCTGACGGTGTAGTAAATTGGATGACAGATCAAACAAACAATATATTAGTAAAAGTTCAGAAAATGTCAACAACACAAGTAACAATCTTGGCATATTGGACATATATGGGACCCTAGCCCTAATAATTAGAAAACACAGTTCTTTCTCAAGTGCACCTGAAAGGCTCACAAAAGCAGAGGTAATATTAGTCCATATTGAAAATCTCATCATCTCTCAGAGAACTCTCATCACACAGTCAACTCAGTAATTTAGTGTCTTATTATATGAAGTGACAAAAGTTCCACTCCACCAAGGACATCATACAATTCTAAACGTGTGTTCTCTGATCACCATTTAATTAAGTCAATTAAATTATAACTAAAAAGCTAAGCAAATGCTCTCTTTCTTGCTATATATATGTATCTGGACCTTTCTTGAAATGCTACTGAATAACTCATGCACCAACAAAAAAAATGTAATAGAAATTATATACTACTTATAAATGATAATAAAAAAGTGCTGCAAATTAAACTTTGAGTTGTGTATTGAGAGCAGTGCAGAGAGGAAAGTATATAGTTGTAAATACTTATATTAGAAAGTTTAAAAGTCCAAAAATTAATGAGACAATCTACCAACCAAAGATGTCAGGAAAAGAACAGCAGAATAAACCAAAAAATTAGTGAATGCAGACAATAATAAATATCATGAGGGGAAAAATGTCAATGAAAAGAAAAAAATGGTGAAACAGAGAGGGTCAAAAAAGCCAATTTTTTAAAAAGCTCCAACACTAATTAAATAGATACTGTTCTGGCAAGATTAACTACAGATAAAAATAGAGAAAAATAAGCAATACCATTGTAATGAGAAAAAGGATATAATTATAGACCCAGTGAAGCAAAAAGGTAATATCACTTTTAAAAACCTTGTCATTGATTTTTTTAAAAATTGACAAAATAACATCAAATTGGATTTGAGGAGAAATAAAAATTCAGAATAGTTCTTTAATAATTAAATAAGTAGATTCCTTTAAAACATTCCCTCAATAAGAGAGGAAGAGCCTAAATTGTTTTGTGTGTGATTTCTAACACTTTTTTAAGGATTGTACAACTCCAAATTTAAAAATTATTGTTTTGGGAATCAAGAGGGGAAATTGTCCTTGGATTAGTTTATAAGAACATATAATTTGACACTTAAATTAGAGCAAGTTGATTTTAGGAAGTGAAAATACAATTGGGAGTGTGGAGATGCCAGGAATTGAATTCAGGGACACTTGACCACTGAGCCACATTATCAGCCCTATTTTGCATTTTATTTAGAGACAAAGCCCCACTGAGTTGCTTAGCGCCTCACTTTTGCTGGGACTGGCTTTGAACTTGAGATCCTCCTTCCTCAGCCTCCGGAGCCACTGGGATTACAGGCATGCACCACCGTGCCTGGTTACAATTTTACTTATGAAATAGATGCAAAAGTTCTACACAAAATGGTAGTGCATCCAAGTTTTATCCTGAGAGTAAAAATATACTTGAAAATGAGAAAATTTATTAATGCTATTAGAATAGTTTTCTGTGGCTAAAACAAAATACTTGAGATAATCAACATAAAAAAAATAAAAGGTTTATTTTGGCTCACAGTTTTGGAGGTTTCAGTTCATGATTTGAGTCTTTGATGAGGCAGAATGTCATGCCACGGACTTATGGCAGAGGGAAACTCATTCACTTCATAGCCAGGTGCTAAAGAAAGGAGGAGGAAATTGCTGGAATTCCAATATTCCTTTCAAGGGCACATGCCCAATGACCTAACTTCCATTAGGCCCCCATCCTTGAAATTTCCACCCCTTTCCAACAGTACACTGGGCTGGGGATACAGCCTTCAACACATAGGCCTTTGTGGAACATTCTAGATCTGAACAGTGGTTCATCCCATTAACAATCTACATGAGGAATGTCATATGACTTCTCTCTTTTGACATAGAAATGAATTTGATAAAAATTACACATCTATTAATTGTAAAAATAAGCATAGGAGAAAACATAGTAAAGAATTTCAGTCAAATGCTACAATTAATAGTGAGATGTGAGAAGCACTCCTTTTATAGCCAATCTGATAGAATGTTTGCAACCACTGCTTCTAATCAACCATGTCCTGAGCAGGGACATTTTCTAGTAGCCCCATTTTAAAAAAGTAAAACATATATTTGTATTACAACAGTATGAATATGATCTACAACAATTGAAGCAAAGTGTAGTCCTGTAGTCCAATTATGCATAATGGGGAATTTTAAAAAACTACTTCAGTTTTTGGACTGCAGATTAATCAAATAAAAATAAATTAAGCATTCATTTCTCCGTAGCACAAGCTGCATTTCAAGAGCTCAACAGCCACATGTGGCCTGGGGCTATGATATTAGCACAGCAGTAGCACACTAAGGCCAGGAAATAAATCAAAGGTAAATAGTCTAGAAAGAAACAATTGTTTACATGGAGATCAACCTGAATTAACAGACACGTTATTAAAACGTTCAAGAGAATATGGTTAGGTATAGTACAAGGGTCAATACACAGAATTCAATTACAATTCTATAAGTTAGCAATAAACTGCTGCTTTGGGGCAATTTCCTGGAGGAAAGGAAATCCTTTCTTGGATTACCAACTGAAAGTTCTTTTCAATATGGATGAGAAATTGTATTTTCACTTCTGACAAACGCTTGTGTTTCTATGGAGCTGGCTTTTGCTTATTGATAAGGTCTTTTATATCATACACCTGTCTCATCATTATCAGTATATCTTTTAAAGGTCTTTCTCTAGTTTCTATAGTTTGAAGAACAGATATTCTCATGAATCTAGTCAAATTTGTCACTATTTTGTGGTTAACTGAAGAAATGAGTCATTTAAGAAATCCTCTTCTTCTGTTGGCTTCAAAAGTTTACCCTTCACAATCAGGATGAAACCATCAGGATTCCATGTTTTTCCAAGCGAATTGCCAGTTGTTTTTTTTTTTTTTTTTCCTGATTGACCTGAAATGCCATGTTTGTTAATTTTTCCATATTTGGAGGGACTTTCTCTGGGCTCTCTGTTCTGTTTAATTGACCATGTGTCTATCTCTACATCCCACACACTACATTCTTTTAGCATCATTATATTCATGACTGCAGAACAATATCTCCATCATATTTTTCTTTCTCAGATATGCACTGGCCTTCCTTCAGCTTTTGCTTTTCCATTCATATTTCAGATTCAAAGACCCATGTTGAGATTTTGATTATAATAACATTGAATCTGCTCACCAATTGGAGGAAAAGAGAAATATTTATAATCATGTTCCTCTTCAGGGATGGGCACTTATTTCTATTTTTTTTTTTCAGAAGTACAAGCCTTGCATATCTTTGGTTAAATAGATTCATCCCTACTGTTTCATTTCTGATGTCAATTCTACATGGTCATTATCACTGTGGATGGGTGAAGCCCAGAGTTACTCCTCTTGGGTGGTGAAGGCAGACCCGGTTCCAGAACCTCGAGTCCCTGTGCTTTCTCTGTACCTTCTGCACACCAGCTCACAGCTTCTTTTCTACCTCCTAAGTAAATCTCAAGATCCGTCGACTGTCTCCCGCTCCTGCCCAAACCTCCAATTTACTCTCCAAGCAACAGCTTCTGTGATTTTTCAACTCGGACCTGAGACTTGTCTGCTTTCTGCTCCAAACCTCTCCAGGGCTTTGTTTTCCCTCCGGGTGTCCAAGCGTGGTCCCAGGTCTTCCTGGGCATCATGAGTCTCCTCCCCAGCCTCTTATTTTTGTTAACTCATATGAAATTAAAAAATAAAATTTTACCCAGTAAAGGTACCCTGTGATGTTTTAGTACATGTATACATTGTGCAGTGTTTAAATCAGGTTGAACATAACTGTCTCTTCCAGCATTTATCATTTCTTTATGATAAAAACATTCAATATCCATTCTTCTAGGATCTTGGAGATACACAGTACAATGTCCTTTTCTGTCATCACCCTCCTGTGCAGTAGCACATCAGAACTTCTTGCTTCAGTCTAACTGTAACTTATTCCCCCCATCAACCTCTCCTCATTCCTCGCTCCTTGGTATCCTCCGCAGCCTCTGGTAACCACCATTCTGCTCTCAGATTCTGTGAAATCCACTTTTTATATTCTTCATGAGTGTCATCATGTGGTAGTGAAGAGACAACCTTCAGCATGGGAAAAATATCTGCAAACTCTACATCGGACAAGGGGTAAATATCCAGAACATGTAAGAGACTCAAAAAAGTCAGTAGCAAAATAATGAGTAACCCAATTAAAACATAGGCAACGGACTTCAACAGACACTTCTAAAAGCAACAACAAACAAAAAAAAGATACAATTGGTCAAAAGGTTTATGAAAACTTTTGTCAACATCATGAATCATCAGGAATATAAACTAAAACCACAATGAGAGAGCTCCTCCCTCCGGTGAGAACACACCCTCTTTCACACACCTGCAGCACAACCACAGTTGGCAGCTGTAGATTTCTCTCTCAGCTTATTCTTTCATGAGCCACTCTGTTCTGTAATGCAGCACAGCAGGCAGACCCAGCCGTGCCCACGCAAGCTGGCCTGCTGATGAGGAGATATGAAATGCCCTCAGGGATACTCTGAGCTGTGTGAACTTCAATACATTTTCTAACTTCTCTGGACCTCTGTTTCTTCATCTGTAAAATAGGGCTGATGATAATAGCTACTTCATAAAGTAGTTTTGAGAGATTGAATGGTCCTGTGTAAAAATGCCTATAACAGAAACTTTTTTCTTCACTTACCACAATATTTTTATTTTTATGGATGATTTTTAGTTACGCATAATGAAAGGAAAGTGACCACAACACTCAGAGCAACCAAGAGATCTTTATTGCAGCAGTGCAACAAAGAGAAAAGAAAGAAGGAAAGAAGTGGGAGGGGCAGCTGGGGAAGGCTTTTATAGCCCTTCTGCTGTGCTGCCTAAATCTAACAGGGTCTCTGGGTTTGCAAGCTGCCTTGTTGGCACACAAGGGGGTTAAGTGCTTGGCCTTGAGCGGCAGGCTACGTGTTCAGCCTTGAGCAGGAGGGCGAAGCGCTCAGCCTTGAGCGGGGGCTTGGGCGTTTGGGCTTGAAGCAAACAGGTGATAAAGAATCAGACAGAGGGTTTGAGCGGCCAGGTCATCCTGCAGCTAACTTTGTTTGGCATGCCCTGCAGACAGCTTACTCAGCCTGTCCTGCACCTAACACATAACAGTAGAATCTACTTTGACATAATTATACAAACATGGAATTTATCTTATGCTAATTAAAATGCAAGGCATTATTATGGTGACTCTTTATGAAATGGAAGTTTCCACTCACAGCACCATTCCCCGGGTCTAGGCATTTGTATCCAACTCCTCACCATAACCTGGGCTTTTGTGTGTAGCCAGTATTTTTTGGTATCCTGTTCTGGATAGAGCTATGTGTTCTTCAACAACCCACTGGAGTCCTGTGTGCACATATTTAGCTTAATGGAGTCCCCCAAGCTCCTGGTCAATCCTGCACTCCAAGTTCCCCACTTGATCACAGGTATCTGAGCAAGGTCAAGCCTGGGCTGCCTTTGTACCTCAGGACAGGGAGGTGTTAGCTTAGGAGACTATTTGTTCAGCTTGATACTGGCTCTTCCTGCAGAGCTCCAGTCCTGCCTCTCCTCTGTGGTCAGGGCTGAGCTCCATATGGGAGCGTGAGCCATCCTCCTTTCTGTTCCCAGCTCACCCTGATGGTGGCGCCTGGGGCGCTCAGGAGCTCCCATCTGTGCAGACCAGCCTAATCCCCTTATGCCTTTCTGCTCCACGTGGCTGCTGCCCACCCCACCCGTAGGACCAGGTCCTCTCAGTTATCCTCAGCCATTCCCTGCTCCTTGCACTGCAGCCCTGCCGCCTTGTGAATCCTGATGCCCTGGAGGGCTCTGCCTGCATCCTGGCTCCTGCTCCTGTGCAGAGATCCTGCTTAAAGCTGGAGTTGGACAACTCTCCTCGTGGAAGTCATGACTCAGGACTGTGCCATGGCCCTGAACATGTATATGCGTGTGTGTGGCCCTGAACATGTATATGTGTTGTGCCTGTATGTGTGTGTACATGCATGTGTTAAAGTGTACTCATATGTGCTTTAGTGCATGTGTGGCAAATGTGTGCATATGGACACATGTGTGTGCATGCATGTGTGAGTGTGGGACAGAGGAACCTGCATGCTGCTGCTTATCTGACTTGACTCCTATTCTCCACCCTTCCTCATCTGCACAACCCAGACCCTTTGCTAGGCTCACATGATTGTGTGCACATTAAAGAGAAACTAAATTCAGCCCCTTGAATTGCACTGTCAGCCTGGATGCTTCTTCCCATTATAGCCCACGGGCAGAGGAGAGATAAGTGCTGCTTTGAACATCAGCAGGCTGAAGGGTCGCAGAACAGGGCTTGGAGTGAGATGATCCTGGGTTCAAATCCTAATCTGCTCCTGGTTTCATTTTCTGATCCAGGAAGCAGCTTGGCACCCTGCATCTCTCTCCCTCCTGCATAAGGAGAGTCACAGTAGTCTCTCACAGAAGGAGCAGACCCCGAGAAGGGCTCCTCATATGCGGGGCTGACCATTTATTTACCCATGGAATGGAGCCTGTGGTTTCTGAGTAGCCAGAAGAGTGCCCGGGAGTGCTGGCCCTGAATCCCATACAGGGACCAGGAACTCGGGGCTCATATTTCCCTGGCCACTTCCACGGCCCCCACAGACTGCACTGTTCCACTTCGTTCTGCCGGGCTCCTGGATGACTCTCACATCCTGTGGGGGGCAGGAGGTGCTGGGAGAGTGGGAGATGCTCTGGGTAAATAATGCAGAGCAAGCTGCTCTGATTGGCTTCAGGGAGGCGGACACTTTGTCTACATAAATGGCAATAGCATCCTCTGTGTCTTTTAACTGTCACCAAGGAGAAGGGAGAGAGAGAGCGGACAGAGAGAAGCAACTCCCGGCTGCCTGTGAGTACGATTCTTTGTCCTCATGGCTCAGGGCCAGACCTTAGCGTCCACATCCTGGAAGGCTGCAAACCTGGGGGTCGGGGTGGGTGCTTTGCAGTTGGCTCTACCTGTCTGACTCCCTCTCCTTCAGAAGGAAGGCTAAGACTGCCAGAGGAGACAGCTGAACATCTAGTGTGTGCAGGTGGTGGGGGTGCTATGGGAACTTTTTAAGAAATTAGGTACCAACCTAGGTCAGCCTAATTCTTTTGAGTCTTCTCTGAGCAACAAGTACAACAAAGAATCTGGAACTTTGAATGTTATTTTTTAGCACATGTTCTTTGAGCCATGATAGCAGCATAACCAAGTGAGTGGAAATTGATTTCCAGGCTGGTTCCTGTGCACATAGAGCCCTAGAGGCTGTGGAGTGAGGTGGGGAAGGAGGAGGCTGTGGGGCTCAGGGACCGGGTGTGCTCTGCAGGTGAAGGAGAGCTACTAGCATCTTCCCACGGGACTGGAGTAAAATATAAATAAAATAGGAGGTCTGATTTTATAAAGGGTCAGGCACGCAGTAGGTGCTCAATAATTGGGAGCAAGTAAATGACAAGATGCTGCTGAGTGGTCCACTGAAATTCAGCAGGTGACCTGGATTTTCCCCTTAATCATCTTTCTCTCTCAAAGGCTTGCAGGGTTCTGCTCCCTACAGATAATTTCTCATTCACATAAGCAGTGTTACTCCATCTGAAACAGAATCAAAATAAAGGTGCACCTGCTGTGTAACCACTGACCCTCTTTGCAGTTGTCAAGGGTGTCAGAGAGAAACAGACTCTTTTTGTTGAGGGCCACCCCATGCTCCAGCTGGTGGTCTTACGAGCCCTAAGCAAGGACAGCAGACATCCCGGAACAACGATGCAGTAGCATATAGAGGTGTCTGGATGTTTTTTAAGGAGACAAAATCCTGTCTACCTCATCCTCTTTTTCTCTCTCCTGGGCACAGGGTGGGTAAGCTTCTGTGCACAGTCAGTGTGAATAAAATAATTAAAATAAAATTCTCCTTTCAATCCTCTGTGCGTTGGAAGAAATGGCGGGGGATCTGGTGATATTTGTTTTCCCTTCTTGGAAATGTCAATTATTCTGTAGGCTTTACCCTATGCTCTTGGAACCTCAACTTGTGTCTTGTGGGAAGTCTGGGGAAAGGTTCTGGGGAAATTAGAACCCTAAGCAATTTAGAAGAATGGTCTTGATGTTTTTCTCAGCGCTTATAAACATTTCTGAATGGAGACACTCAGGGACACAAATACACCTTGCCAGGATAGGGAGCATCCATTGGCACATGGGCTTCTAGGAAATATTGAAATCCCACGGCATTCTGAGTGGTGGCTGAGGGACCCTAGGCAAGAGGGAAATGGGCTTGTCTTCCATATGTAAAAAAGCCATATGTTAAAAAACCACTCTGGAGCTGCATGGGCTGAGATAAGCATGTGCTTGCCCAAGTTGATTTCCTCTTTTCTAAGGGTGGAGTGGGGGGCGATGTTGCTGCTTTGCAGAGCTGATGTTCAAATAGAGAAAACAGGCAGAGTGCTTGCATGGTGCTCTGTACGGCACCCATTCAACCCACTTTATTTTGGAGAAGATGAGAACAAGCACCTCTTTTGGGCCACAAAGGAGACTAGAGTTTGTTCAGTCTCTGTTTCCACTGAGATCAACCCATGTGAAGAGGCGGATGAGGAGGCTCATACTTCTTACTGGAAGCCACGTTCTCCTGTTCTCCTGTGTGGGGTGAACGGGCAGGATCCCTAGAACTGCATTTCAGTTGCAGATACTGCCTTCCCAGCCTGTGTGGAAGGCCCTGTTGGGGTCTGGGATCTATGTGATAGACTCTCAAGCTATCATAACACTGGCTTGTGAGAATATGACACTTTCTTGTGCACTTGATGGCCTAATAGTAATAATAATAATAATAATAATAATACTCAGCTTGCTGTTTTGTTGAGTGATAAATGAGAAAATTCATACCAAATGTTTAGTGGGAGGTTAGGCAAAACTGATTTTTTTTGACAATAGAAGCTGGCAAGCAAATGTAAATGTGTTCTTGGGATTTGACTTGGAAGAGCCTCAAATCTAGGCTTCTTGGCAACATCGGGTAATAAGCCGGCAACTGTGCAATATAAGGAATAATGAAGGGTCACAGTGAACTGGGAAGTCAATATTTACTACTGATCTGGCTCATGAAAAAAAAATGAGACTCCCCAACGAGAGTGCCAAGGCATACCAAATAGATTCACAATGCCAGGTGTCCAATATTTATAATAGATGATAAACCAATATATGACATGGTCACAGGATGTTATTAATGTTTTGAAAAGAAGCAACTAGCTAGAACATAATTCAAATCATGTCAAGCCTATAAGAAAAGCAGATGGCTATGATCTCTTGTAGACTATTAATGTGACTTCAAAAGCGTAAGAGAAAGAGGGAAAGAATTGAGGGGGTGAATAAGGAATAAAACAAACATGTTTAAGAAGGTGGGAGAATGCTTTCTATCTAAGGAAAATCTTTCCTGGCATAACACTGAAATAAAATGAGAACGAGGGAGAAATGTTAAAATTAAAATGACATAGTAGTTCTTATCTAAACTTTTTAAAAATAGCAAACATGAATGAAAGTGATAAGATTCAAATGATTTTGAATTTAAATGTTTTACAATTTACAATTTAAAATTTGAATGGATGAGAAAAACTAACAGAGACTGGCATTCATGCTTATAATCCCTCCATGGTGGTCTTTCTGTGCTCTCCTGTTTTTTTTCCTGAAAGAAATGTGGCAACTCACAGAAAGAACTGCACAACTCCCTCCTCTTGAGGGCACTGGGGAATTAATATCCTTGAGGGACAGATTGGGTGGGTGTCACCTGCATCATGGTGCTGTAGTGCACGACTCTCTTAACACAAGCAGTGCTGTTCATAAGAGTAAGTGCCTGCAGACACACTGAAGGGGGCAGACGGGATCCTGGTGGCACTGAGAAATCCCTGCCCAGCAGTTGTAAGCAGGGCAAATTGGCATACTATGTCCATGTAATTATGTATATTGTAATCAGGCACACAGGGACAATGTCAAGTGCAAGAAGGCTCCCCAACCCCACAAATATTCTCACTGCAACTATTTGAATTGTCTTTGGTCAGGACTCAATTGAAATAATATCAATATCCCAGACATTCTTTGTTTTGCTTAAGTTATGGATTTTTTCAGCCGTCTCTTCAATGCAGGCTACCGCATGTTTCCAGAGATGTGATTAGAAATAGTGGCATTTTCCCACAAGAGTGAATGTGAAAATCATCACTTTCTGTGTGGTTCTATGCCATAGTGAATTGTCAACCAAGAAAATACCCAAATGGGGCATTATTGGTTAAACGGGGAATGAATGAGGAATAGTGGTCAAATCCCCAGAAGAGAAAGTCATTCCCATGGATTTTGATCTTAGTGGTGATTTTCTCCCTTTGGTCTCCTGTTTCCATGGCTGTTCCTATCACAGTGAAATCATCTGACCAGCTCAGGGGTATAGGCTCCCACCTTTCTTTCATAACATCAACAATAACACACACTAGACACGTATTTGAAATCCAAATTGCTTTCTGCCTACATCATTTCTCTGTCCTGTTTTGCTTTACAAATGAGGTAACTGAGACTCAGAGAGGGCAAGGCATTGGCCAACAGCAGCACAGACTCCTACACCAGAGCTGGACTCAAGGAGGGTTTCCTCTTAACGCAAATCTGCTGCTCTTTCTATTCCCTGTGGCTGTGGAGAGAAAGAATGCTGTCATAGAGAACTGTGATATTGAAAAGTACAATATTGTAAAGTGCAGGTCCCCCTGTAGAGGAGACACTAAAGTGAGTCCTTATCCCTCATTTCATATGAAGGCATGGGGAGAAGTCAGCAGTTCACCGTCTAGGAGGAGACTTCACAAGAACCTGTTCATGATCCTAGACCCCAATGCCCCCCACTCCCGGGACTTTGCAAAATGAATATTTGTGGTTTATAAGCCACCCGGTCTGTGGTACTTTGTATAGCAGCCTGAATGGACTAAAAGAGGAGACCAGAGAGCTCAATGGGCTTAGCTATGGTCACACCTCCAGCAAAGAGCTGTCCAAACCCACCCCTTTATGCTTTGCTTTTCCATTGGCAATGAACATGATCCCTTAGCCAATCCCTTAGCCATAGAGCCCCCCTGCTGTGTCCTCTAGGAACTCATTAGCAATTAGGCTGTGGGAGAAGCTGGGTTTTTAAACCTCTCATCCTGAAGTTGCCTTTCTGCAGGGTTCATCAACACACAGGCATTTGCCAAATCTGTTAGGCATGCTCTCTGAGTTTGAGTCCAGAGCCTTCACTTGAGCAAGTGCCTACAGAAACTGCCCCAGTTCAGCTGTGACCTGACCATGCCAGCTGTGGAGTCTTGGTCTAGTTGCTTAGCCATTCTGTGCCTCAAACTTACCATCTGTTAAAGAGGATAAGAATCTGGAAGAATCTTTTATTTGTGAAGATTATAAGCAAAGACCTTAACATAGTGGTTGCCCACACCCTCAGGTGTGTCTGCAGGCACTTACTGTGATGAACAGCACCGCCTGTGTTAAGAGGGTCTTGCACCACAGCACTGTGATGCAGGTGACACCCACTGAATCTGTCCCTCAAGGACGTTAATTTCCCAGTCCCCTCAAGAGGAGTTCCAGTTCACACAGGAGCTGGAGCTGGACAATTAGAAAGTGGCTCCTGTGGCTTATTTAAGGGGGTCCATCAAAGGCCAGGGTAAGGTTTCAAGCGTGGAGTCTTGCTTTGGGACGTCCTGCAATTAGTGGTTGGCACTTAAAGAGAGGGCTTACTTAAAGAACTCTGTGATTTATATAAAAGCAATTGTATGAGTACAAGAAAGTGATAAGTGTGCGTGAGTGCATGTGTGGTATTTGGTATGATGTTCACTGGCTTAATTTTTTGAATTCTAATAGAGGAAATTCGGCATAAAGGACAAAGGAAACCTTGAGTTCTGCCTTATCTTTGCTACCAACCAGCATCACGTCTCTAGATTTCAGATTCCTCCCCTGTAAAATGAGGAAAGTGATTGTGCCTGCGGAACACCGCATCGACAAATTAAAGCTATCTTCTCCTCTCAGGTCTCTGCCTACAGATATAGTCCTGTCTCTGCCCTCCTGACACTCAAAGATTGTCTCTCGGATTCCAGCACCCCTGATTTCTGGGACCATTTTGCTATTGCCTTTTAAGGTGGCAGTTCTGCACCAACAGCCTGAGCCCTGGCCCCAGGAGCAGTGCCCTCTAGTTTGGAGCCAGGGTGGGGGGGTGAGGCACCGAAGCTCAGAGAGGTTACTAAGTTTCACAGGTCACCAGAGGTAACTAGTTGATAAGCAGTGATAAGATAAGACCCAAACTGAGAACTCTGGATCCCTGGAGTCCACTCTCCACCCACAGCCAGAGCCATAGCCACCTCCAGGGACATTTTATCTTTCTGTTGCTGTGATATCAACCCTCTTTTCCCACCTTCTCGAGGGAGGAGTCCATGGCCGTCCCTCTGCAGTTGTTAAAGATCACTATGCAGAGGACCTGAGTGAGATTACATTTAGATGTGGGACAAGACCTGAGAGCTAAGCTCTTGCCCCAGTTCCCCGACCTTGTTTTGGGGTGCTATTTGGTGCTGTGGATGGAACCAAGGGCCTGGCACATGCTAGGCAAGATCTGTACCCCTGAGCTATACTCCCCTCCCATCTTGACACTTATTAAATAATCTGACTAAACAGCACTGAGTCTCCAGAAAAACAAAGAAAAATAAAAAAAAACAGCGGTTTCAGAACAGTGATTTCTACGTTGTAAACAGATGAATTTGTGAGACAGGGAAGAGAATTGCACATGAAATCATGATTCCTAGAGGAAAAAAGAAAGGAGCTCCCAAATCATCTAAAGTCAGAAAACGGGGTACTCTTCCTCCATTAATATCTGATTGGTTTGGGCTTTCACATTTTTAAAAAAAAAAAAATTAAGATATTCAGAGCCATTTCTGGTTTGCAGGAAAATTTTTCCTTGTCTTGAAATTTCTCTCAAGTAGTGCATTTTCTGGGCTCCAAATTAACATGGGGTGGCCAGCACTTTGTCTGGGCATTCTTGCCTGCTTGGAGGAATAAGCCTCCTGAGGAATTAAACTCTAGAACAATTAGTGAAGAACAAAAAAACAAAGAGTTAGAAAGGATAGTTTCAAAGATGGAAGCCCCTGATAGGTCCAGTCCACACAGGAGCTGGAGCCAGACAATTGGAAAATGGCTCCTGTGGTTTATTTAAGGGCGTCCATGAAAGGCGAGGTAGGGTTTCAAGGGTGGAGGCGTGCTTGAGGGTGTCTTGCAGTCAGCAGGTTGATTGGCATCTAGGCAGGTCATACCCATCTCAGAGAGGCTGTGTGGCTACAGCAGGTCACCCCATCTCCAGTGCTGTGTGGGACCTTTCTAGCAGAGCGAGGGATTGGAGGAGGGGTGTCACATGCATTGATTGGGTGGTTTTCTCTGTGGAAGAGTCACAGGAAGTTCCAAATGCCAGACCTATTCCCTCCCTGGCTGCGATGCCAAGAAAATGTCCTCATGCATTTCACCGATGGCTTCCCACAGGTTTGGGTTTTCACTTAAGGAAAAAAAAAAAAGAGAGAGATGTTTAGAGCTGTTTCTGGTTTGCAGGAAAATTGAGCAGAAGTACAGAGTATTTTCCTATATTGTCTATTCCCTCACACAGCACTTCCTCTGTTGCTAGTAAAAGTTTTTACTGAGCATGGGCTGTGCCTGGGTACGTAACACACCACTTTGTGCATGTGTCCCAGCAGTGCTCCATGGAAGGTATTTTCATGCCTGCTCACCTTTGCAGAGGCTTTCAGAAAGCCCTGGAAAGGTTGGAGATTGAAGGACAAACAGTAACGGAACTTGAGGTGCTCCTTGACCTCAGGTCTGCCTGACACTTCATGGAGTACCCCATTTCACTCTTGTGAACTGATTGGATTATTCATGCCCTTTGCGGTTCCTGGCAAAAATGCTCACCTAAAGCTGATTAATAACATGTTTAATAAGTGTATTAAGAGTTCAAAAGTAATTAGAGGATTGGAGGATTTTTTTTTATTTTATGCAAGGTATCAGAGTCATTCTTCCAATTCACAATCTCTCGTGGCTAGAAACTTCTTCATGGTCTTGATTGGAAACATTTCTCCCATTGTATTTATTTATGCTCTTTGAATGCACAAAGAACATGTTTATCAAGAAACCAGTTGATTCAGGGGAAAAGCAGCCAAATTATATTTTTGTAAAAGTTTTTAATTTGTTTTAATTATTTATGCATGACAGTAGAATGTATTTATACACTTTGATATATCATACATAGATGGGACATAATTTCTCATTTTTCTGAGAGTACATGTTGCAGAATCATATTGGTTATGTAGTCACATATATACATACAGTAATAATGTCTGTTTCATTCTACTGTCTTTCCTATCCCCACATCCCTGCACCTCCCCTTCCCATCACTTCCCTCTACCTAATCTAAGGTAATGCAAAGGGCCTAAGTCTTTGATCTACTTTGAGTTGACTTTTGTGCAGGGTGAATGATAGAGGTTTAATTTAATTTTGCTACATATAGATTTCCCAGTTTTGCCAGTACCGTTTGTTGAATAGGATATCTTTTTCTCCAGTGAATATTTTTGGCACCCTTGTCTAGTATGAGATAACCATATTCATGTGGGTTTGTCTCTGTGTCCTCTATTTCTGTACCATTGCTCTACAAGTCTATTTTTGTGCCAATACCATGCTGTTTTTGTTACTATAGTTCTGTAGTATAGTGTAAGTTCTGGTATTGTGATGCCTCTTGCTTCACTTTTCTTGCTAAGGATTGCTTTAGCTATTCTGGTTCTCTTATTTTTCCAAATTTCATGATTGCTTTTTCTAATTCTATAAAGAATGTCATTGGGATTTTAATAGTAATTGCACTAAATCTGTATAACACTTTTGGTAGTATGGTCATTTTGACAATATTAATTCTGCCTATCGAAGAGCATGGGAGATCTTCCCATCTTCTGAGATTTTCTTAAATTTCTTTCTTTAGTGTTCTGTAGTTTTCATTGTAGAAGTGTTTCACCTCTTTTGTTAGATTCATTCCCAGGTATTTTATGTTTTTTGAGGCTATTGTGAATGGAGTAGTTTTTCTAATTTCTCTTTCAGTGTGTTCATCACTGAGGTATAGGGATGAGTTTGATTTATGGGTGTTGATTTTATAACCTGTTATTTTGCTGAATTCATTTATTAGTTCTACAAATTTTCTGGTTGAATTTTTTTGGATCTTCTAGATATAGAATCATGTCATCAGCAAATAGTGTAGTTTTGAGTACTTCTTTACCTATTTATATCCCTTTAATTTCTTTCTTTTGTTTAATTGCTCTGGCTAGAGTTTCAAGGATGATGTTGAATAGAAGTGGTGAAAGAGGACATCCTTGTCTTATTCCAGTTTTTAGTGGAAATGCTTTCAATTTTTCTCCATTTAGAATGATACTGGCCTTGGTTTTAGCATATACAGCTTTTACAATGTTGAGGAATGTTCCTACTATCCCTAGATTTTCTAGTGTTTTGAACATGAAGGTGTGCTGTATTTTGTCAAATGTTTTTTCTGCATCTATTGAGATGATCATAGGATTCTTGTTTTTAAGTCCATTAATATGATAAATTACATTTATTGATTTCTGTATGTTGAACCAACCCTAAATCCCTGGGATGAATCTCACTTGATCATAGTGCACTATTTTTTAAATCTTTTTGTATGTGATTTGCCAGAATTTTATTGAGAATTTTTGCAGCTATGTTCATCAAGGATATTGGTTTGAAGTTTTCTTTCCTTGATGTGTCTTTGTCTGGTTCTGGTATCAGGGTGAAATTAGCCTCATAGAATGAGTTTGGAAGGGTTCCCTCCTTTCTCTTTCATGGAATACTTTAAGGCGTATTGGCATTAATTCTTCTTTGATAGTCTTGTAGAACTCAGATGAGAATCCATCTGGTCCTGGGCTTTTCTTGGTTGGTAGGTTTTTGATGGTGTTTTCTATTTCATTACTTGAAATTGACCTGTTTAAATCATATGACCTTCTCATCCAGTTTCGGTAGGTCATATGTGTCTAGAAATTTGTCAAAGTCTTTGATATTTTCTATATTATTAGAGTATAAATGTTCAAAGTAGTTTCTAATTATCTTCTATATTTCAGACATGTCCATTGTGATATTTCCTTCTTCATCATGTATTTTAGTAATTTGAGTTTTCTCTTCATTAGCATGGCCAGGGATTTAACTATTTTATTTATTTTTTCAAATAACCAACTTTTTGTTTTCTCAAATTTTTCAATTATTCCTTTTGTTTCAATTTTATTTCCTCTTAGTACTGCCTTCATAGTGTTCCAGAGATTTTGATATGTTGTGTCAGTGTTCTCATTTACCTCTAAGAATTTTTTATTTCATCCTGATTTCTTCTACTATCCATTCATAATTCAATTGCATATTATTTAGTCTCCATTTGTTACAGTAGCCTCTATTTTTTATTTATCACTGACTTCTAATTTCATTCCATTGTGGTCTGATAGAATGCAGGGTATTATCTCCGTTTCTTTTTTTAAATTTATTTACTAAGAGTTGCATAAGATATGGTCTACTTTAGAGAAGGAGCCATGTGCTGCTGAGAAGAAATGGATGAAATATTCTGTATGTATGTATGTATGTGTGTGTGTGTGTGTGTGTGTGTGTGTATATATATATATATATATATATATATATATATATATATATATATAAATTATTGATTGTGTTTTTTAGTTCCATAGTTTCCTTATTTAGTTTTTGTTTGGGAGATCTGTCCAGTAATGAGAGAGGTGTGTTAAAGTCAGCCAGTTTTATTGTATTGTTGTCTATTTGACTCTTGAAAATGAGAAAGGTTTGTTTGATGTACATAGATGCTCTATTGCTTGGGGCATAAATATTTATAATTGTTATATCCTGCTTATATATACTTCCCTTAAGAAGTATAAAATGTTTTTCTTTGTCTCTTCTGATTAACTTGGCTTGAAGTCTACTTTATCTGAAATGAGAATGGAAATCCCTGCTTGTTTAAGCAATTCTTATGAGTGATAAGCTTTTTCCCATACTTTCACCTTCAGCCTATGGATGTCTTTGCCCATGAGGTGAGTCTCTTGAAGACAGAACATTATTGGCTCTTGCCTTTTAATCCAATTTTCCAATCTACGTCTTTTTATTGATGAGTTTAGGCCATCAACATTCAAGGTTACTATTGAGATATGATTTGTATTCCCTGTCATTTTGATTTATTTCTGATTTGTCTTAGTTTCCCATTTGGTTGAATATCCCTTTAGTGTAGATCCTCCCTTTCTGGTTTTCACTTTTTTTTCATCTCATCCTCATGGAATATTTTGTTGAGAATGCTCGGTAAGTGTAGATTTTCTAGTTGTAAATTCTTTATTTTTTGCTTATCATGGAAAGTTTTAATTTCACCTTTAAATATGAAACTTAAGTTTTCTGGATATAAAATTCTTGGTTGGCATCAGTTTTCTTTTAGAGCTTGAATGATATTATTCCAGAACCTCCTAGCTTGAGAGTCTGGGTTGGGAAATCAGCTGAGATCCAAATTGGTTTCCCCCTACACGTAATTTGATTTTTTTTTTCTCTCACAGCCTAAGATTTTATCTTTATTCTCTGTGTTAGTCATTCTCATTATAAATGTATTGGCATGGGTCTGCTGTAAATTTGTACATTGGGGATCCTGTAAGCCTCTTGTATTTGATTTTCCACTCCATTCTTTAGGTTTGGGAAATTTTTTGCTATTATATAACTGAAAAGATTGTGCATTCCTTTGATTTGTATCTCTGCTC
The DNA here is from genome assembly GCF_001458135.2 of Marmota marmota marmota. NCBI lineage: Eukaryota > Metazoa > Chordata > Mammalia > Rodentia > Sciuridae > Marmota > Marmota marmota. Next base: position 25,323,791 of record NW_026000153.1, on the reverse strand, counting down.
CTTCATCTATTCCAATAACTCTTAAATTTTGTCTTTTCATGTTATCCTATAATTCTTGGATGTTCTGTTCATGGTTTCTTACCATCTTCTCCAAATGCTCAACTCTACTCTCAAGATTAGAGGTTCTTTCTGAGGTTCTGTCTTACAAGTGGTCTAGTCTGTTGGTGATGTTTTTATTGAATTTATAGTTTGGTTTACTGATTCATTCATTTTGAGGATTTCTGCTTGTGGTTTTTTTTCATGATCTCTAGCTCTTTATTAGAGTGGTCTTTCACTTCTTGTAGTTTTTATTTGATTTCACTCCTCATACTATCCTTTAGTTTACATATTAATGTTAATGATGTACAATCTGAACTCCTTCTTGGACATTTCTTCTACTGAGTTATCAGTAGCTTCTGTTTTTGAAGCATCTTGGTTTGTTTGGGGCACTTTATTCCCTTGTTTTTTTCATGTTGTTAGTGTGCTTTCACATCTAAAAGTATGGATCTAAGGCAGGACAAATTCTATGCTGTAGATTTTTAGTGTCCCTTTTCCAGCACTTCACCTTTACTTGTGAGACCAATATCAACCACACCCAGAATACACATTTATAGCCTTAAGCCTAATAGCTCCCACTAAGGCATCTACTGCTTTCTCACATTAAACCAAAATGATGAGTTCAATAACTATCTATAGTACAAATAGAATATTTGTTAAAATGTTTTAGAATTTTAAATAGTGGATGAGAGAACAGTGGTAATGTAGTATGCAATATTCACGAGGGAGGAAGAAAGAATCTAGAAGTAAAATTTGCAGGAATAGTGGAAGAGGAGCTGACAGAGATTGGCTATTGGCTGGAGAAAAGTTGGAAAGAAAATAGATGAGAGAGGAAGAATACAAACAAAGAGAAAAAACTGAAGACATAGAATACAACAAAAATGCAAACCACCATTCATATATCATTGTCCTCCACACCCTGATGCATAAAAAACATTCTGTTCCAAATATGGTAGGAAGATTAGTGAATCAAAAAATAAAATAAAACAAAATAAATCTTGCTGGAAAGTCAAACTGTCTGTCAGTGTTCAACAGTTTCTCAGCCCTGTCTCTGACATCTCCGGGGATCATCAAATCCAGATCAGCCCTCACAAACCCAGTCTCTATCCCACAGATCTGGGCTTCAGATACCTCAGGCTTGGCCACACTGAAGTCCCAAGATGTCAATGCTGCTCCTAGTTGCAGAGAGACCACCAGGGATATACTTATACAAAGGAGCAACTCTGAGTTGCAGCAGCAAGAAGGGCCACCAGCACTCTCAGCAGGAAGACTCCAGGCTCCTCCAAACCCTCAGGCACCCCCACACTAGACCTGCAGGTGCCAGCTGGAGTCCCCAGACAGAGGCCCTTGTGGTGGTAACCTGTTGACACCCAGGCCCCAGGCCCAGGCTGGTGTCCCAAAATGGGTGCAGCCATGTACAACCAAACCTGGAGTCTCCCCCAAAGCAGTCCTCTAGGCCATGGCAGCAGAGGTAGTAGCGATGGTTGTTGGCAGCAGGCAGAGGGTCAGCAGTAGCAGCAGCTGCAGGGGCATCTGAAACTGCAGCTATGGGAGCAGCTTGACCAGGCAATCTCCAGGGGTCAACAGCAGTGTCAGCTTCAGTTGCAGCTGGGGCAACAGTTTCTTCTGTGGCAGCAGCACCCAGAAAGAAGACCTCCAGGAGATCTCAGGCTGGCAGCAGTGGAATCAGAGGCAGCAGCAATGGCAATAGTGGTATAGGCCCCAAATTAGATTTATACATATATACTCAAGCAGAGGGCGGGCAGGGGGGAGAGACTCTCCCAGTTCCAAAGGGATCAGTGTTTTTGAAATATAAATTATGGTTCATATTGTTTCCTGGAAAATAGTATAAAAATGTTAACAATATTCTTTTCATCAAGATAGGGAATGAAAGTCTAGAGGGGTTAAATGCAGTCTCCAGGGTTACAAGGTTTGAAGTAAACTGTCCTGTGTGAAATAATAGGCAGGACCATGGACAGATACAAAGCACTTTGTGGCTGTCCTATCCCTCAGCATGCAAGAAAGTGACTGGCTCATAGACACAGCAGTGGGGCTTGGTTGGTCCTGTGAGATTCAGGTTTGTAATCCCCAGCAACAGTACGTCCCATGGAGGCAGAATTCCCACTTCACATCCGTGGTCTGTACAAATATCATCCAGAGGGCTGGGTCATGTTCTCGGCAAGTGGCTGTGGCAGAGGAGTCTAAGGAGTGAAATTCCAGTGTCCGAGAGTTGAGTCAGAGGTGTTGGGTGGTAGAAATGGGTCAGAATTCCATAGTGGAAGAGGACTGCTGTTTCCAAGTCATTAATGTCTCTGGGACTCTTGTGGCAGAGATGTGATAGGCTGCTGGTGTGGGGTGTCTTAAATTTAGAAAGTAGGGTCAAATATAGCATATAACCAGAAATAAAATAGAGGACCATCTTTCTTTCATTCATTCATTCATTCATTCATCATTCAGCAAACCTCCACAGTGCTTCCTATGGCCTGTAGCCTGTGATTGACCCTGAGAATATAAAAATACATGAGCTGAGGACCCTGCTTGGAGAATCCTATGGTTAGCAAATAATATCTTTGGGAAAAAAATATATATGTATATATAAAAATCTCATGATTGAAGGTTGATCAGGAGATCTGAGGGAGTTCATATCTTCCTGAAGCACATGGGGTTAGAGTTGGACTCTATCACTGAAATAAAGTACTGAGCCAGAAATCTAGGGAAGTAACTGACTCACTATGCATGCACAGCACACAACAGGGGCTGCATGTAAAATAGTGTGGAGTGCAGCTGCTGCAGACACACATCAGATTATGTCAACAGAAGCTCTTTCAAGGGCCTGGAGAGGCATAAGCCATCGCTGTTATCATAGTCTACATCTTCCAGCTAATATTTGCCAAGCTTGGGGGCATGAAATATCAAACAGCTTCAGAATGAGCATAAGATTCTCTGTGGCTTTGCACTAACAGCCTTCTGAAAAGGTCTTGGTGGAAAATAATCTGTGAATAAATGACAGAGGATGATTTAAAAAAGAATAACCAGGTCCTATCCTACAATTTGACTGGTAATATTTCTTTTGGTGTAAAATTCGTATGTGTTTGTTTGTTTATTTCCTACAGCCTTTCATTTTGGGCTATGTTATAGTCTATTACTGTTAGAAAGAGGCAATTGATCTCTGAGAAGCCAAGCATCTTTCTTAATTTCACACATCTCCTTCCGAGTCTTCAGTTTATTGAATTGTATGTGCTTCCTCTCAGTAGGGTAAATAGAGACTATTAGAATACACATTTTAAAAGGCATTTCTCATAGTCATATACACGGTCCGAACCATAAAGAAAAGATTATAAGATTTTGCTACATTGAAATTAAAATTCTTTTAGGTTGGGAGAAAAATCATAACCAAAATTAAGTCAAAAAATGAAGAAAATGTAAAATATGCTAGAGATGTAATAGTGGGTGGCAGTGTTAATATATTAGGACTCTTGCAATTAAGTAAGAAATAGCTAGTACCCTAGTAGAGGAGTACACACTGAACAAGTAAGTCATCAAAGTATACATAAAAATGGCAAAGAAACATAAGACAACTGTTCAATGTCATTGGAATAGATTAAAATTAACACTCAAATCCAGTGATTATATAGCAAAATGAGCATTCTTACAGTCTCACTATTAAGAGTAAAATTTGGTGAAACAATGTTCCAGGGAGAAATTTTGCAATGTAATTTTAAAACACTAAAAATATTTATATTTAGAAAAAAAATCTATTCTAAAGGAATTATAAGATAAATGTTCTCCTTTTTAGGAATATTTTATGCAAAACAAGTGTGCAAAGATGGAAATAAGAGGGGGTATTTTTAAAAAATTCATTCTAATTAGTCGTACATGATATCAGAATGCATTTTGGCACATTGTACATAAATAGAGTATAATTTTTCTTCTGGTTGTACATTATGTAGTCATATATGCACATAGGGTAATAATGTCTGATTTATTCCACTCTCCTTCCTACCTCCATAGCCCCTCCCCTCCTTTCACTCCCCCACTGTCTAATCCAAAGTACCTCTATTTTTCCCTAGCACCACACCACCATTATGAATTGGCATCTGCATATCAGAGAAAAAATTAGGTAGGCCTTTGGTTTGGGGATTGCCAGCTCCACCCATGTACCTTCAAATATCAAAATTTCATTCTTTTTTAAGGTTGAGTAATATTGCATTGTGTAGATATACTACATTTTCTTTATCCATTCATCTGTTAAAGGCCATCTAGCTTGGCCCCGTAGTTTGGCTATTGTGAATTGAGCTGCTATCAACATTGATGTGGCAACATCACTGTAGTATGCTGATTTTAAGTACTTTGGATAAAAATGAGGAGTGCGATAACTGGGTCAAATGATAGTTCCATTCCAAGTTTTCTGAGGAATCTCCATACTGCTTTCCATTTGGTTGTACCAATTTGCAGTCCCACCAACAATTTAAGAGTGTGCCTTTTCCCGCCCATCCTTGGCAACATTTATTGTTGCTTGTATTCTTGATAATTGCCATTCTGACTGGAGTTAAATGAAATCTTGGAAGCACATTCACAGTCCATGAGTTGTAATCAGGAGAGCTCAGACTTTTTTATTTTATCTTTATGTGGTGCGGAGGATCGAACCCAGCGCCCCGCGCATGCCAGGCGAGCGCGCTACTGCTTGAGCCACAAGCCCAGCCCATTAGATGAAATCTTAATAGAATAGTTTTGATTTTTATCTCTCCAATTGGTAGTGATATTTTGAATTTTATAAAGAAATATGAATGCAGTAATCCCTCCTTATTCTCAAGGTGATATATTCCAAGACACTCAGTGGATGCTTGAAACCAAGAATAGTACTGAAATACATATGTACAATGTGTTTTCCCTATACACACATACCTGTCTATGATAAGGTTTAACTTATTAATTAGACATAGTAAGATATTAACAATAATTAATTAGTAAAATAGAACAATTACTGCATTAAATAAAATAGGGGTTACTTAAATATCAAGCACTAGAATATCATGACAATTGATCTAAAAACTAAGGCAGCCACCAAGTAATTAACGGGCAGGTATCCTATACAGTGTGAGCGTGCTGGACAAAGGGACAATGTTTCCTATCCTGAAGGAGATGGAACAAAGCTTTCATCATGCCACTCAAAATGGTACACAGTTTGAAACCAATTAACTACTTATTTCTATAATTTTCCTTTCAATATTTTTGGACCAGGGTTGACTGGGAGTAACTGAAACTTTAGAAATTGAAATTGCAGAAAAGTGGGGACCACTATAACTGATATTTATTGAGAGGTTATTTTATACCACTGTTCTAAACTTTTTCCAAGCACTTCCTTAATGATCACAAAAATTCCTCAAGATACTACTACTGTTATCGTGATTTATGTTTTCAGTTTAGGAAAATAAGATTTAACATGTTAGCAATTTATGCAGGATAAATATGAATCAGGGTCTCATTCTTGAGTCTGTCAGCTCTAGATCCTGGAAAGTCAGCCCCTAGGACCCCACTCACTCACTTGTCCCGTGTCTTTTTTCTTTTGGGGATTGAATCCAGAGGTGTTTTTGCAACTGAACTACATCTCCAGTCCTTTTTATTTTTTGAGACAGTTTCTCCCTAAGTTACTCATGCTGGCCTCCAACTTGTGATACCCCTTCAACAGCCTCCCCAGTAGCTGGAATTACACACATATCACCATGTCTGGCCTTCTCACATCTAATAAATATAAGATTCAGGATATGACTCTGAGTCCTTCAGCTCTCGATCCTGAAGAGTTGGCCCCTAAGATCCATGTACTTTTCCCACTAATATAAGTGGAAACTGAAAATCATCCAAATGTTCAGCAATAGAGGCACACATTGTAAACATCATTAGAAATCACATGACAGAAAAAAAGTATATCACTGTTGAAAAGGGACTCAGTAATTATATAATGAGAACCTGAACTTGCAAAAAGAGTTTTGGTGTGAGACATTTTGGTTGAATTCTAAGAATCTCACTTTCAAGTCCCTTTCACTTAAGGTGAAAACAGTTTCATTCTGTGTCCAAACTTTGAAATAAGCTGAGTCACTTCAAATAAAAAAATTAATTTTGAAAGCTATAAGACACTAAGAATTGTGAACCAGAAGTTTTACCACATGGCTCTGATATTTTAGCTGAGGAGTGGAACCGTACACAGCCCTTAGTTTATGAAGTGCAAAGATGCAATGTAAATTCAAACTGTCAATGTGGGTTTTCTCATGCTGTTAGTTTGGTATTAGCTGTTGCTATAATTTAGAGTCTTATCTTAAGTCCCAATCACTGCTTCTCACTCACTGAAAAATGTGCACCCAAATAATAACTTTAAAATGGGATTGAATCTAATGGCAGACCTTGAAGTAACCTACAAAATGCTATACATTGTTCATTTATCAGAGATCATTCTGAAGAAGGATGCTTATAAAGATTGCTGAGAGAAGAAAAACCATCTTCCAGCAGGTTCACCTTGGACAAAGGCTCAGTCCTTCAGCCAGTCTCCCTGATTCCTCTTCTTGTTTGGTTTTCTCTAGATTGCTGACACTAATTTTAGCAGGAAATCCTGATAAGCCAGTTTGGTAACAAGGCCCCATCCTATATATCCAATCAAGTTCATCTACTTTCACCCCTGGCATCTAATCAAGCTCTGCTTCCTCTTCACCCTTGAGATTAACCACATTACTCCTACTAATTTTCTATCCACTAACTCTCTCATCTGCCCCTTTGGCTGTTGTATTGAAAGTTAAGTTCAATAGTCTCTCCCCTATTGCAATAATCTTCAAAAAAATCTGTCTTACTACTTTTAACAAGTTATTGGTAAATAGATTTTCAACACCTTAACATCACAAAAAAAATGTCAAAAATCCCAGAATGGACAATGAGGAACATGGAAAAATGCTGAGAATTTAATGTCAGGGTCATCCCTATTGCTAATTACAGTAGGTATTGATTCACCCCTGAACTCTTCACAGGGAAATTCGTCTTGAATTATGAGGTTTTGGACTATGGAAGGAATCAGAACTGCATCCCTTGCTTACCATATAATTGTCTAACACAAATATAGGAAATAATCTGAAAGAAGATGTGCCAGAATTTTTGGCGGTGCCTTTCTAGATACCTGTTTTGACAATGTAATCTGTTCTTCCTATCTGAAGATTCCATACATGCAAATTCTCCTACTAGCTAAAATGTATTGATCCTTGTAATCAATGCTTTGTGACCACATATGCAGCAAGGGAAAAAATTTGAGTCACCAGATGTGCATGTTCACAGCTGAGGTTGAACAAGGCGATAATCTACCCTCTGGTTTCAGCTTTCATACTAATAGCAAGTGTTCTGCTTTCCATATATTTAGTGTGACATTCTTTACAATTCTGTGCTTTTTCTTGGTGTTTTTCCATTTAAAATGATCTCCAAAAATGTAGTGCAGAAGTGCTGTCTAGGGTTCCTAAGCAGACTGTGATGTGCCTCATGTAGAAATATGTGTTACACAAACTTCCTTTGGGCATGAATTATAGTGTGAGTGGCTGTAGATTTAATGATTAACATTAAATACATATTAATCATTCAATACATATTACATAAGGTGTCTTTTAAAACAACACACAAAATGGTCATGTATTGAAAAAAATATATACTCTTGATTACTCTCCAGGAACCTAACCCTGTGTTTTCCCTATGAGGTCTGGTATAGTGTTCACTAATTCAGAATTCATGGCAATTTTTTTAGGACATAATTAATCATTAGAATTGCCTTATGTAATAATTATTACTTATGTAATAAAAGTGCATTATTTCTGAAAATCAGGTTGTATGTTGTTTTAGTCAGCTTTTTGGCTGCTGTGATTTAAGGACCCAACCAGAACAATTGTGGAGGAGGAAAAGTTTATTTAAGGGCTCTTGGTTTGGGAAGTCTTAGCCCATAGAAGTCTGGCTCCATTTCTCTGGGCTTGAGATGAGGCTGAACATCATTGTGGGAGTGTGGCTGAGGGAAGCAAAAAGAGACAGACTCCACTCTCCAGATACAAAATATATACCCCATAGCCATGCCTGCCTTGAACCACTTCCTCCAGCCACACCCCACCTGCCTCCAGTCCCACTCAGTTAATCCCATCAAGGATTAATTCACTGATTGTGTTGAGACTCTCACGATCCAATCATTTCTCCTCTGAACCTTCTTGCATTGTCTCACATGTGACCTTTTGGGGGACATCTCACATCTGAACCATAACATGTAGCGGCACAGGTCCACCTGAAGATGGAATCCAGAGGAAAGAAGATGGTTGTGGACTGAGCCTAGGTAGAATGTTCAACCTCAGCCTTCCTCAGAGGTCGGAGCTGTTACAGTCATCCCTCAGCTGGGAAGTGAGGCTCAGGGGTGGAACTTGTCTCTGTCAAATGACCAGGCAGAACCTGGACCAGTGTTTGTCATTGAAGTTGGAATGGACCATGATTATAAATGCATGCTTCTAGTGCATTTTATCAGTGTAGAAAATTAAATAAAGAGATGTTGTGCTGTCTTCTGTTGAGTAGCTGGCAAAGAATAGAATGAGCTACAGGACCCAAAGCCTATGTCCTGTCCGCCTCATCCACTCACAAAAGGAAAGGAGAACTGACTCTGTACTTGGGTGGCCTCCAGGGTATCGGGTCACTGCCCATGTACTTCTAACAGCTGACTTGGAATTGCCCTCCTCCAGTCCAGAGGCTGTTATGTTTTGTCAGCTGATTTCTTCTCTCTCTTTGCAGTTAGTTCCACCTCTGAAAGAGCTTAGTCACTATGAATGTAAGTGAATTCCGGAGGAGAGGGAAAGAGATGGTGGATTACGTGGCTGACTACTTGGAAGGCATCGAGGGGCGCCCCGTCTACCCTAATGTGGAGCCTGGCTACCTGCGGCCCCTGATCCCTACTGAGGCTCCCCAGGAGCCAGAAGCATTTGAGGACGTTATCAATGACATTGAAAAGATAATCATGCCAGGGGTAAGTGTATATCTAAAGTCAGAGAAGAGGAAAGCTAGTGCTAATGTAGCACCTACTGGACGCTGTGCAATTCACATATATTATTTCCAAGAATTCTCAGAACAGGTTAGAGAGAAATTTCTATCATTTTTATCTTATATCAGAGGCAACTGAATCTCAAGAGATTAGGTGCTCCACTTAAGTTCACACATCTAGTAAATGGTGGAGCTTGGGTGCCAATCCAGATCATGCAGACTCCAAGTATCACAAGTGGGCTATCTTCTGAGGCTCAGTCCCTGCCGCAAGACACTTGGTACCTGCAGTGTGTTATCATATGCTGGTAAGAGGAAACAAGTCCCTGATTTACTGATTGCAACTAATTAATTGCCCCAAACAAAGCATACTCCTATCATTGTTGTGCTCACCAAATGATAGATCATATGGATAGAGAAAAAAATTTGTTCATTTTGTTTGAGTGGGCAACATGACACTGCTTCACCCCAGAGAGTGCAGATCAGCCCAGCCCCAAAGAAGCAGGACCTGTTGCCATCCCTGATACCCAGTGAGGGGAGCAGAGGGTTGGCATGAGACCTCATTTCAGATCTGTGTTCCTACAGTATGATTTTCCCCATCAAGGAATTCATCTCAAAGCCCTTGAATTACTGTGGCTCTCTGAACAGGCCGGCCTCCCCCTGGCACATGGATGAGGATGGTCAAACCTGTCATCCTGTGTGGCTACTTTAATTTCCACAAACAATATGCAAAGTCCTAGTCTGGCACTGGTGGCGTTGGCAGATGGATCCCAACCCTCTGCGCTTCTGTGGTTGCAAGATCAATAAAAAGCAAATGTATTAGACACAGAGCAGGAGGAATCTAGGATCATTGAGATTCAGTCCCTCAGATCAGACAGAATGCAGAGGCCCTGAGGTGGACCCAGGTCCAGGGCCTGGGGGCTGAGACTTAGGTCCTCAACTTCAGAGACAGTTCCTCGAAACAGGGCACTTCTTATGGCACCCTCCTTTCATAATACATAAAACCCAGACAGAGGAGTATGGGAGGGGGACATTAAAGTCCTCCTGCTTGACTAGACAGGAGTATTTACTGCTCAGAGCAAAGCTGGGAAACACATGGCTGTGGGGCTGGGTCCCTGGGGGTAGTTCCAGGCCTCCCTGTTGCAGGTCTGTGGTTGCAGGGAAAGTAGGTGAGTGCTCTGCTCTAAGTAGAGAGTGAGATTGGGACCATCAGCCCAATGTGGTTGTGATTCTTAGCAGAGAGTGAAGCAAAAAAGTACATGTCCCAGTCAGGAACGACTCTTGCCTTCCCCAGGTTTCCAGAAGCAGGTAAGGGGGGAATAGAGCTGGAAGCAGTGTGGGGCTTCTTGTTCCCTGAAGGGAGGCTAAGACCCCAGGCCACAGTCTTACTGCCATGGGCCCTGGGCACTTGTACCTTTTTAGGCTCCTTTCTTCATAGAAATATGCAAAATTAAGCTGAATATATTAGTGTTATAGGTACATTTTTCCCCTTTTGACTAGCAAGTTCACATTTTTTTCTGATCTTAAAAGAAAGCATGTCCTGGCCCCTAAATCTTTTGTGGACCCCCCAGTCTGCTGTAATGAATGCAGCATTTCACCTGTGCAGCTCCTCATGGCTCTAAGATTCACTGTCACCTTCCACATTAGAACCTCAGCCCAAATGCACTAAGCATCTTCCCCTCCCTCTCTCCCTTCATGGATCCCTAGTCCTAGCTGACTTGGAAGTGTCCATAGTTTCAGTGGGACCTATGGAACACTCTCAGCTCTTGGTGAGCTTTCTTAGTCAACTACCTTCCCAATCAAGATTTCTCATGCCACATCTTGGACATTATATACTTAATAACTAGTTTCATGGAGAAAATTAATATTTGCATCTTTGTCCAGACTGTATGAAATGATGTCTCAGTCAGGTTTCTGTCACTATAACAAACACCTGAGATAATCATTTTATAAAGAGAAAAGGTTTGTTTTACATCACAGCCTCATATGTTTCAATTCATGGTCAGTTGGTCCTATTGCTTTAGGTCTGTGGTGAAGTAGCACATCATGTGGGGGAGCACATGGTGGAGCAAAAAACCACTCATCTCATGGCTGAAAGAGAAAACAGGAAGGGACCAAGGTCCCACACTCCCCTTCATGGGCATAACTTCAATGACCTAAAGACTTCCTTCTAGGCCCTACCTCCTAAGGGCTCCACCACCTTCCAATAGCACCACCCTGGGGAGTGAGCTGCTAACACAGGAGCCTTTGGGGAAAACTTAAGAACCAAACTCTAGCAGCGCGTCAGAACAAAGGCTGTGCCTACTTAGGTGGCTTCAACGACATTGATTTCTCACAGCTCTAGAGGCTGGAAGCCTGAGATCAAGGTGTTAGGTTCTGGGAGGCCCTCTTCCTGGGTAACAGAAGACTTCGGATATTCTCACATGGAGGAAGAGAGCTAACTCTCTGGTCTCTTCTCAGAAAAGCCCTAATCCTGTCAGGAGGACTCACTGCCATCATTTGATGGGTTGGAGTTTCAACCTGTGAATTTGGTGGGGGGGGGAGGGGGGAGAAACATTCAATCCATGGCCACCAATGTTGGCTTGAGGTGGCTTCCTTGCTACTCTGGCTCCCAGCACCCCTGGGCCCCTAAGGGTACTAACTAGGTCACAGAATGGTGACTGTCAGTTTATGGACCTCCTCCTCTTGTCCACCTTGAGCTTTTCCTCTGTGCCTAATTCAGGTGTGGCACAGAGCAGGTGTTTCCTTGGACTCGGATGGAGGAAGGCAGGCAGCTGGGGTTCAGTGGCCAGTCTGAGGGACGGAGGGGGCAGGGAGTATGCCAGAGGGATGCTTGGCAGGAGGGACTGGTTTGTACAGGAGAGAGTTAGGAGGCGGCCGTGAGACAAGATGTGTGTTTGGTATCTGACCGAAGAAACCTGAAAAATCAGAAATTAAAAAAAAAAAAAGAGAGAGAGAGAGATTTAGATTTGATTTTTTAGAGCCCTCAAGAGAACAGTGCCTTCTCTGACCAGACACCCTGCTAAGAACTTAAAACACAATGCCATTTTTAGAGACTTCACTTGTTATGGCTGGTTCATTTTAACCAGTGATAATGATGTTCCATTTTTACTTTAAGGATATAGTATTTCCTTCTAACCTAGCAAATATATACAAATATAAAATAAAAAGAGTTCCTTTACTGTAGTATCAGGTGAAACATAGATGCTACAAAATGTTTGGAGGAAGGTCTTAGGATGACTGAAATTGAAGACATGCATCCAAGCCAAGCTCAGATGCTCCACCAGCCAGGAGCACAGAGGGCACCTGAGTCCCTGCTCCTGGTGTGGCCTGCTTCCCCTCTCCCCTGAGTAATTGCTCCGCCTTTCCACAGGTGACCCACTGGCACAGCCCCTATTTCTTCGCCTACTTCCCCACGGCCAGCTCGTACCCATCCATGCTCGCAGACATGCTGTGTGGAGCCATCGGCTGCATAGGCTTCTCTTGGGTGAGTGTCCTGGTGATCCTCGGGGGGCAGTCCCTGTGTAGGGAGATGGCCTCTGTATACACAGGACATGAGCAGATGGCTGTGCTGCCTGTGGGCTGCAGGTCATTTTGCAGGGAGGAGGAAAGGATTAGCTCCAAGAGGGTGCCTTTAAAGGAGGGAGATTTCCAATGGGGAGAAGTTGACAGAGAAGCAAGAGTGCTTTATGGAAAGGTCTCCACAACCTGAGGTCAATCCTACACACTGATGTTTTTTATAAGCATTTAGTTTAAATTAAAACCACAGCCCAAGGCTGGGAATCTGCATTTCCCTAAAACAGACAAGAGGATTTCTACACATTCCAACGTTTGAGACCGATACTGCCCCTGTCTCATTCCATCTGCCTTTCCCCAGGGCTACTGCCCCAAGAAAGGCCCCAGCCCAGCAGATGGGCCCAGTGTGCAGTGTGCGGGTGTCTGGAAATGGGCCCATTGCCTGCATGATGGCCACTAGTCTCATCTATCTGGCATAAGATGCCTAGAAAGTTCCTTGCTCAGAAAGCAGTAAGCCTGGCTCTTCCTGTGGTTCTCTGCACCAGCACAGAGCTTCAGGGAAGATTCTTTTCAAAATTCAGAGAGGTCAGAAGCAAAAATTCCTGCTGACCATCACTGGGCCCAGGGATGCCCATGCTGTGAGGAGTTCTACCAAACTTGGAGTCTGTCTCGGACCTTCTAAGTCTAGAGTGTTCTCCTGATCTGTGCCTGGGAGTGGATGGCCTTCTGTATATTAACTCATGTTGAGGGCCTGGGATACTGAAAGGAGAGGCTGATTTTTTTTTTCAATTCACAGCACCAAGAAGCAGGGCTCAGCTCAGCTGGTGGCTTTATCTACTCAGCACCAATTGTTCTTTCGACTGGAGGTCAGCAGGTGCTGGTGCTGGGTCAGCAGGTGCTGGGCCAACAGGAAGGGGCTGATGAGGTTCATCCAGTTCCTACCACAGCTGACTGCATTGCTCCTCTTTTGAGAACCCGGGCTGCCTTCCTTGTGAGTCATAGCTGGCCCCGGGCACTAGCAGTGTAACCAGGCCTGGCACAGCCTCTTCGAAAGAACATTTTCTTTTCATTAGATAGTGTAGCAAGTTTTGTGTGCTTCTGCTAGTCCCAAGCTTTCTGTTCCTCCAGGGCGACTTGGCACATCAATCTCCAATTATATCTGTTCTTTCTAGGATAGTCTGATTCTCTTGGGCCTTTGAAGGGGTACATCCCTGTCTTGGAGGCTGTGTTGCCTGAAAGCTATAGTTCCTAGCAGGGAGTACATCTTCCTATGCCTGAATCTAAATTAAGTCAGGATGGGGTATAACCTACCAGGATGGAGCTGACCTGACCAGCAGGGAGAGGGACCTCACTTCTTTTTATGCAACGCATCATCATGCTGATGTACACAGGGAGACATGAGAACACCCTTAGCACCACATTTGGGTCCTTTACGTGGAGCCTTAGATGAAGATGGAGGCTTAATCCATCTTTGGATGGGAACAAGGCCCACCTGCCACCCCTCCTGTTTGCAATAAGGGAGAGTCCATAGGCCCAGGTCATCAGGAGCTTAAAATACAAGATCAATGGCTTATCCAGGGATGTCCAGTGGATAAAAGCAGCCCAGCACCCACTTCCTTAACTCCATCCTAAACTCTTTCTATTCTCTTGTGACCATGGAGGATGGCCCACCAGTGGGTCTTTCTAGATCCTTCTATAAGCAATGAATACTGAGCAAGTATGCAGTGCCCATGGAGTGAAGCACACTGGAGTAAGGTTCACGGTGGTACCCATGCACTTTTTCCCAGCCTTGCATGGTTCTTAGTTAAGTAGCACATATTTGAGACTTGTTTCAGCTATTTAATGATATCTGAAATTGGGTGATTTTTATCTAGGTGTGATTTATCAGGGTAATTTTTATCAGCAGGTGTTTAATTCCTTCTGCTCCTCCCAAAATTATGTGGCATCTGGCCTCCTTGCTCTGGCAAATGGCCCCTAGACAATCCATGATTGTGTGTGTGTGTGTGTGTGTGTGTGTGTGTTCGAGGTGACATCTCTAGGCACAGTTCAGGGATCACCTCATGTGACCCAAGTCTGTGATGGAGAAATGATAAGGATGGTGAGTTCACCATGTCAGGAAGGGCCACTGAGACATGCAGAGACTTGCACATAGGAAGCACATCATTTCTAGTGGCAGATCTAGGAATTTTTCCAAGTGAAGGACAGGGAGGCAAACTCCCCTTTATGAAGGTCTCAGCACGGTTGCTCAGAATAGTCCTTTAGTTATATATTAGTCTGGGAGAGACGTGGAACCCTACTGCCAGCCCTCCCATGGAGTAAGGTACTGTAAGTAGGCTGCTGGTTCTCTGAAACTAAGAAGGGAGAGCATACCCTTGTCTTTGTCCATTTTCTGATACTATAGCAGAATGTAAGAGACTGGGTAATTTGTAGACAATTGAAATTCATTTGGCTTAGAGTTCTGTAGGCTGGGAAGTCCAAGAACTTGGTGTGGTATCTGGCCTTTTTGCTGCATCATAACATGGTGGAGGAGCAAGTGAGCATGCCTGAGACAGACTGGACATCCGGCTACACTCCTCCCTTTTAAAACTAATGCACTCCTGTAATAGCAGCCTAATTCATTCATGAGGGTTATGCCCCCATGACCTCATCACTCTTAAAGGCCCCAACTCTTGATACTCTCACATAGGGAGTTCCATTTTATGCAATTTGGGGAAACATATTCAGATCATAGCAAGCATACGACTAATTCCTACCCAGGAGTGGATGTTTTAAATAATTGTAAAACTTTTTTAAAAAATAGGGCTGGGGATATAGCTCAGTTGGTAGAGTGTTTGCCTTGCATGCACAAGGCCCTGGGTTCAATCCCCAGCACCACAGAAAGAAAGAAAGAAAGAAAGAAAGAAAGAAAGAAAGAAAGAAAGAAAGAGAAAAGAAAAGAAAAGAAAGAAAACAGATCGAAATAAGTTACCCTTTGTCTTTCCCTTGTATTCCAAGCAGACAAGAAGCAGAGGGCATCTGCCCTTGGTTTATCCCTTCTCTCTCACCCACAGGCAGCGAGTCCAGCATGCACAGAACTGGAGACAGTGATGATGGACTGGCTTGGAAAGATGCTGCAGCTGCCAGAGGAGTTTTTGGCTGGAAAAGCTGGAGAAGGGGGAGGAGTGATCCAGGTAAGACAGGGTAAGGTGGGGAGGGCAGCTTGATGGGATTCATGGGTTCCACAATGGCCACAAATGTGGGTGGAAAAGGGTTCGTGTGCGCAGCTTTCTGCTGTGTCCTCTTTATTTCTTCCAGAGAATAAACAAAGCTGAGCTCTGAGGAAAATCCAGGTCCTGGAGAAGGCAGGATCTGGATTTGGATTCCAAGCTGTCTGTCACTAGCTTTAGGCAGGACACTGACTTCCCCAGGCTCCCAGTCATGGTTGGTAGCATAGTGGCTAATACATAGCATAGCGGAGCAGGTGCACAGAAATAGAAACAACCAAATTTATGTTGGTTTTTCCATTGCCTAGATCCCGGCCATGTAAGCTCTATCACATAGTCATTCCCAACAGATACATGTCCAGTGTTAATAATCCTTTAATTTTCATAACAGCACAATGAATTAGGGAGCCCTATTTTACAGAAGATGAAACTGAGGCACAGAACATCAGTTAACTTCCCTTTCGCTCCAGGTGGTAATTTATAGGCCATATCTTTGTGACACAGAGACTATAATCTCACCACCACCACCACAGGACCCTGTTCCCACCTTAAGTGATAGTTGTGGCTGCATTTCAATGAAGATAAATGTCACTTATCTATGAACCAATTGTTCACCTAAAGATGCTGCTGTTTCTATGCATACATTTAATTCATTCTCTTCACTTAATATGTATCCTAACTAAACTAGGAGGCAGTCTCCAGTACTGAGACTACTCAACAGGACTAGGGGTTTTAAACCCACATCTATTAGGTTTCTATTGCTGCCTAACACATTACCACCCGCATAACACATGTTAGTGAATTCAAACAAATTTATTATTATCTTACAGTTCTGCTACTCAGAAGTCTGACCTGGGTCTTATAGGGTAAAATCAAGGTTGACACTTTGGAGGTCCAAGGGAAGAATCCATTTCCTCACCTTTCCCATCTTTGAGAGACTTCTGGAAATCCTTGTCCCATGCCCACACCTCCATCTGCAAAGCCAGTATGCTACTGCTCTCTAACCTTTCTTTCATGGTCACTTTTTCTTACCACAAATGAGAAAGTGGGTCAAAACACCCATGTGATTGGATTGGGTCCACTCAATAATCTAAGATAATCTCCCCAAGTCAAGGTTCTTAACTTAATCACATCAGCAAAGTCACTTTTCCCTGTGAGGCAAATAGTCACAGGTTTGGGGGACTGACACCTGAAATCTTTGGGGATGGGAAATACATTATCTCAGTAGCCAGTATGAGCTATGGGAGAACGTGTGTACACGTTCAAATTCAACAGGTCTTTGATGGGTGCAGCCCTGTGAATTCTAATTCCTTCTGATGCAAAATGAGCAGGTCACACCAGTGATGGATGGCTTACTTCTCTGTGACCACCTGACCATGGACACACTCAAAACTGTTCCCTCTGTGAGCTCATCTCACCCCACACATTCTCTGGTTACCTCACTCTAGCATATATAAGTCATTCTGAATGGGAAGATGATGAAAATGAAATATTAGCTATATTGTAAGCTTTGATAGGATGGTGTGAACCCCACTTTTAAATACAACAGTGACAACATTCTTGCAAATTCAAAATACCTCAGCTCCCCAAGACAGGTTTCTTCTTATCAGAGATAATGAGGCCACTCCCATACTCTCTGGTCAAGGTCAAAGAAAAGACACCATGTATGGGCTGGGGTTGTGGCTCAGTGATTCAGTACAGCGCTTGCCTAGCATATGTGAGGCACTGGGTTCGATTCTCAGCCCTGCATATATATCGATAAAATAAAGGTCCATTGACAACTAAAAAAATATTTTAAAAATAATAATAAAAGACATCATGTCACAGGTGCCTTTTGGTCTTGTGGGCAGGCTGCTGCTCCTGGGCCCCACAATGGCTGGTCAGTTTCATTTCCCCGGGGTGAAGTGCAGACAGGTTTCTCATTTCTGGTATTTGAGTCCTGATTCTCCATAGGATGCTGTTTGTCCTCCTTGTCAAAAAAGAGCAAATCTGAGTGTTCAGAGACAGAAAAAAAGGCAGCTATGATCAGGATGGGAGTGGTGCAGAGGAACTGCCCACAGGGGCCCTGGGTTTGGCTCTAGTTGACCCAATCCCAACCTGGTCTCACCCTTCACAACAGGCTTGATGCTGGAGGCAGACTCACTTTTTATTGTATTCCCATACATTTTGCCAAGATCTACTTTTCCATTAGTTCATTCACTTGGGCCCCTTAGCATTTGGTAACTCCTACTAATCCAAGACTCAACTTACATTAGAAGATTTTTCTTCTAATGTATCTTAGTTAATGTTTTAAGTCACTTCTACTCTGTTTTTCACATGCTTCAATTTCTACATAGTGGAAAATGCTTCTGCCATAATTTCTGTCTTTAAATAATTTCCTTTGTTTTTGTCATTTTCTTCTGTATATTTTAGGGAGAATTAGAAAGGGGGAAATTAGACATTCATTGTAAAAATAAATGAATACAGTAACCATTTTGGGGCATGATTCCCCTCAGAGTTATTAGTGTTTTTTAATACCTACATAGCTACACACACACACACACACACACACATACATTTGCAACAAAACTGAGGTAATACAATACAAATATGCTTTCTGTATGATGTTCCATTTTATATTAATTGTGAGCGTTTTCCATTTTTAAAATATTCTCTAAGAACGTTTTTATGCATGATTTCCTATGATGTGACAAAATTTATATAACTAATATCTTATATATATTTATTTTAATTTTTATTCTTAAAAATAACATTTCAAATGATATCCTATAGGGTGGGGTATGATAGTCTTATTGGTTTCCTCTTGGAGGCTCCTAGTTGTAGTCCATGTGAAACATTCACGCTGTTCCCAAACTTAAAGGAGCACTACCCCAACAACAAGAGAACTTTTCTGGGCTATTGGATCCTGTTCTTGTTGTTGTTTATTTTTAATTTTTTTTTTGTGTGTGTGGTGTTGGCAATCGAACCCAGGGCCTTGCATACACTAGATAAGTGCTTTACCACTGAGTTACATCCCCAGCTCCTCAATGGATCTTATAATAAAAACACTTTTATGTTTATATCTTTTCCAGCACCCCAAGATAAGTCTTATGATTTGATACATCTCAAAGAAGTTAAAAATACCCCATAATCTGAAGTGTGTCTACTATAATAATAGCTACATTTATTGAACACCAGCTACAAACTTGGCTATGTTTTAGCCTATTTCTTATACTTTGTTATCACTTTTTATCCTCAAAATAGTTAGTGGATTGATTGCATTATCAAGAATCTTTTGCATAATTAAGGAAATTGAGGCCCAGAGTTGTAGTGTAGTATGCATGTTCCAAGAGCAAAAGCTATTTAAAGACAAAGCTATTATGGTGGATCCCTGATCATTTGTTAGGGCAAGTAACCAGAGGTGTACATGCTATCATGGGTTAAAATATCTTTTTATTAAAGATGATCCCATTTTTGAAGCAAAAAAAGGGGGGAGAGATCCTAACATGTGGTTAGGAATAGTCCTGGTATCTCAGCTCAGGCTTCAACACAATCCCTCTGTGCCCATCCCACTCAGTTTTGCTGGAAAAAAGCAGACTGCCAGACCCGTGTTTGTGGCAGGAAGCTTGCCTTTCCCAGATGACAAGGCTGATTGACTGTAATTTGCAAGACCCCAAAGAGCACCGAGGCTTTGGGTAACAGCCGGTGAGCCAGCCTGCCGCATCGATTCCCTAAGAGCTATAATCACAGCTACTGGGCATCTGCACAGTGATGGGCTTCTGAGCCAAGTGGCAAAGCATCATTGTGAAGCTGAACAAATGTCACCTGGAAGAATGGTCTCCAAATTAGCTTAAAAGCTCTCATGGAAGAAAAGCTCCCAATTTCTTGCCCCGTATGGGGCGACACTTGAAAAAAAAAAAAAACAGAAGATGAAAAGGCAGTTCTGCTCATGACATCAGCAGCCCCAGCATCAGCTCTCGCCACCATTCCCTCCTGTATCCTGAGCAGGCTCACCATGGCAACCGTGGTCTACCGGAAGCAAAGCCATCAGGCACCCTCACTGCTCTCTTACCAAAAACAGTCACCCTCCCTACTCTTAACTCAGCAAAGCTCTGCTTCCAGCAAAAGACAGAGATCCACTTGCCTTCCTGCTCAAATCTGCCAAAACCTGCTGGTTGCACTGGACCTGTTGTGGTCTGGATGCCATACCAACAATTGGTTTCATTGAGTGTTGTTGTTGTTTTCATTGTTTTGTTACCTAAAGGAGGAGAATTTTTTCTCAGGACCTGGAAAGTGCCCCCCTCCCAGCCCATGATGAATCAGCATGGTGACTCAAAGCCTTTCATTAGATCAGAGAATGAACATTTGGAATCCAAAGCTTCAAGCAACGTAGAATTTAGATAAGAAAGTTGCAATCATAGCTCAGTTTAAGGGAAACTGGTCTTCCTGGGCCAGCCGTTTCATCTTCCTCAGGTGTATTTCTTTCATATGTTCTAAAACCATGTTTAAAATAATTTCTCATCAAAATACAGCTTGAAGACCCATTTTAGATGTTGAATTAAGAGGATTCTCTTCTGTATATTTGAGCTCAAGCATTGGAGCTACAGAAACATGAATAAATGAATTTATCTTCAAATCTTATCCATCTCTCTAAGGGATATAACTTGGTTCAAAGAATAAGTAAAAGCAGTGGAATGGGAAAATCAAAATGGAAAAACAGGCTCCATGAAAGGAGGATAAAATGTTAATAAGAGATGTGGACATTTCTATGTAATTATTCCATTGTATTTTTCTCTGTATAACGCTGTAACTTTGTAAACCTCCTTCATAGTCAGAAAAAAAAAAAACTACCTTCTTTTATTTGTCATTTCTAATGTTAGTACTGGCCAGCGGGTGGTTGTCTTCTGGGACTGGCTGAAGAGGAAAGTGCACACAAATGCAGGGAGGCTGGAGCCATCCCTGAAAGGCCAGATGTGTGTCCACTGTTGACCATGCCACTCCCTAGCTACTGATTTGAGGGAAGTTGTGTAATGTCTCTGAGCATCAGTTTTCCCGTCTGTACGTGCCAACGTTTAAAAATGAGCTTTTGCAAATTAAATGGGATAACGCCATAGACACTGAATCCATATCATGCACCACTGTTAACTTCAAAGGAGGAATTTTGAATAGTTCTTTACTACTTTTTGCTAAAATAAGTTGTTGAAATTAGTTGTATTAGTTTGTCAGGGCTGCCTTAAAAAAAAACAAAAACAGAAATTCATTGTCTCAGAGTTCTGGAGGCTGAAAGTCCAAGATCAAGGCATTAACAGGTTCTATTTCTGCTGAGGCCTCTCCTTGGCTTGCACCTGGCTGCCTCCTTGCAGTGTTCACGTGGTTTTTCCTGTGTATGTGTGCATGAATCTGGTGGCTAATTTCTTCCTCTTATTGAGATACCAGTCAATTTAGACTAGTGTCCACACTAAAGACCCCCTTTTAACCTAGATCCTATTAAAGATCCTATTTCTAAATAGCTACATTTTGAGATATTGAGGTTTAGGGCTTCAACATATGAATTTGGGGGCAGGGCACAATTCAGCATGTAAATTCGGGATTAAAATAAGTACTATAAGGCCATCTCAGCATATCAAGGAAAATGTACCTGTATTTTATATACAAATTGCTCTGTCTGAGGGTATATGAATACATAGGTGCCTTGGACCAGTCTCCTTTGCTGGAGATATGAACAGTATATCCCTGGCCAGGCTTGAGGTGCCCACAGGAGAATGCCTGCACAGCCAGTTTAACAATGCAATGTGTGGCACATGCTTAGTGTTTGCAACTGTTGGCTACTGCTGATACGGGGGATAGACAAAGCAATGCTAAACTCACTATATGAACTAAAGAGGCCTCCACAGGTGTTAGATTGTGTTAGATTGTTCCTTTGCAAAAATAAAAAAAAATAGTGAGCTTTGCAATTTCAGGTTTATCTTTTAAGAAAACAATGGATAAACGGTTCAGACACTGATTCTTTGACTGCATTTTGAATTTCATTTGGACCTCTCTCCTGGATTTAGGGGAGTGCCAGTGAAGCCACCCTGGTTGCCCTGCTGGCTGCTCGGACAAAAGTGACCCGGCGGCTCCAGGCAGCATCTCCAGAGTTGTCGCAGGCCGCCATCATGGAAAAGCTGGTAGCCTACTTCTCTGATCAGGTGAGTAAGTGTGTGTGTTGGGAGGTATTGGGCTATAGCCCCACAGACATTCAAGGTCTGAATCCAAACAAACGTTACTATCGTTTCAAATCCAAGAACAGTTCCTCACAGATCACTAGGACAGAGACTTATACTAATTCTCAGGTGGGAACTTGAGAGATCAAGTTGAAAAGAAAATGTATGTACTGAGAACTCCCCAATGCTGACTTGTTACCATATGTAGCAGCATGGACTTAGATTACACTCATCTGGCCCACCTTCAGAGCAGCATTGTGTAGTAATTGGATGTTAGACTCAACAACCTAATCGCAAATCCCAGTTCTGCGTTTTTAAGCTTTGTGATCTCAGGCAAATCACGTAAATTGTGAGAGCCTCTCTTTCCCTCCTATCAAACAGGGATCAAAGCATCCATCCTTGGTATAGCTGCTCAGCTCAGCTTGTGGCTGAGCATAAGGGGAAAGATTTAAAGAATTTTGTAAGGTTTAGAAAACTCTGCAAATAGAAATATCTAATCTGATTCCATTGGTCAACCCATTTGAAAATGGTAAACAACAGCAACAAAACAAAGCCCAGAATTATGGGGAAAGGAGCAAGTGGAAAGAGAATTGATCAGCATGAAGAGAATAACTCTATTAGAGAAACTATGATCAAGAGGGCATAAAAAGAATAAAAACTGTGCTACCTTCAAGAAATTAGATTGCACAGGGAATAGCCGACTTAGGTTTGTCAATATTTTTATTTTCAGTGAATTCCTTAAGCCACACATTTGAACTATAACCATTTTTTTCTAGGAAGTACTTAGCCTGAAATAAATACAATACCCATATTTCAGACCTAATTAGGAGGATTATATCTTTGTATCCTAATTCCATCCATTAAGATTCTACTTGCATATGAAGAAAATTGTTCATTTGTACTTAGGACTCCCTTGTTTCCCAGAAGACTTAAAAAAATTAACACATAGGCACTCAATAAGTATATACTGATATCCACTGCTATGAATGTTAGGGTTTAGCCTGTCCAGCAGGGCTTCTGTGAAGGAGCTTATCTCACCAGGAAGTGGCTGGGTGAGACAGAACTAGCATCATTCCAGATGCCCAGCAGCTCAGGATGCCAAGGACACTATAGCATCTTTCTATGGATCTCTGTTAGGTTCCCCAGGAACTATACAGGGCTTGTGTCAATTTTTTTTTCTTTTCACTGTTTTTATTCTCATTTTCCATTTTGACATTTTGTAATTCTGTGTAAATTAAGTCACCATCACATTTTAAGTATGAGGTCAGCTGAATTAAGAAAACAGAACACAACCCACAATAAAAAATTTAAAAAAAAAAAAAAAAGAAAACAGAACAAAGAAGCCAGAATGACAATGTTTTTAGAAGGAAATGGCAGTATTCATATCCATAAAAGCTAACTTTAATTGAGTAGCTGAAAGGGGAGTTAGAACACAATGCAAACATGGTGGTTCATGGAGAATTCCCATCTCTATTCTGTGCTGCAGTATCTCATGGGTACATTCATCATTAAGATCTAAATTAGGAATGAAAGTAATAAAACAAATGAGAGACCTAAACTTTAGTTCAAATAAATGAAAAGCTGTGGGCTGAGATCTACTTTGTTCCCCGAGAAAAAGAAAGATACGAATGAGGATTATTATGAGTTTGGGGAACCCAATGATCACAAGTCAGCTGTAGGAATGCACTCTGTAGCAGCATATGTTATTGTATCAATGCCCTCAGCAGAAAGTTCCTGCTTGTGTGGAGGTACTGCTTGGACCAAGCTGGTGTACATCTTCTGCAAAAACTGTGCTAACCGTGAAGCAGGCATATAGTCATCTGTGGCCTTGTCTTCCCCGCTTTTTAAAAATTCACTTTAGTTTTACATAACTATACATAGTTATACAAGCATGAAATATAATTTGCTCTAATTCAGTATGCAGTAATTCCCCTTCCTCATCCCACCTCTCTCCCCCTGCCTTCCCTTTCTCTATGCTACTGATCTTTCTGCTATTTATTTATAGTTTTGTTTTAAACTAGTGCCTTGTAGATATACATAAGGTGAGATTCATTGTGGTATATTCATATATGTACATAGGTAACTTAGGTCAGATTCACAGTTCTTCCCTTATTCATTCCTTCTCCCTACCCCCAACCCCTTTCTCTACTCCACTGATCTCTATTCTATTTGATTGACACTCCCCCTCCCCACCTAGCTTCTGCATATCAGAGAAACATTCAACCTTTGACCTTCTGGGTCTGGTTTATTTCACTCAGCATTATGGTCTCTCCAGTTCCACCCATTTACCAGCAAATGGCATAATTGTGTTCTTATTTATGTCTGAGTCATATTTCATTATGTATATACAACACATTTTCTTTCTCCATTCATCTGTTGATGGATTCCTAGTTTGGTTCCATAGCTTGGCTAATGTGAACTGTGCTGCTATATACATTGATGTGTCTGTGTCCCTATAATATGCTGATTTTAGATCTCAGGAGTGGAATAGCTAGCTAGGTCATATGGTGGTTTCATTCCTAGTTTTTTGAGGAGTCTCTATATTGCTTTCCAGAGAGGTTGCACTAATTTTTAGTCCCACCAACAATGTATGAGTGCACTCTTTCTCCATTGTCCTCCCTAACATTTATATTATTTGTATTCTTGATAATTGCCATTCTGACTGGAGTGAGATGAAATCTCAATATAATTTTTTTTAATTTTTAAAGAGAGAGAGAGAGAGAATTTTAATATTTATTTTTTTAGTTTTCGGCGGACACAATATCTTTATTTGTATGTGGTGCTGAGGATCGAACCCAGGCCGCACGCATGCCAGGCGAGCACACTACCTCTTGAGCCACATCCCCAGCCCTCTCAATATACTTTTAATTTGCATTTCCCTGATTGCCAGAGATGTTGAAAATTTTTTTTATATATTTACTGGCCATTTGTATTTCTTCTTTTGAAATTTATTCACTGGGCTATTTGGTTTTTTGGTTCTAAGTTTTTTGAGTTCTTTGTATTTTCTGGATATGAATATCCTATTTGAGGAGCAAGTGGCAAAGTTGTCTCATTCTGTGGGCCTCCTCTTCACACTCTTTGTTGTGCAGAAGCTTTTTAGTTTAATGCCATTGAATTTTTATTTTATTTCTTATGCTTTAGAAGTTTTATTAAGGAAGTTGATGCCTGTGCCAATATGTTGGAGCGTTGACCTACATTTTCTTCTATCAATTGCAGAATTTCTGGTCTAATTTTTAGGTCTTTGATCCACTTTTGAGTTGGCTTTTGTGCAGGGTGAGAGATATGGATCCAGTTTTATTCTTCTACATATGGATATACTGTTTTCCTAGTACAATTTTTTTAAAGACTATCTTTTCTCAGAGTATATTTTTGGCACTTTAGTGTAGTATGAGATAACCATATTTATATGGGTTTTTCCCTGTGTCTTCTATTCTTTTCCATTAGTCTTCCTGTCTGTTTGGGGGCCAATACCATGTTGTTTTTGTTACTATAGCCCTGTAGTGTAATTTAAGGTATGGTATTATGATGCCTCCAGCATTGCTCTTCTTGCTCAGGATTGCTTTGGTTATACTCTTTTATTCTTCCAACTGAATTTTAGAACTGTTTTTTCTAGTTCTGCAAAGAATGTCATTGGCATTTTGATGGAGGTTGCACTCAATCTGTATAATGCTTTTGGTAATATGTCCACTTTGACAATATTAATTTTGTCTATCCAAGAACATAGATGATGTTTTCATATTCTAAGGTGTTCTTCAATTTATTTCTTCAGTATTCTATAGTTTTCATTGTAGAGGTCTTTCACTTCTTTGTTAGATTAATTCCCAAGTACTTTACTTTTTGAGGTACAGTTTTCCTAATTTGTTTTTCACCAGATTCACTGGAATATAGGAAAATAATTGATTTTTGTATGTTGATCTTGTATCCTGCTACTTTACTAAATTGTTATCAGCTCTAGAAATTTTCTGCTGGAGTTTTTAAAAATATTCTAAATATAAGATTATGTCATCAGCAAGAAGAAAATTTGACCTCATCTTTTCCTATGTGTGTTCATTTAATTTCCTTCTTTTGCATGATGGCTCTGGCTAGAGTTTCAAGGACTCTGTTAAGTAGGAGATGTGAGAGTGTATACCCTTGTCTTGTTCCTATATTTAGAGGAAATATTTTCTGGTTTTTCTCCATCTGGTAAGAAGTTGGCCTTGGGTTTGTCATATATAGCCTTTACAATGTTGAGGTAAGTTCATTTTATCCCTAGTTTCTCTAGTGTTTTAAATATAAATGGATGCTAGACTTTGTCAAATGCTTTTTCTGAGTCTTTGAGATAACCATGTGATTATTGTCCTTAACTTCATTTATGTGGTGAATTACATTTATTGATTTTCTCATGTTGAACCAACCATGAAAACCCCAGTGATGAAATCCACTTGACCATGGTGCACTGTCTTTTCAATGTGTTTTTGTATGTGGTTTGCCAATATTAATAAGAATTTTTGCATCTATGTTCAAAGCATATTAGCCTGTGGTTTTCTTTCCTCAATGCATCTTTGTTTGGTTTTGGTATCAGGATGACACTGGCTACATAAAATGAATTTGGCAGTTTTCTCTCCTTTTCTGTTTCATGGAATAATTTGAGAAGGATTGGTATTAGTTCTTCTTTAAAGATTAGGTAGAACTTGGCTGAGAATTTGTTGGGTTCTGGGCTTTTCTTTGTTGGAAAATTTTTAAAAGCTGTCTCAATTTCATTACATAATATTGGTCTGCTTAAGTTTTCTATATTCTCATGGTACAATTTGGGTAGGTCATGTGTCTGTGTCTCTAGGAATTTGTCAATACTTCCAGATTTTTCTAGCTTATTGGAGTATAATTTTTCAAAATAATTTTTAATGATTCTCTGGATTTCAGGTGATATTTCCCTTTTTATATAATTTTGTTAATTTGAGTCTTCTCTTTCTTTTGGTTAGTTAAGTCTATCAATCTTGTTTATCCTTTCAAAAAAGTCAACATTTTGTTTCATTGATCCTGTATAATTTTTTTATTCTTCATTTTATTGATTTCAGCTCTGATTGTAATTATTTTTTATCTTCTACCAATTTGGGTGATAGTTTGTTATTTTCTAGGACCTTGAGGTATAACTAGATTATTCATTTGGTATCTTTCTATTTTTTTAATGTAGAAACTCAGTGCTATAAACTTCCCTTTTAGAACTGTTTTCACACTGTCCCAGAGATTTTGATATGTTGTATCACTATTTTTTAAGAATTTTTTTCTATAATATCTTATGATACCCATTTCTTATATGTCCACCATTTACTGAGGGACTACTCACTGGAGTGAGGACCTAGAGAAGTGAAGTCAAGTAGGGAGAGGAGAAAACAAGGATATGGTCTCTGGGAAACTCTAGATCAGCCTTGTGCATAGGAAATGCTATAGAGTGTGAACTGTTCCCTTTTTGGGCACAGAACTGAACTGTTCCCTCCCTGGTCAAGTGCCAACTTTTTGTGCGTTGTACAGTTTGTCCTGCAGTGGGTTTGTGGCAAGCTCACCCTGTGAGGAGAGGTGGCTCTCCAAAAGAGGGGACAGCTGATCAGCCAACATCCACTGCAGCTTGGCATGCACAGCTTTGTCAAGGGGACCCTGGAGCATCACACAGGAGGGAGGAGCACATGCAAAGAACTCTCTCTTAGGGACAACTTAAACTCCTGTTGTCATACTCCTCTCCACTGCCCACACATCCTTCTGTGACTGCCTGCCTCCCATTGTCTCCTCCTGAGTTTAGTCTGCATTGCAGGCCAGCACACACCCCAGAAAGCTTGGGGTCAAGGTTTTGTCATAAGTTAATAAATTCATCACCTCCCTCATCCTCTAAAGGGTAGAATGATGCACAAAGATTATGAAAAGTACAACTTCCTAATGTGTCGCAAGTTTCACAGGTGATTTTTCAAGCCTAGTAAAAGAAGAAGAATCTTAGTTTAATTTTTCTATGCAAGAAACCTGCCTGACACACCTTGTTGTTGTTGATCACAGCTATACTTTGAAGTGGGTATTTTCTGTTTCTCATTGTTTCCACAAGATCACAGAGGGTCACTGTGCAGAGTAACCTGGCAAGGGTCCCACCAGAAAGGTCTGGAGCTGGGAGCCCCAGGGGCTCAGAAGCTGAACATTATCTTCTGGAGCTCCTCTGCTAGAAGAGGTGTTCAAAGAACAGCCAGGAAGCAGCAGGCCCCACAAAGGATCAAAGCTAGAGACAATGGGTGCTTCAGGGCAGAAGTGGCAGCTTCAGTAAGAATCCACTTTCCTGGGAGTCTCTGAGAAGGGTGGACCCACCATCCAGTGACAGTGCCACATCATTTGCCATTCATCTCAGAAGATTCCATGTCCATGGATTCAACAACCACAAATCAAAAATATTTTTTAAAAATTGTGTCTGGATTGAACATTTATGGACATTTTTTCTTGTTATTATTCCCTAAATAATACAGTATGACAACTATTTATATAGCATACCATTTGTATTGCATTAGGTATTATAAGTAATCCAGAGATGATTTAAAATATATGGGAAGATATAAATTGATCATAGGCAGATACTATACCATTGCCATTTTATATAAGGACTTGGGCTTCTGTGGATTTTTGTATCCACAGAAGCCCTGGAACCAGTTTCTCATGGATGCCAATGAATGACTGTAGCATCTATTGACTGAGCTTAGCCACCAAGCTGCGAAAGTCTCCACAGGGAAAGGCAGGGTTTGAATCTGAACCCAAGATTTCTAAGTCCACCCATGAGCATGCTTTCCAGGATCTCACTGCTAACTCTTGAGTTCAAACAAATGAATGAACTCATCACTTTATGGTTCTAAGTGCTTAATTCATTATATTTGTGGTTTAGATCTGAGGTGTCCTCTGAAACCTCACATGAGAGACAATGCAAGAACATTCAGAGGTGAAATGATTAGATTATGAGAGGTATAACCTAATTGGTGAGTTAATCTACTGATAAGAATCAACTGGGTGGTAACTATAGGCAGGTAAGTTGTGACTAGAGGAAGTAGGTCACTGGGGTGTGACTTTGGAGTTTATCTTTTGTCCTTGTGAGTGGAGCTCTCTCTCTTCTTCTTTATCACCACATCCTGAGCTGCTTCCCTCTGCCATGCTTTTGCTCCATGATGTTCTGCCTCACCTACCTTAGGTTCAGAGCTATGGCGTCAGCCAACCATGGAGTGAACCTCTGAAACCATGAACCAAAATAATCTTCTTCTACTTTCATTTGTTCTTGTCAGGTATTTTGGTCACAGCAAAGAAAAAAAAGTACTAACTAAAACAAAACTTAAAGAGCAAGGTTCCACATAAATAGAATAACAACTCCAGGAAAAAGAGGTGCCGCTGTGGTGTCAGGTGTCAGGTACCCACTGCAGAACCAGGAACTTAGCCTGTGTGAGCAAACCTGCACCGATCTAACTCTAATCTTTCTTTCTAGGCACACTCCTCTGTGGAAAGAGCTGGATTAATTGGTGGAGTGCAAATGAAAGCAATCCCTTCTGATGGCAAATTTGCCATGCGTGCTTCTGCCCTGCAGGAGGCCCTGGAACAAGACAAGGCAGCTGGCCTGATCCCATTCTTTGTAAGTCTATCAGTACATGTTGCAGATGGTACCATGGGAGCCTCTCCCCGCTGCCTAGGGCGTGTGTGTGTGTGTGGGGGGGGTGTATTCAGTGTGTATGCCAGGGTCACTTTCTAGGCTGCTGTGATAGTCACAGGCCAGGCATGAATTTTGTTATCTCCTTGAGGAAAGCTAGAAACTCCACTTGTTTTTTTTTTTTTTCTTTCCACATGCTTTAATCTCAAAAACAAGTTACTACAACATCCCAATTTGGAGGATTGTACTAAGCCAAGGAGTATAGTTTCTGTTTGTTGTCCAAAGGGACAGCTATCCCTTAGCAGCCCTTTGTGCCATGGTAGATGCTCTAAGCAGTATGATGAGTGAACCAAACTGAAAATGCAAAACAGGCTTTGCTTCGTACATTAGTGGTTCAGAGTAGTTAATAAGATGTGTCATCTGTAAAAGGTTTGTTGCAAGCAGGCAGTGACTAATCCCAGATAAAATATCTAATTAACCAAATGACAGGCTGGTTCTCTTGCTCCCAGATATGCATTTTCCAATGGGGAAGAGTTACTTAGTATTGAAACTGAATTGTGGGAATTGTCACATTCCTGGCATGGTCCCAGCAGTATGTCATACATGGGACTGATACATCTTGTGTGATGCAATCAAAATGTCATGAGTATGGCCATACTTGGGCATTCAACCTGGCCACACATTAGAGTCACCTGGTAAGTTACTAAAAAGTCTAATGCCCAGGAATTCCCCCTGACTGATCTTGCCAGAATCTCTAGGGATGGAAGCAGGCATTGGAAAAATTTTTACAACATTAAGATTCTGATGAGCATATAGGTTTTAGAAACATGCTCATGGGGATACTCCTCAGTGTCAGGATACTCCTCATTTCTTAATCATTAGAGCAATCTACGTTGGATAGATGTTTTATGGGCCACACATTAATAACATTCACCACTTTTCTTTTGAGAATTAATCTTTTTAAATGCTTTCCTTTCTCTGAAACGTTTTTTGCCAATTAAAATCAATAATCATTTGGT
Source organism: Marmota marmota marmota (assembly GCF_001458135.2). Taxonomy (NCBI): domain Eukaryota; kingdom Metazoa; phylum Chordata; class Mammalia; order Rodentia; family Sciuridae; genus Marmota; species Marmota marmota. The sequence goes on along the minus strand of NW_026000153.1, from coordinate 25,293,172 downwards.
GAATATCTAACACACGTCTGTACTGAGGAAGTCACAGAAGGTATGATTTTAATATAAGTCTATCCTAATCTAAGGAGCTCACAGGAGAATCGGGAGCATAAACACATGTTTATAGTAGAAGAATTGGCAAGTTTCAAAGGTAGCCCAGAGAATGAAATGACAATCAAGTGAGTTTGAAGGAGACAGAAATCAAACTGTGGGTACAGATTCAACTTCCACCTTGCCCTAGACATCTTTCTCAGTCCCCTTAACCCTGCTTCATTTTTCCCCATTGCATGCATCACTCCCTGCAATACCCATTTATTTACTGCCTTCTTCCCAACAGAATGTACACAAAGGGAGGGTTCATTTTGATCACTACTTTATCTCCGCTGCAGGAATAGTACAGAACTGACACCAGGAGAAATTCAATTAATACAGTTGTTCCTTGGTATACACAGGACATCTGCTCTAGGACCCATCACAGATACCCAAACTCTTGGATGCTCGAGTCCCTTATATAAAATGACATAGTATTTGCATATAACCCATATACATCCTCCCACATACTATTTAAAAAAAAACATTTATTTTTTAGTTATAGGTAGACACAATACCTTTATTCCATTTTTATATGGTGCTGAGTGTGGAACCCAGCAGCCCATGCATGCTAGGCTCTCCCTCTGAGCCACAACCCCAGCCCCATCCTTCCACATACTTTAAATCATCAGTAGATTACTTGTCCTACCTAATGGAAATGATGTAAATAGTTTTTTAGGGAACTATGACAAGAAAAGAAAGTGTGTGTTCAGTACATTAAAAAAACAAAAACAACAACAACAAAAACACATTTTAGAACCATGTTTGGTTGAATCCATGATTGTGGAATCCATGGATATGGAGGGTCAACTCTAGTTGTCAAATATAGAAAGATTTGAAAAGATCATCTTTAAAAATCCCAATTATAAACCGGGCACAGTGGTGCATGCCTGTAATCCCAGCCACTCAGGAGGCTGAAGGAGGAGGATTGCAAGTTCAAAGTCAGCCTCAGCAATAAGCAAGGGGCTAAGCAACTCACTGAGTTGCTTATTAGTGAGTTGCCTCGAAATAAAATACAAAACAGGACTGGGGATGTGGCTTAGTGGTCAAGTGCCCTGAGTTCAATCCCTCATACTCCACTCCCCCAAAATCCCAATTATAGCTGGGTGTGGTGACGCATACCTGTAATCCCAGTAGCTTGGGAGGCTGAGACAGAAGAATCCCAAGTTCAAAGCCAGCCTCAGCAACAGCGAGGCACTAAGTGACTCAGTGAGACCCTGTCACTAAATAAAATACAAAAAAAAAAAAAAAAGGGCTGGGGATGTGGCTCAGTGGTTGAGTGCTCCTGAATTCAACACCTGATACCAAAAATAAATAAATCCCAATTACAAGTTTAGTGCACTTTTGAAGGATTTTATTTAAATGAAGTAAAATATTTTTAAACCTGGGTAGTAGTGTCAATTTTAAGTCACTGAAATTTTATATCTAGGGAAAATATATATATTGAAACATACTCCTTCATATTTGAAGAATGAAAGCAATGGAGAATACATCACATAAACGATGAAAATATTTTATAAAAATTACAAAGCTCATAACTAATAGTAAAAGACAAATGTGGGTAGGAACTACTGATAGGACATATTATAAAGTAAATCTTAAAAAAATGAAGGCTTACATATCAATAAGTAAGGAAGGAGCATTTCAATGATAAACATGCAAAATATATATAAGAAATCAATTCCACATTCAAACACACACACACACACACACAAATATAGACACAAAACCATTCTGATCATGCAATAATCAAAGAAATGCAAATTAATTAGTGGTTACAGAGGTGTCAGTTTCTTTTATATCTCTAAACTTTACACAAATTCTAAAGGTCAGTGATGGGGTATATGCAGATTTAGAATCGTCATCTTCTCCAGAGAAATGACTATCTATTCTTAGGAAAGACTAACATCTAACTATCTGGATGGATATACATGTTCATTTCTCTGGGATGAATGCCCAAGATTGTGCAATTAAGGATCATTTTGTAGTTATGTGTTTTAAAGAAACTGATAAAGTCTTTACTGGAATAGCTGTACTATTTCACATTTCTTCTAGCAGTGCCTAAAACAATCAAGTGTATTTTTTGTTTTCATTTTCACCCGTGTTTGGTATTATCATTATATTTTTTCATCTTACCTGAATTAATAGGTGTATAGTAATATCTCATCACACTCATAATTTTCATTTTCCTAAAGACTAATGAAGTTGAACATTTTTTTCATCTGCTTATTAACCATTAACACATCCTTTTTTTAGTAAAACATAAATCTATGTCTTTGTCCACATTCCAATTGGATGATGGATTGATTTTTTAAATTAACAGATTTATGTTAGAACAGCTTTAGAACAGTAAGCATAATTAAAGAGAGTTCCAGCACTTACTTAAATGTTTTACAAATACTTCCTCTCAATCTGTGGCTTTTGATTTCATTTTCCGAGCAATGGTCTTTTGCCAGTCAAAAATTTTCAATTTCACTGATGTTCAGTTTATCAAATTCTTTCATGGATTATGCCTTTATTGTTACATCTAAAAACTTACTGCTGAACCCAAGATCATCTAGATTTTCTCCTGTGCTATCTTCTAGACATTTTGCATTCTATAATTTAAGTCTACTATGTATTTTCAGTTAATTTTTGTGAAAGGTGTAAAGTCTGTGTCTAGATTCTTTTCTCTTTTTTCTGCATTGGGATGTCTAGCTGTTCCAGCATTTGTTGAAAGGCTACTCTTCCTCCACTAAATTGCTTTTGCTCTTTGTCAAATGTTAGTTGACCTCATGTGTAGATCTAATAATTTTCCATCAATAAGTTTATCTCCTTTCCCAAGATCACACTGTTTTGATTATTTAAGGTTTATACTAAAGTTGGGTAAGGTCAGATATGACCTCAGTCATTAGTCAATATTATGTTCAATATTATGTTCTTTTTAGTCTTTTGAATTTTTATATAAAATTTAGAATCAATTTGCCAATGTGTACCACATAACTCACTGTATTATTAAATATGATTGCAATGAATCTATAGATCTAGTTGGAAGAGCTGACATCTTCATGATATTGAGACTTCCTGTCCATGTACATAGAATCTTTCTGTATTTATTTATCTCTTTTAAAAAGTAGTTGCATCAGAGTTTGTAGTTTTCTTCATGATTATTGTATACATATTTTGGTAGATTTATATGTATTCCTTTTTCCCCTTTCTGTGCTAAATGTAAAGGCAATTATGGTTTTTTAACTTCAAATTCTATTTTTTTTTATTTTTATTGTTGGTTGTTCAAAACATTACATAGTTCTTGATATATCATATTTCACACTTTGATTCAAGTGGGTTATGAACTCCCATTTTTACCCCGTATACAGATTGCAGAATCACATCAGTTACACATCCATTGATTTACATATTGCCATACTAGTGTCTGTTGTATTCTGCTGCCTTTCCTATCCTCTACTATCCCCCCTCCCCTCCCCTTCCCTCCCCTCTTCTCTCTCTACCCCCTCTACTATAATTCATTTCTCCCCCTTGTATTATTTTTCCCTTTCCCCTCACTTCCTCTTGTATGTANGGGTGTCCTATTGAGGAATTTGGAGCCCGACCCCACAGTATGTAGATCGTAGCCAACTTTTTCTTCTATCAGATGCCGTGTCTCTGATTTGATATCAAGCTCCTTGATCCATTTTGAGTTAACTTTTATGGATGGCGAGAGAAAGGGATTCAGTTTCATTTTGTTGTCAAATTCTATTTTTTAAAATATTTTTTTTTAGTTGTAGATGGACAAACTGCTTTTATTTATTTGTTTGTTTGTTTGTTTGTTTTTATGTGATGCTGAGGATCTAATCTAGTTCCTTACATTTGCTAGGCACGTACTCTACCACTGAACTATAACTCAGCCCTCAAATTCCATTTCTTATGCTAAAACATAAGAAATAAATTAATTTTTATCTATTGCATGTTTATCTTCCTATAATTGCTCATTAGTTCCCAGAGGACTTGCCTTTGGTTTATTCTTTGGTATTTCTACATTGACAGCCATGTCATAATGATCTATCTTTTATTGTTTAGTCATATCACACTAACTAGATATATAATGTTAAAAAAGGTGTTGAGAACAAATATCCTTCCCTGATTTCTAATCTTAGATGAAAAACATGTAGTTTCTCATCTTAAAGTATGTTAGCAGTTGTTGTTTTTGTTTTTGTTTTCTGATGTCAGTTATCAAGTAAGTTCCACTATAATCCTAGTTTGCTAAGAGATTTTTTTTTTTTTTGGTGTATTTGTTTGTTGTAAATCATGAATGGATGCTGGATTTTGTCAAATGGTTTTTGTGTCTCTATTTATTTAATATGATTTTCTTCTTTAGCCTGTAGATATGATAAGCTATGTTAATTTATTTTCAACTATTGAATTGGTCTCCATGCTTTAATCAATCAAATTCCACTTAATGACATATAATATTCTTAAGTATTGGACTCAATTTGATAGTCTTCTTGAGACTACGGATCTATAATTTCTTTTTGCAATGTCTTTGTCTAGTGTTGGTATTAGAGTAATGCTAGCCTTGTTGAGTTAGGAAGTATTCTTTTTTGCTTCTATTTCTATAACAGATTGTAGAGAATTGATGAGATTTCTTCCTGTGCTTACCAGTGAACCTAATTGGGCATGGTGCTTTCTGTTTTAGAAAGTTATTAATGATTGACAGATATAGCCCTATTGAGAAGATCTTTCTCTTTCTGTGAGTTTTGGTAGATTAAATTTTCAAAGGAATTTGTTCTTTTCATTTGCATTTTCAAATTTGTGAGCAGAGTCCATAATATTCCTTTCCTATCCTTTTAATGTTTAGGAAATCAGTAGAGATGGCTCCATTTTCATTTCTGATATTAGTAATTGTGTTTTCTGTTTTTTTCTTAGTTAACCTGGTTAGAGATTTATCAAATTTAATCTTTTCAGAGAACCAACTTTTTCTCTATTGATTTCCTGTTTCCCATTTCTTTGATTTCTACCTTAATGATGAATATTTTAATTTTTTCTTATGCTTACTTTATATTTAATTTGCTTCTTGCACAAATTTTCTTTATTATTTATAAAGTGGAAGCTTAGTTTATAGATTTTAGATTTTTCCTATTTTTCTAACATATGCGTTTAATGCTAAAAATTTCTCTTTAAACAACTGTATCCACAATATTGATGAATTATATTGTCGTTTTCATTGAGGGCAAAGTATATTTTAATTTCTCTTGAGAATTCTTGTAGGACCTTCAGAACCATATTGAGTTTGGTAGTATTCCAGCCACATTTTTAATTATTGATTTCTAATTTAATTCCTTTTCAAATGTTTTTAGTAGTTGCCCTTGAGTTTGCAGTACACATTTACAACTCATCTATGTCCTCTTTCTAATAACCCTGTTATACTTCTTGGGTAATACAAATACCTTGTAAAAGAGTATTCCCATTCATCCCTCCCACCATTCTCACATAAACATTGTTAACAATCATTTTAGGTATCTCTAAGCTAGGATAAATGAATACATTGTCACTCTTATTATTTTGAAAAAAAACCTCCTTATCTCTGAGACCAGAAAAATAGAGATTCTATTTTATCTTCACATCCTCCTAGAATGCTCTTGCTTTCTTTATGTAGGTCCACATATCTAACAGAAATAATTTTTCTTCCTTCTGAAGAATTTCTTTTAATATTTATTGCAAGGCAGGCCTACTGGTTACCAATTCCCTTAATTTTTGTTTGTCTGAAAAAGTATTTCTTTTTCACCTTGGAGGGTAATTTTGTTAAACACAGAATTCTAGGTTGTTGGTTCTTCACTTTTAACACTTTAAATGTTCCACTCCATTCCCTTCTGTCTTTCATGATTTCTAAACAGGAATCTGACACAATTCTCGTCTTTGCTCCACTGCAGATAAGGTATATCTTTCTCTTGTATTCTCATCCCTTCAGTAGCTTGTCTAGAATCACTAGTTTGCTACAAGCTAGTATGTCATAGCTAGAAGCTAATCTGGAAATGCAAATAAACCAGAGTCTCATAACACTCCATTCTTTCTTCTTTTTCTCCTCCTTCTTCTTCTTTCCTCCTTTTCCTCTTCCTCTCCTCCTCTTTTTTTCTCTCCATCCTTCCTCTTCTGGTGCTAAGAATCCAAGCCAAGGACTCATGCATGCTAGGCATGCCCTTCACCACTGAGCTATATCCTCAGCAAAAGTGTATTTCTTTTTTAAATTTTATATATATATATATATATATATATATATATATATATATTATTTTTTTTAATTTTTAAATTTGTTTTAGTTAGTTATACCTGACAGTAGAATGCATTTATGCACTTTGATATATCATACATAGATGGGATACAATTTCTCATTTTTCTGAGTGTACATGTTGCAGAATCATATTGGTCATGTAGTCACATATATACATACAGTGATAATGTCTGTTTCATTCTATGTCTTTCCTATCCCCACATCCTTTCCCCTCCCCTCTTATCACTTCCCTCTACCTAATCTAAGGTAATGCCATTCTTCCCTAGTGCCCCCCAGCCTTATTGTGAATTAGTATCTGCATATTAGAGAAAATATTTGGCCTTTGGTTTTGTGGGATTGGCTTCTTTCACTTAGCATGATATTCTCCAACTCTAATCATTTACTGGCAAATTCCATAACTTTACTATTCTTTAAAGCTGAGTAATATTCCCTTGAGTATATATACCACATTTTCTTTATCCATTCATTTATTGAGGGACACCCAGGTTGGGTCCATAGTTTAGCTATTGTGAATTGAGCTGCTGTAAACATTGATGTGGCTGTGTCACTATAGTATACTGATTTTAAGTCCTTTGGGTATAAATCAAGGAGTGGGATAGCTTGGTCAAATGGTGGTTCCATTCCCAATTTTCTGAGGAATCTCCATACTGCTTTCCATAGTGGTTGCATCAATTTCAGTCCCACCAGCAATGTATAAGTTCACCTTTTTCACCACATCCTCACCAACAATTATTGTTGCCTGTATTCTTGATGATTGCCATTCTGACAGGAATGAGATGAAATCTTAGAGTAGTTTTGATTTGCATTTCTCTAATTAGAGATGTTCAACACTTTTTCATATATTTATTGATCAATTGTATTTCTTCTTCTGTGACGTGTCTGTTCAGTTCCTTATCCCATTTATTGATTGGGTTACGTGTGTGTGTGTGTGTGGTTTTTTTTTTTTTTTGGTATTAAGTATTTTGAGTTTTTTATGTATTCTAGAGATTAATGATTTATTGGAAGTGGATGTGGTAAAGATTTTCTCCCAATCTATAGGCTATCTCCTCACTTTATTTTTTCCTTTGCTGAGAAAACCTTTTTAATTTGAACTCTTCCCATTTATTAATTCCTGATTTTACTTCTTGAGCTTTAGGAGTCTTGTTAAGGAAGTCAGATCCTAGGCTGATGTGGTGAAGATTTGGGCCTACCGTTTCTTCTATTAGGTGTAGTGTCTCTGTTCTACGGCCTAAGTCTTTGATTCACTTTGAGTTGATTTTTGTGCAGGGTGAGAAATAGAGGTTTAATTTCATTTTGCTATATATGGGTTTCCAGTTTTGCCAGCACCATTTATTGAATAGGCTATCTTTTCTCCAGTGAATGTTTTTGGCACCTTTGTCTAGTATGACATAACCATATTTATGTGGGTTTGTCTCTGTGTCCTCTATTCTGTACCATTTGTCTACAAGTCTATTTTTGTGCCAATACCATGCTGTTTTGCTACTATAGCTCTGAAGTATGGTTTAAGGTCTAGTATTGTGATGCCTACTGCTTCACTTTTCTTGCTAAGGATTGCTTTGGCTATTCTTTGTTTCTTATTTTTTCAAATAAATTTCATGATTGCTTTTTTTAATTCTATGAAGAATGTCATTGGGATTTTAATAGGAATTGCATTAAATCTGTATAGTGTTTTTGATAGTATGGCCATTTTGATAATATTAATTCTGCCTAAAAGTGTATTATTTAAAAATATATTTATTTTTTAGTTGTAGTTGTACACAATACCTTTATTTTATTTATTTATTTTTATGTGGTGCTGAGAATCAAACCCAGGGCCTCACACATGCAAGGTGAACACTCTACCACTGAGCCACAACCCCAGCCCTAAAAAGTGTATTCTTAATGAAGAAAAAATCTTCCATTTTTATTATACATTTTTCCTGATTTTAAATGTTAATCAATTTATAAATCTTGTTTTATTTTTTTTTAATTTGGTAGTCATAGGAAAGCATAAGAAGTCAAATAAAACCTAAAGGAAAAACATGTTAACATTTTGATTTACATCTTTAGGCCCCTTTCTCTTTAAGATATACTAATATATATCTGTCTCATCCCTAATTTGTGATTTTCTTTCTTCATTTCATACATTTTAAATATTTCCCCAGGTTGTTATACATTATATGAAATGATATTCTGTTTAAAAGTTTCACAGCACTCCATTATATTTCTATTTTCTCTTTCTCCATGCATGCACACACACACACACACACACACTCACATATGGATAGCATACATAAATAAAATATTATTCTTTTCATAGGAATTTCCAGGAGAGCAGCATCCTCTGTTAAACATTTAGACTATTTATCTTACATTGCTTCTTGTAATAATTAGTGTGTGTAAAATATTGTACTTACTTACTTGTTTCCTCATCTTATATCTGTCAGCATTTCCTTGGGAACTGTTTCTAGCCCTGGAATTACTTGACCAAAGAGATGTTTTTTCCCCCAAGATTTTTGATATGCATAGCTGTATGCACTTTCACAAAAATTGTATCAGTTGACACCAAATGCTTTATTAAAAGCTACTAAAACAGTTGTGAAATAGTGACTTCCATGGTAAGAAATCTAATGGTAGTGATAATGTTGTGAGGGAGAGTGATGAATTATTTATTAGAAATTTCCCGTGCTCCCTTTTGCCCATTTTGTGTTCTTTTATTAGAATCTTAATTTTTCACTTGCATTAAAATTTATATTTTAATCAAAGTCATATGTGAACCAATCTTCAATTTGTTCTGTGCATCTTACAATACCAAACCAAAACACAGGGTCCACTGAACAGTACCACCCTCCTCACTCATGATCTTTCTTCTCTAAAGGCTATACAGCTTTCTTTGCTTTTAGTGTTTCTTGTGATCCTTTGAAAGGAATTGAAATGTATGGATTGAGAAATATAAGGTTAAAAGAGAGTTATACAGATAGACAGATTTGGAGAAGCTGCTAACATTTTCACGCCTGGAGCACAATGTGAATGGAGGGATGTGTGATACTGTAGAGGACACCGTGGAGGGACCAAAATGAACATTAACCTAAGTACAATGGGCAGTCAATGAAGGGCTTTTAAGACAAGAAGCAACACGTAAGATTTGTACAGTTGACCCTGTGTGTCTGTAGGTTCTGCATCCATAGATTTAACAAACCATGAATTGAAAGCATTCTTAAAAAAAAATAAATAAAACAAAACTGTTTTTGTATTGAGCATTTACAGAATTTTTTCTTGTGGTTATTTCTTAAACAATACAGTCTAACAACTATTAACATAGTAATCACATTGTATTAGGTATTATAAGTAATCAAGCGTGATTTAAAATATACCAGAAGATATACAGAGGTTATCTGCCAATACTATACATTTTATATGATGGATTTGAACATCTGTGGAAATTCATATATATTATTAGGCCCAGGTAAGGAAGGGGTGGTAGCTTGGGCTTTGTCTTGATGCCCACTTGTCCTGGGGTGGTTGTAGCTCTGTGTGTGTGCATAATGAACACACGCACCCTCTTGAAATGCAGAGGCATAGCCTTCAGAATACTCTCAAAGGGGTCACAGTCCTCTCCAAGTTCAAGACCTGCCACTGAGAGCAAGGGGTATATTTGGCAGAGTCTGAATCAGGCAAACTAAATCTTTGCCCCTTCATGAACTCACTTGGGTCATGTGGTAAAGTTTTCCTATTTAACTCAGGATGTTTTGCTTCTCTCACGAGTTGACTTAATAACATCAGGCCACCGACAAAAGGCAGTGCCTGCAAGGCAAGTACGTGAGGAGACCAGGCTGGAGGATGGGGCCAGGACAGCAGCGGGGGAGGTCACGCTAGTCTCTGCCACCAGCAGGAAAGCCCCAGGCTCTCAGAGATGGAGACTTGTGCCATCTCTTGCCCCTCCCTCCCCTGTTCAAATGTGATTATGTCTCCCAGAGCAGACGGAAATCAGGTTAGTGTCACTGAGCAATGCTGAGCTGAGGTAATAAGAGCCCGCAGCAGAGCAGGTGCTAGCTGTAATGTGGCTTCGGAGAATTAGGACAAGCTGACTTGTAGCTCAGTGCCATGTGGACATTGGAGGAGTCATTTCGAACACTGTCCACGCGGCCCCTTGCTGCTTCTGCAGCCTGGATCCCTAACACCTGCCCACTGTCCTCCCTCTCGAGCTACAACATGCTGGGGCTTGTTGGAAGTACATCTGGCGCTGCCCCAAACACTGAGTTCTTTAACTGGCAGTTCAGGGACAATGCTCCAGGAATCCTCTCTTTAGGTGTGACAGGACAACACGGTTAACTAAACCTGATGTCATTTTTGGTCTGTTCCTGCTTTTGTGTTTTCTTGGACAATTACCTACCTCTGGGACTCTACATAAATTGACTATAAAGTAGGAATTTTGATCCCATCTAATTCATTAAGGCTGCTGGGGTGATTAAATATGATTTAGAAAAAGCTCCTGACACCCAGCCTGCCATCAAGTAAGCACTCAAAAAGTGTCATCCCTTTCTAGTCTCAACTGAGGCTGAGCTCAACAACAGGCAAGGGGTTTAAAATGTAAGGTGTATTCATAAAAATGTCATATAGCTTTAGATCATATTTTCTTAAAAATTAGTTCATGAGGGCTGGGGATGTAGCTCGAGTGGTATTGCGCTTGCCTGGCATGCGCGAGGTGCTGGGTTCGATCCTTAGCACCACATACAAATAAGATAAAGATGTTATGTCCACCAAAAAATAAATATTAAAAAAAATTCTCTCTCTCTCTCTCTCTCTCTCTCTCTCTCTCTTTAAAAAAATTAGTTCATGATATGGCTAAATCATCACAAAATGAAATAAAAATGCAAGATGCCAAGTCATACCTTAAATACTTTAATTTGCTGAAAGAAAAATTATAAAATTACATAACCTGCTGTATTGTATATTACTTGCGTGACCTTGGGCCTATCACTTATCTTTTGAACTTCAGTCTCCACTGCTCTCAAGGGACAATCGTAACACTTACCATGTCTTTCCTAAAGAGTCAAATGAGATATATTCTTAGAAAGCACGAGACCAGTGCGAAGTATCGCCCACATCCCGTTGGGCGATGGAATCGGATCACTCTGCTTGGTTCCCACTGGCGTGAAAAGACCACAGGGACATGGAAGTAGTTTTTTCACAAAGAGGGCTTTGCAGATGGCTCTGCGACCTCAAGGGTCCTCTTCCATTCTGGAAGGCAAGAGAGCGAGTGCACCTGGATCCCCTTTATTTATAGGGAAAAAACATTTGATAGAATATTCTACCCAAAATAAGGCAGGGGATAAGTTTTCAAAGGGGGTTGCCCAATCCTATTGGGTAATGCTGAAGTCCAGAGCTGAAGCACTTCTTTGTCGAGCGAAGGTAAAAGCCACTTACTTAGTACACAGCGCTTGGCATGCGATGCTAGTCTGATACCCGCTTTACTCAAGGTTGAAAGGGGATGCTTAGCTCATGGGCAAGGCGCCCCCCCCCCCCCCCCGTCACCCACAGCAAAGGACGAGGCATAATTTTATGGTTTCTACAGAAATGTTTCATGCTTATTACAAATAAATCAATAATTACATTAGAGTGTAAAAAAAAAAAGGTGTGTGTTAACCAGAATCTCATCTCAGGAGATGAGCAGTCATAATAATTGGTGAACATCATTCTAGAGACTCTTCTATGCATACAGTAATAGATAAAAATAATTTTAACAAGGGAATATTTAATATGTATGCAATTTTAATAGCAGAAGTTATTGCATTTAGTCCAATTAGCATTTAGCAGAGAATCATTAGCTGAAACTGAAAGAATTGCTACACTACAGTTAGATCATTTCCAAAAGACTGGTAAAATGGAGAAAACACAATAACAAGCAATATTAATGTCTTGAGTCATTCTGTGGTTTTATCAAGTACATAATTTTCACTTTTAATGACACAGACAAAGCATTCTAACAGTATCATCTCTACCAACTGAGCTAACCAGGTGCCTTAAAGCATTTTAACATTCAATTAAATATCAGGATGAAATTGCAAATATCAGAGAAAAATAACACACTCAGTTGATTCCCACTAAATGCCCCAACTTGTCTAAGTGGAACAAGTGTGGAGAATGTTGGATGCTTGCAATGAGACAGGCGCACATAGAAAGATGGACAAAGAGGTTTGAGGTTGCCAGGAAAAGTGGAGCTATGGGACTTTAAGTCCATGGGTACCTTTTTCAAGGGTGGGTCCCACGTGTGCTGTATGCTGGGAAGCCTGGAGCCCAGCAAGGTGCCTGCCAATATAACACAGAGCTGAGTCACCAACCCAGATCTTTTTGTTCCAAATACATGGCTTAATTTTGAATTAATCTTGCTTTTTTAATTTTCTGTGTTTCTGATGCTTTAACATCTTTGGGACTTACTAAGGAGGGACCGCCTCTCCTGGGCTAGCCAATTCCCATTGATATTCAAAGATTTGCTAGACCTTTCATATGCAGACTAAGCTATCCAGAGCTTCAGGCTTGCTTCCCTCCACCTCCACTGCATTTATGAAGCTCTGACTCTGGGCCATTGTCTACCTACTCTAATCGCCTCAAACTAGGTACCACAGAACAGGCGGCATCCCCTGTGCCCCAGAGCCCAGTGACATTGTTCAAAGCAGCCAATGCTAAACCTGCCTCATCTGCAATTCTCCACAAAAACCACAATAAAGGCTTTTGCTCACATTTTCTCCTCACTCTTCCATCTCTTGACCAATCCTGATGTGTCCCTGTATGCCCCCCCCCCACATGGCATGGCATGGTCCCCCTCTTGAGTACCATGAAAGACAAGCTAACTTCACTGGCAGTCATCTCCTGATCTACTGGGCTCACCAAACTTAAATAATGATAAAACCCACATTTTGCAACAGCCTGCCTCTTCTGGGCCTGTGGAGTTGACTCTGCTTGGGCACAGTTCAACGATAAGGGAACTATGCCCAAACAGCACCTGAACATCCTATGAATGACTGGGCAGCAGGGGAACTCTGGTGCCCCGACATTATTTTGCCCAGACAGGACCAGTTGGATGAGCTACCCAAAGGCAGATGCCATGCTACCTTGGCAAAAACATATTGATTCTCACTGAAGTGAATTTGTCTCTCAGATCAATCGAAGGTAGTCATAGGTGAGATGGAACCAGGAAGACCTACGCTTGGGGTTCTTACATGTGAATTCCTGACTTCTCCAACTTTATCCTTATGGCTCATGGTGTTGCTGAGACCTTAGTGGGGGCTTGATAGAGGCTGCATACATTGTGTTAAGTTTTACACTATTGTCATATATAAGGAATAACTTCATTGTCCAGACAGTGTAGGACATCCATAAATCAATTAGACTCTTTGCTTTTGGAAATGTTATTTTTTTTTTCATTTGGAGAGAATTTCAACTCAGCAAATATATTTAAGCATCTATTCTGTGTTATGTATAGAGCAAATTTCCAGCATTACAAAGAAATAAGACACAGACCGTGGTTTCAGGAGCATCATGGGTCTAGAGAGACAGTGAGTGAGTCATAGGAGAACAGCATAGGTAGTGCTGGTGTAGTCACAGCAGCTCAAGGTGGTCAGGGGACAGGACAGAGCCCAGTGAATGCTGGACCACATTTCCTAGTTATGTGATCTACAGCTCTCAGTGCTTTTTCAGAACACTGCTTTCATAATTATTTTCAACATCAGCGTGCTTCCTCATGAATCTTCTGACAGCCCAAGTTAATCTTTTGGGAAGAGTATCAGGATGGGAAGTGGGGCAGATAAAAGTTAGTGTCAGATACTCTTGGTCAATGCCCTGATGTGGTTCTTAACAGATCCCAAAGGCTCTTCTAAAAGAATCATTTCACTGACGCCTTGGGCAATTCCAGCCTTGCTGGAACAAGGATTATTTCTGATGTGTAGTTCTCTGCTCTGCCCACACACTCCTGCCTAACCCCAAGTGAGGAAAAAACTTTCATCAGAGTAGAAACTATGTTCTTATATTAAATAGATATGTTTAAAAAATAGAATATAGGATTATCTATCCATAGCCTAAGGCATCATACATGGGAAATCTTTTCCAAGTTCTCTATTATCTAATTTTACTTCTCAGGTTTCTGTCTGCAAGTTTGTTTCTCTTAACCTGCAAGGATACTTTCATTAAGCATGCATTTTTGGATTTCCATTCATTGAGCACCAAGTTAAGATCCTGGGCTAGCCCCTGGCAATGGTTGTACATGTGGAAGTTACAGCAATGACTAACACAAGAGAGTTTCAAAGGTTGTCTCTCTACTCTCCAGGTGGTTGCTACTCTGGGGACCACGTCTTGCTGCTCTTTTGACAATCTATTAGAAGTCGGCCCTATCTGTAAGTATCTAATTCCATATTCTTTTTAAAAACTGTTCTTAGCCAACCTTTCTTTTTGGATTTTATTCCTTATCATTCATTTCATATTGTGATGATTTTTCGAACTCTTCTTGCATTTCCAATACTACAACCTCATTGACTAGAATTCTAAAAACTCAGAATTTGGTATAGTTGGACAAGAGCTGAGCTTAAGTACACCAACATTCTATCTGCATGGAAAAAAAATGCTACAAGCAATATCATAATGTTACAAAATTGCAGGCTATGCTGGCCCTATTGAGGAGAATAAATTCTTCAACATCTTAAAGCAACTACCATCATATGAGGTTTCATTATATATACGTGACATCTATATTGCTCTCGCTTACATTGAGTTTTGTGGCATATTTTTTAGCACTACCCCCCCTCCCTGCCATTTTAACATTACAATAATGCACTATATAACATTTCTGTTGAGGACAGACCACATATAGGATGGTATATGCCATATGGCCTCGGTGTGCAGCAGCCTGGACCATCTAGGTTTGTGTAAGAACTCTATGATGTTCTCACAGTGACAAAATCGCCAAATGACCAACTTATTTCTCAGGACCTAGCCCATCATTCAACAACACATGGCTGTGCTGAATGTACTTAAGCAGATTGCTTAAAGTAATTTAGCAAATCAATAGGTTGAAACTGGATTTCTCCAAAGAATACTCTGTGATTCACATGATGTGCTGACTCACGCCTACCTCTTCCTCCCTTCAAGCACTTTGGTTTTCTCATGGAGACTCTGATTCTGCTTCCCAAGGTACAACATGAATAAGTGGCTGTGTTTGTAAAGTTTCAACTTCAATGGGAGACTCTGGAAACTCCACAGGCCTTGGAGCTCTTTCTAAGGATGGGAAAACTCTCCTTGGGCACCAAGGAGACACTGGTCCATGAAACTCTCCCTTTCTTTGTCCCTCGGATATAAACATTCCAGGTAGAGCTGCCTCAAAGTCAGGCTCTCAGGCTGAGCATGGTGTCGTACACCTATAATCCTGGGGCTCAGGAGGCTGAAGCAGGAGGACTGCAAATTCAAACTCAGCCTCATCAACTTAACACGCCCCTAAGTAACCCAGTGAGACTCTGTCTCAAAATAAGAAAATAAAAAGGGCTGGGGGATGTGACTCAGTGGTTATTGAACCTCTGGGTTCAATCCCTGGTACCAAAATTAAATAAATAAATAAATAAAAGAACAAAAAATGTCAGACTCTCAGACTATCATGCCTATGGCTTGTGCCAAGCAACATGCCACTTGCTTGGCACTAGGCCCAATTCTCAGTCTGCATACATCAAGTACGTTTCTCATATCTCCTAACCCAGGTTGCTCCTGTGGTCTGTTCTCAGGAGTGGATCCTCCTCCCCAGGGCTACTGTCCTCTGGTTAGTGTCTAGGGAAAGTGGGTGCTTTAGGTACTCTGCAGTGATGGTGGGAGACCATGGCCCTGGCCACAGAGAAGCTGTGGTCCATCCAGCCCAGGCCTACCCCTTACAGCTGTGTGCCTTAAATTCTGAATTTCATTTTCCATATTTCAAAATTGGAGGGAAAATCATCAGTTGTCATTGAAAAAAAAAATATTTCCTTCGCAGGATTGTTCCAAGGACGAGATAATGCAGGGGGACGACTTGTTAAAGGTGGACAGTGTTGCTTGTGCTATAGGGAATGCAATGCTAGTTACGTACTCTGGGAAGTGGGGTGGGTACACACTTTCCCGTTCACCCAGGATTTTTCTCCACCCATCATGAGCTATGGCTGAAGGCAGCCAAACACAACCAGGTGGAGAAGAAGAGACAGAACTAACTGGCCGGCACAGGGTTTCGGTGTAGCATTGGCCTCCTTAACTGCAAACCTTCACTGGCTCAGCCAAGCAACTCGAAGTCCTCTGACTCAGATGTCAGGCTAAAAACTGAATGTCCTGGCCAAAAGCTGGGTGATGTAATTCCCTAGGGCTATCAAATTTAAAGGGCCAAGGTCTTCTGTGGCTGCTGCCCCCTGAGCAGATCGCTGTCCACCAGTGGAAGCAGGTGATGATAACCAGCAGGTGACATCTGCCATTTGTGATGACCCAGTGATTGCATCTCCACGGTCCCGCTGTCCTGGAGCTCCCTCTGCTTTGCAGGGTCTGGAGGCTGTGGGTAGAGCTTGGCTTTTGTTTATGTTTGGTTGAAGCCCAGAGGTTGCTTCTAAGTTATGCTTGGGGAGCTGACACAGGTGAAGGCAAAACCCTTTCATCCATTGCCATAGTTTTGTACTTGAAGATGAAATTACTAACTTTGGGTTGGTATTGCCTTAGCAATTCAGACAGTACCTTTTTAACCTAATTTTCCTCATCTCATACCTCTCATTTGACTATCCTCAAAGAATTACCATTCTTCAAACCCAAGCTGCCTTTTCTGAGACCCTGAGCTGACCTCACCTTAGAGTATGATTAAAATAATCTATTAAAACAATTCAAGGAAGTTTTTCAACCACCATCTTTTGACAAAGAAACAAAGCAGAAGATGATTGCCCTCAAATTTCTGTCTTAGGAAAGACAGTTTCTTTTTAGTCACTTTGAAAATGATTTCCCCCCAAAAGTGGTTGCTACTAGTTCACTTGGACAAGGTAGTTGCCCAAGAAGGTTCTAGTGAGATACAACAAGAAGATACTTGATGACAGTTAGAAGCCAGGTGTGCAAGTGTGGAAACTGAGACTGAGACATGGCTGAATAGGTGAGGTGGTCTCAGGGAATGAGGAAGGGGAACAGTGTAGGGGAGGCAGACAAAACTCTGTCCTGAGGGTCAGGATGGCCGGGAGGAGAGCATGAAGCTGGAGGGGCAACCTGGCCTTGTAAGAAAACAGGTGCCTGTAGCAGGAGGCTGTGGAGGTAGCCCCTGTCCTCTCCACCCAGGTGACCTTGCTCAAGGGCTACTTGTATCACCGACCCATGCAACTCCTCTAGCTCTGGCTGTGGATCTTCTGTGTCCACCCAGTTCCTAGATGTGCCCACATATGTGGGAAGGAAATGTGTGTGTCAACCAATCACGTACAAGGTGCACATGACAGAGGTGGCATCAACCAGGCTTTTCTTCCCCAGGGCAGAAGAGAAGCCGACATGGAAAGAACTTACAAGGAGTGTCTATGAGTTCCCTTCTGTTGGAATTTTAGGCCAATACAAGCTTAAAGGGTGGTCCATAAGACCACCTTGCTCTGACTGCCCTCACTCTGACACCTATTCCAAGTTTAAATCTTCCCCACCAATTCCTTGAGGTTTGATCGTCTTCTAAAAGACTAACAGTATTCAGTAAAAGCTATGCTCCTGGTTATGGTTTATGGCAGGGATTAAAATCAGCCAAGGAGGAGACACACAGGTCAGAGACCAGGAGTGTGCGAACATGGAGCTTCTGGTGATCCTCTTCCATGGAGTCATGAGGGCATGGACTCTCTCAGTCACAATGTCTAACCATATGCATAGAGAAGGGAGATTTTTCTAGCATGCAAATTCACCAGACTCTTTTCTGTTGGATTTACTTTTATTCTTTTTAAAAAATACTTTTGTGGTACTAGAGATTGAACTCCCGGCCTCATTCATGCCAGGCAAGAGTTCTACCACTGAGCCATGTTCCTAGGTCTCTTGTCAGTTCTCATAGGGCCTTGATCATACTCTGCCTGCTTGGCTGACCTTTGGTCTCCAGTTCCTCTTGGAAGCCCAGCCCATTACCTTTAGTAATCAATTTCTCAAAAGGTCAGAACTGATATGGCATAGTCCAGTGCCCCCATCATAAATCATATTGAGATTATCTGATGCCAAAGGCCCAGGCAAAAAAAGGAACTTGTATTAAGCAGGACATTCTTGTATTAAGCAGTGGCCCAACTCCCAGAAGCCAAGGGCAAAGGCTAGATGCTTTGGTGGTAAGTTACATCTTTATTGCATATCTTTTATCTGGTGCCCCCTTCCCTTCTCTCACTAGTTCCCTTGGTCTTTTCTTACCCATCACCCCCTCCCCAGGTGTCTGATGCATTCTGGGATGGCTTGGGTGCTGACATCCTTCTTGATCCCATCCTGGGGTTCAGGACCTCATCTCCCCTCTGGACATTCTGGAGGAGGTGCTGTGAACTGAGGGGTTGTGGGACTGAGTGCCTTTCTTTCTCTTCTCTATTTTGCTGTGTTACCCACCAATGCCTATGCATGGTGGCTATGGGAGGAAGAACAAAGAGTAAGAAAGAAAGAGAAGCTCCTTGACTCCATCTGGATCCTGCCCCTTGCTCCTCCCATCCTGTGTCTGGTGTGTTCATCCATCTTCCTGTTCAGTCTCGGAGTCTTGCTCTGCCTCCTGCCTTCATCCAACAGTCCTGAACTGAACACAAACATTGACATCTATCAAATTCCACCAGAGGGCCTCAAAGAGAAAAGGAAATTCCATCACTAAAAGTCTGTGTGTGGCCCAAGCAGCTCCCATGGGAAGACCAAAATTGCCCGTAGTCCATCTGGGCTGCTTAACAAAATACCATAGACCAGGTGGCTTATAAACAACAGAAACTTGTTACCTCATATTCCTGGTGGCTGAAAATACAAGATCAATGCTCTGGCAGATTCAATGTCTGGTGAGAACCCATTTCCTGGTTCACAAATGGTGCCATCTGTGTGTCTTTACATGATGACAGGCATGGGGCTCTCTGGGGTCTCTTTTATGAGAATGCTAATCCCAGTTTTAGAGGTCTACTCTGATGAGCTAACTACCTCCCAAGGGCCCCACTCCTAACACCATTTCCCCTGGGGTTAGGATTTCAACATATGGTTTGGGAGGAACACAAGGTCTGCCATAGCATGCTATGAAATTCTGTGCCCTCTCTTATAAAGGAATGTGAAGTTTCTATTGACCCCACACACATCTGAGCTGTAGCTGTTCTAGTCATCCTGTCGTCATCTCCTGAATGACTCTTCAAGAAGAAGCCCCATGTTATGCTAGGGCCTTGTCTCCTGCCTCATGCACATGGGGTCATGTGACCACCAGTTGGGTCTGATTGTTGGAGAGGTGATGAACCCAGACATCTTGGCCAATAAGCCTTCCTTCAGGCCATTCAGGTCACCCTCTGCACAACGGTCTTTGGCTATGGTGCCCTGACGTGTGCCCTTACAACACATTTGATCTTGATCCAACTGAGAGTTTTAATCCTGAAGATCAAACCGAGTCAAAGATTTAAGATGTCTTTTGTATCTTTTATCAGCAGAGTTCAGAGTGACTTATCTCTCCTCAAAGTACACTGGTTCATGAGAATCATATATGGAAAAGTGAAGGGTGGCTCTGCTGATCAGCACAAGTACGGGTGCTGACTCTGACATCTGGCACCCTCATCTGTACAGGGCACAGCTTCCTCCCACCCGCTCCGCAATTCTCACCTATCTTGTGATTAACTGGTGCCTGGGATGAAGGAAAGACTAGTCATGGAAAATGCATTTATTTCTCACCAGCCTTGTGCTGAGGGTTGTGATAGGCATGCTGTGAAGATTACTTAATTTATTGCTCAGAGTTATGGGTACAACTTGGAT
This sequence comes from Marmota marmota marmota, assembly GCF_001458135.2. Lineage (NCBI taxonomy): Eukaryota > Metazoa > Chordata > Mammalia > Rodentia > Sciuridae > Marmota > Marmota marmota. Next base: position 25,272,903 of record NW_026000153.1, on the reverse strand, counting down.
GTCCATTTTGCCTTTGAGGAGAATGGACCTTGGAGGAAGCAGACAAAATCATAAAGCTTCTGAGCAATTGGAGCAGGAGTTGAACCCAGATATGTCCAAATTTGGGGAGCATCCCTGTGCATGAGGCTCTCTCACTCCCCACAAAAGCTTGGCCCCTGCTTCCAGGCTCTTTTGGTATGATTGGAAAACAGAAATCCACTTCATGATTAAAGATAGTGTAAGATGACTAACTTCATGGTGGTGATGGAGTGGGGCAGAGCATGTGGATTGTGTGCCAGACCTTTCCTTAGAGGATGTTGTGAGAACTTGAGAATGGGTTGGCAAAGAGGATAGGGGAGGAAATTCTGGGTGGATGAGATCAGGGAGGACTGTAAAGGGTGGTGTCCCTTGAAGACAGTGAAAGGGTAAAAAAGGGGGGCAGAGGTGGCGCTTGCTGGCTCCTAAGCACTGTACTGAGCAGTGAGGGTTTGGCAATGGATTCTGTCTCCCTTACTTTCCAATCACTCACTGAGCAGCTGGCATGTGTCCAGGGCCAATGGCACACACCTCTGCTCTCAGCTTCAGTACTTCTAAGGACAGGGGCCCTTTGGGGATCCATTCATTAATTCCACAAATACTATGGATGAGCTATATTTACAAAAAGGATCCTGGGTAGGATGAGGTCATCTATCCGACTACACATGGACAGGGTGACCATGTAAGAACTCAACAATTGTTTCTGGCTTCAGGCAAGAAGGAGGACATGTGGCTGCACATTGATGCTGCATACGCAGGCAGTGCCTTCATCTGCCCTGAGTTCCGGCATCTTCTGAATGGAGTGGAGGTGGGTGAGATTTTTACTGTGTAATAAGGTGAATTTTCTTGTTGTTTGTTTGTTTTACATCTGTGTGAGGTGCTGGCAGTCAAACCCAGAGCCTTACACATGCTGGATAACACTATACCACTGAGCTATGCCTCCCAGACCAAGTTTTTTTTTTTTTTTTTTTTTTAAGCACTATGTTTATCCTTTATGAAGATCTGACACTCAATTTCTCACTGTTGTGGTTTGTTTCAGCAAGTCATTTTCCAATCAATTCCACTGATTATTGGAAATTATGCTTCCTCAGGGTAAGGGCTGAGAACTTTCTCCAGTCCTACAAGTCAAACAGCCTGTCTTTTTGAGGTCCTCCGGATTTTGACAGCTATTTTTCAGTCTACGACATCCTGGGCAGAGTTATGCTTAATAGGTTACATTTAACTTACAAAATTATGGGAAAATATTTAGGAACAAAATAAAAATTTAATGCATTTTATTCACAAGATAATTTGAAGTCCCAACCTGGAATCATCTACAATCTGGCTCAGTGTGTTATTCACATTCAACTCCTACATCTGAGCATGATGGTTACTTTAACCAACATCAGCAGCTACCAAAGCTTTTAAAGTCCCCATGCACCCTTCAGGAAATTATAAAATGTGGCCCATAAAGCCAAGTAAAATACCTGCTTCACTTGAGAAATAGCAATCAAAATTATTGATCAGTTCTCTGCTTTTCCAGAGAACTATGGAACATGAAGTGGTACAGACTTGCACCTGTGGCTATGCTGACGTGTTATTTTAGACTCGTCCTTGTAACAACTCACAGGGTACAAAGCCTTCCTCCCCAGAAAGCAATGAAGGGTTCTAAGAAGCTGCTGTTGGAAATGTGTCCAGGGAAGGAGATACTGAATCAGGGGAGTCGTAGTATTGACCAGGAAATAATTGCTTTCTGCTTATGGGTGGAAGGCTTGGTGAGATCTCCCCCTGCATGTGATTAGGATGAATGGTGCAGGTTTTTCCATTAGAATCCCTGGTTTTGTTACCAGAATTGCAGGTTCTGCTCTTGTAGCTCAACCAAAGTTGAGAGGGCAGAGGTTGATGAAGGAAAACAAGTTTATTCAAAACTGGCGCTGGGGAAGATAGAAGAAACCTCTTCTGTTTCGAATCTCCATTTTGCGAGGGCTCAAAGGCATGAACAGCTTTTATGAGAGGAATGGGATACAGTGGACAAGATAGGAAGTATGCATATGTAGATTTAATTGAGCAGCTAGCCAAATAATATGTTAGGATTTATGATTCCAGGAGTTAGAGTTAGGATTCGAGCTTTTCTTTTCCTTTTTTTTTTTGATTTCAGGAATTGAACCCAGGGGCACTCAGCCACTGAGCCACATGGCCAGCCCCCACCCTTTAAAATATTATTTTATTTAGAGGCAGGTTCTTGCTAAGTTGCTTAGGGCCTTGCTAAGTTGCTGAAGCCGGCTTTGAACTCAAAATTCTCCTGCTTCAGCTCCCCAAGCCTCTGGGATTATAGGCGTACACCACAGTGCCTCACTGATTCCAGTGTTTCAATCTTTGATGGTACCCACCAAGATTTGGGGGCCAGTTCCTCAGTTTCCATCCTCAGCTTAAGGAATTTCAGCCACCAAAAAATAAAAAAAATTAATCAGGATACTGGGGAGACTGGGCCTCTGTTACAGTTTTGATCATTTAGAACTAGCTGTGCACCCTTGGGCAAGTTAGGTATTCTCTCTATGTCTCATAAAATGTATTTCATAATGATGCTTCTTTTATGAGGTTGTCATAACGAGTAGATGAGTCAATCATATTTAAAGGGCTTAAGAACAGTCTGGCACACAGGAAGTACTGAGCATGCATTACATGCTTTTATTATTTTTCACCATTGCTTGGAGAATTTTCCTTAAAACCTCTCTGCTTGCATGTCAGGGTCAGGCTTACCAATCAATTTTCTAATTACTGTTTTGAATTCTCATAGTGCTGTAAAACCAGAAAAGTGAATGTCTGAGGTATAGAATACAAAAGCCCCATCTTTGAAGAGAATAATCCCCTTATTACTAATGAATAAAGTGTCATTCTTGTTTATATCTCATCATATTTATTCATTCACCAATTGCTTATCAAGTGCTTCATACATGCTAGGGCTTAGAGGGATCCCTGAGGATAAATGAAGCTTCCAGAAACATATGTAAGTCCTGGAGTGGGGGTTAGCTTGCAAGATGTTCTCATAATGTGATGGGAATACCAGCCCCTCTATAGTTCATTGCTGATAGCTAGTTTTGTGGATGCTTAGTGCTAGAAAATGAAGAATAAATTTCTATATAGATTGATCACTCCTAATCTAAAAATCCAGACTCCAAGATCTGAAGCTTTTTGATCTCTGACATGACATCACAAATGGAAATTTTCACACTGTGAAACTTTGCTTCACACACAAAACTTTAAAAATACTGTATAAAATTACCTTCAGGCTATGTGTATAAAGCGTATCTTGAAACATATTTGAATTTCATATTTGGACTTGGGTCCCTTCAACCAAGCTCTCTCATTATGTATATGCAAATATTCTGAAATGCAAGAAATCCGAAATCAGAAACACTTCTGGTCCCAAGAATTTGGATAAAGGATACTCAACCTGTGCCATGCAAATACCTTTAATTATGGAGATAATACTCATTGCTTGGAAAGACTGTCCCTGGACAGCTTCAGGGAAATTCTTCTTGAATTTATGTGCTTCTCTCCAGAGCAGGGCCTGGGCCAGAAGCTCCAATCTAACTCCAGGTGTCAGGTTTGAGAGTTTCATGATCTTTTCCTACCCCTGCTTTTCTTTTCCCCATGGATTGACAACTTGAAGTTTTTCCTTTCATAGAAGGGTGCCTAGCAGTCAGACCACCTCCGAGATGAGCACTCCCACCAGATCCTATCAACAGCAGACAGTGTTTCGTGCCCAACAAGGAGTCATTTCAATTTTTCCTCCATTATTGTTCTGGACTCTCTCCTCGCCTGGCTGAGGGCTTTGCTGCTCAGTGGGTCAGATAAGCGAGCTGCAATATCCTGTGGTGGCCCTACCCTTGGAGATAAGAGCCTTTCTCTCTGTCAGCGGGAGGAAAATGTCACTGTTGGGTAATGAAAGAAGTTTAAACAGATCAGCCTCAGAGGAGGGAACTAATAAAATTCCTAGCAAACAAAGCTCCTCTTTAACCTTTTGTTTCCTTTTATCAACAAATGAAACTTGCTGTAATTTCCTGTCTCTTTCTCAAAATTACTTTTTTTGAAACCTGGAAGGAAATGAATATGTACCTCCAGAGTAGGTCGATGTGGAAGGTTGCCATCTGCTGACCAAATGTCTCCCTGCTGATGCTGACCTGGCCTCTTCAATGTTTGCTGCCTCCTCAGTGCCCATCCCAGGAACCAAATAGAGAAGACGGGTCAAGGCTTGGACAGATTGAGAATTTTTCCCGTTAGAAGATGGGGCCAGACTGGCTGCGCAATGGCACCTCCCTCTATTTCTGCTTCATTATGTCTTTAGACATGTGTCCAAATCCCCTGCATTTCTGATGAACTTAGTTCCTATTTATCAATCAGATGGTAAACCAGAGGGTGTATTTTGAAAAATCGAAGAAAGTCTCATATATGGCAGTTCAGTGAGGATGAACAGTGCCCTCCGCAGCCACTCGAGGTAGTTGAAATCTCTCTTTTTCTCCTTGAAAATATGGTGGATGAAGCTGCTGCTTGGTTGTTTGCAGCTGCTACACATGATATTCCAGCCATGGAATCTATAACTTTTAGGAATACAATAAACTTGGATATTGTTTTTAAGAATAGAGAAAAATACTTAGGTAAAGGGGAAGAGTTGTAATCTTATGGCATGTTGGCAAAGGAACTAATCAATTGCATGAAAAAAAAATGAGTTTCTAATTACTGTAAATTAGTTATGAAATTTTCACTTTCTCCTGGTTCATGATGATACATATAATCTAAGAACTCTGCTTGCTACATCATGGAGTTGAAAGAACTGTGGACATAAAAGTATTTCATGAGCACAGTAAGTACAATTTCTAGACATAGTACTTGTGAATTGAATATTCCAAATATCCTAGTACTTTGAAATACAATAAAGATACATTTTTTAAAAATGTATTTTTAGTTGTAGATGGATACAATGCCTTTATTCTATTTATTTATCTTTATGTGGTGCTGAAGATTAAACCCAGTGCCTCCCATGACAGGACAAGTGTTCTACCACTGAGCTACAATTCCAGCCCAAAATATGGAAAATTTTGATGTGACTTTAGACCATGTAAAATCTGAAAGTGCTTTCATTTGGAATATAAACTCTATTTATTTTGATTCCCTGTAGTATATTTTAACTGTACTTTTTTATCCTTTGAAAAATGTAAACTTTTAAAAATGTAAACTTTTAAAGGTCTTCTTTTATACTGAAACATCTATAACTAGTTTACTTTTTATTGTTCTTATTCTTTGACAGTTTGCAGATTCATTTAATTTTAATCCCCACAAGTGGCTTTTGGTGAATTTTGACTGCTCCGCCATGTGGTAAGCTCCCTTTCACTGGACACCAGTTATAGGCACCCCCTGCTCTGCAGAGATGATAGCCCACCTGAGGGAAATCTGGCAGAGAAGGATGAGACAGTTGAGGGGGCGCACCTAGTCGCTCAGCTCACTGCTGCTTTCGTTTCTGAACCATTGATGGAGTTCTTACTAAATCTTACCCTGGCTGTAAACTTTCATCTAGAACATGTTGCAACATATTGGCATGAGAAAAGAGAAGGCAAAGAGAGACAGTCTGAAATATGGTTGATGTAGCAGAAGAGAAAACAAATCCAAGGAAATTTCAGTGCATACATTTAATTAGATTGCTTCTGCATTTTAAATCTTGGATTCATCATCATTCTTGGTCTGATGCTAAGTTTAAGCAATCCAAGTCTAAATGCTTGGAAGCATTTGCTAAGAGAAAACAAGAGCAATTCTGTGCTCTGAAATAAATTTCCCTGGAAATTCTTAATAACAGTGCCACATACATCACTTTGGTTTTATTTAGAAGTAGAAAAAGAACTCAAAAATTAAAGTGAGTGATATTGTCCTACAATAGATGGTGTTTAAAGAAATAATGATGACTAGAAGTGGCACTAGATAAAACACAGAAACTTGTTCTTACAATTTTTTTAGAGTAAAAAATTGATTTATCAACCATAAGACCAAGGGGTCTTGCATGAATTTTATACAGTATGCAAGATGGCAAATTTTCAGCACTTCCAGTTATGCTTTGCTTTGCAAAATTGTTCAGTATGTAATCAAATGAACGATTTTTTTTTAACCTTAAAAATTGAGGAGGAATATAGCTCTCACACAATCAAACTCATGTCAGGTCTCTCATTTAAACAAATGAATAGTTTATTCTTTTACGGGTTTATCTAAAAGCAAACCTCATTTACAATTCTTTTGTTCACATCAAATTCTTTGTGTCACAGTCTTTTCCCCCAAACTTTTGATATGTGATTTTAAAAACTAATTGGCATATGGGCATTTCAGATTTAGTTTTGTCTGAAATACTAATCAGGATTTGTAAAATCTTCAGCTCTTTTGAATGTGAGTGCTCTTTTGTACTCGTGTGGATGTGTTCTTCCATTTTATTGAAAGTAGAGCACAGCGGTGATCCCTCATACAGTGTGTCAAAAATCTCTTTTGTCAAGTTTAATTTTAGTAGAAATTAATTTGGGGGGCGGGCTGAGATATTTGGTCCATTAGAAAGCTGGTAAGGAACTAGAGTTTTGAGAACTCTGTCAGAGAGCCAACAGGGGCTCACTCACTAGAACAGGTACAGTGAGCATCCTTAGATGAGAGGGAGGCTTCCAGAAGAATAAGACACAAAACCATTCTGAGCTGGGTATCATGGAGCACACCTGTAATCCTACCTACTTGGGAGGTTGAGGCAGGAGGATTGCAAGATCAAAGCCAGCATGGGCAACTTAGAAAGACCTTGTCTCAAAACAAAATAATAATAACTTTTTAAAGGATAGGGATGCAGCTTAGAGGTAGAGCACTTGCTTAGCATGTGTGAGACCAGGATTCAATTCCCAGCACTGAACAAAAACAAATCCTGCCAGGAGTTGCTGCGTGAGGGCTGTTGGGGAAGGGATGGAGATCTGCCTGGCAGAGTTGGCCAGAGGAAGGACTCTTGGTGTGACAAGAGTTTTATCACAACCTGTATAAACCAATAACCTCCACAGTAGTTACACAGCAAGAATCAAATAGGTGTGGGCTTCATTCTAAATCCTGTACTTAGGTAGCTCAATAGAACCTCCTGAGCAGCCCTTGGAGGACAGGAAATTACTATGCCCTACCTTTACAGATGAGGAAACTAAAGCTATCATGGACCAAAAATATTTGGGACCAAAAAATATTTGGCCTATAATAAAAATACTGAATCTGCTAAGGAGGATTATAATAAATGGGGTATCTTGCTTCTTGTTCTGGACAAGCAGTACATGCAATAAGGCTGAGAAAGCATTCTGTACCAGTGATGCGGTGAGAAACATTTGAGCCTTCCCCAGGCCACTGTGTGCTTGTCCCCAGAGCTGAGGTTACCCAGGATGTCAGTCTTTCTGGAGCAGATGCTAGGAGAACTGAAACTGGGTTTTCATACGTCTCAGACAGACTCTACCTAGCATTCAGACACCAATCTGTAAAGAGAAATCGGATAAAGTGGAGATGACATAGGGAGGAGACACAGGAAATGTGTTATCCTGAGCCCAGGTCATTTGGAGAAGGAAAGGAAGAGAGTAGGATCACTTGTAGAAACAAACAAACACGAGTCCCAAGACACAGAAGTGGCCTCTGGTGTCTGAGAGCTTGCCTGAGAAGGTGATGGAGTTGGGGTGAGGAAAGCCAAGGGAGGGGTTGTTTGCAGGGTTTCAATACTTGATAAATTTTCTACTTCCCCATGGATTTTAAAGGCCAAAATGTTGTATTTAAATTATAATAGGAAATGTGCTCTTTCTCTTCTGAGCTGGCGGGTTCTGGATAGAATGGTTGTCAAGAATTTTTTGTGAGAGTCTTAGGAAAACGAAAAAAAAAAAAAAACAGCCTCTCCCAAACCCAAGATATTGTTCATGACACCAAAAATTGCATGAATGTTGACTGATGGAATCTGAGTTTGAATAGTGTGTTAATATAAATATTGCTAAATATTTACTATTTGGGACACTGTGCTTGTTTTGGTTGGTTTGCCAGACCTGTCATAACAAAGTACCACAGACTATACAATTTACATGGCTGAGATTCCTTCTGGGGGACCTGGAGGCTGGAATTCCAACATCAAGGTGTCCATAGGGCTGGTTTCTCTGAGGCCTCTCTCCTGGGCTTGCAAATGATGCCTTTTCCTATGTGTTCCACATTGTTGCCCCTCTGAGCGTCTGGGTCCTAATCTTTTTTCCTTGTAAAGACGCCTGTCATATTGGAGTAGTGCCCATCCCTATAGCCTCATTTTAGCTTAATTAACTCCCAAAGGCCCTATTTCCAAATACAATTACAATTTGAAATCCTGGGTCTTGGGGTTTCAACAGGTGAATTTGGGGAGTACACAATTCAGACCTTAACAGTGCTTAGAAGAAATGACTGAAGCTTTAAGATTAATATCTAGAGATTTAAACCTGATTAGCTTAGTTTAAACCCCATAATCCGAATCACGCCAACTACTTCCTGCTTTGTTTATTTGATTCTTACTAAACTTATGTTTCTTTTCGTCTCACTTACACCTAAATATACAATTTCTTATTTTTTTCCTCGTTCACCTCGTTCTTTTCACCAAAGAAATTGTATTTTCCTTTTCATGGTGAATACTTTTCATATTGCCGTTACAGTGATGGCATCGTTGCTTGTGCCATAGCCTTTCAAACATCTGTCTAGGCTCTGCTCCCGGAATTACAGTGCAGGTAAAGCTGGACAAGCAGTTTCTGAATTAGGAGTAGCCCAGGTGTGGTTTTAGTCTGATTTCTAATACTATAATCAAATAAATGAGATAACCCATTTAAAAAGAAGAAAGGTTTATTTTGGCTCACGGTCTCACAAGTTTCAGTCCAAGATGGATTGGTCCAGTTGCTATGGGGCCTGTGGTGAAGCAACATGTGGTAGAATAAACCACTCATCTTATGGCTAAGACATGAAAGAGAGATAGCAAGGGGCTGACTATGCACATCCCCTTTAAGGGCATACTCCCTTGTGACCAGAAGACTTCCAACTAGGTCCAATCTCTTAAAGGTTTCATCAGTTCCCAATACTGCCATGACTAGGGACCTGAGTTAATGGGCATCTGGGAAATATTGATCTCAGTTATACTAGGCATCTTATTCCATTTGGGTTGCTATAATAAAATACCATAGATAGTTGACTTACAACCAAGGAAACTTATTTCTCACAGTTCTGGAAGCTAGAAAGGCTTGACTTTGATCAAGGCTCTGGCAGATTTTGTGTTGGTTGAGGGTCTACTTCTTCACAGATGACAACCTTTTTTGATGTCTCCTCACCTAGGGAAAGGGATGAGGAAGTTTTCTGGGTTCTCTTTTTTAAGGGCACTATTTTGATCAGCTTAGCATGGCTGTGACTAAAATATCTGACAAGAAAAATCTTAGAGGGGCTGGGGTTGTGACTCAGTGGTAGAGCGCTCGCCTTGCACATGTGAGACCCTGGGTTCGATCCTCAGCACCACATAAAAATGAATAAGTGAAATAAAGGTCTTGCGTCCAACTACAACTAAAAACTAAATATTTAAAAAAAAATCTTAGAGGAGGAAGTTTATCTTGGCTCATGTTTCAGAGGTTCAGTCCAGGCTTGGTGGCCTCCATAGTTCTAAGGTGAGGCAGAACGTCATGGCAGAAGGGTGTGGAGGAGGAAAGCAGCTGAGGGCATGGCATCCAGGAAGCAAAGAGAGTACTCCACTCACCCAGGACAAAATGTCAACCCTAAAGCAATCATATCCTACCTGCCTCTTGTTACCACCCAGCTAATCTGTATCAGTGGATCAATCCACAGATTAGTTCACAACTCCCCTAATCTAATCATTTCACCTCTGAACATTCTCGCACCTGTCTCACACATGAGGTTTTGGGGAACACCTCCCATCCAACCCCTAACAGGCCCTTATCCCATTCCTGAAGGCTCCATCCTCATGAGGTAATCACCTCCCAAGTCTTAGTTTTGCGTTAGTTTTCAGACAAAACTAAACTGAATCTGCTAAGGAGGATTGTAATAAATGGGGTATCTTGCTTCTTGTTCTGGACAAACAGTACATCCTAAGATCATCACCTTAGGGGAGATGGTTTCAACATATAATTCTGGGCAGAGACAAAGCATTCAGAACATAGCAAGAGGGAAAAAGTCACCATTTAGTCGAAAGGGCATTTGATTTTTGAACATTTTGGAATTAAAACTGGAGCAATTATTTTTATACTTTGGGAGTCTGATCCACAGGATGGAGTTTCCAGAATATAAATTACAACTGAAATAAATTAAGAAACTAATAAAATAAATTACAGGCCAATGCAGGTGGTGAGCCAGGTGATTAGAAAGATGTGAAGGGAGGGGCTTGGAAAGATAAGAGAGAGATTTAGGTAGAAAACAAGAAAAGGACCCATAGGACAGACAGTGAATTAACTCTATTATTCATTGAGTGATTGTTTGTGATAGGAAAGTCTGGAGAAGCTTCTTTGGTGAAGGGGCATTTGACCAGAGAGCTGCATGGGGAAAGAGCAAAAGGGAGTGAGTGCATAATGTGCAAAGGCACTGAGGTACGGAGAACATGAAACTTAATTCATATCAGCTAAAAGACTTATAGATCATTTTGTTTGGCCACGTGGGTTTAAATTTATTTTGAATACGCTACATATATGTAAAAAATTGATTTTTTTAAATAAATAATTTTTTAATAGCCCTATAAATAAAGAGGGCTCTTTAAAGTGTCATTTCCATAGTTACAGTGATCTGGAGCAAAGCAGCCCTAGGCAGGGCACCCGCTTTCTAATTTGGCACAGCCTGACTGGCCTACCACACACAGGCTGTAAACCTTTCCCTGTACACATTTGAGTGTGAGGCTCCTGGAGAACACACTTGGAAGATTGACAGCTCCTCACAAAATACTTCTGTTTTGAAGAAGTGCTATGCCAAGTTAAATTACAGCATCAGGATTCTACAAAGAAGCAGAATACAAGCCTAAGTTCTCAGGCTCTCTGGAGAGAATCCCCCTACTCTATTCCAGGTCCTTCCTGTAATTTGGCAAAGTGATGCATCTAAACCCTCCAGGAAGGGAACCTGATTCTGACATTTATTGCAACAATAGTGCCTTCTGAACAGTACCTGCTATTTATGTAGCACTTCCTTTTCCGGTGCATCAGCACATCTAATCCTCTCAGCAGCTTCCTTGGGGTAGCAATTATTAATTATTCCTACTTATAGATGAGGAAACTGGAATTCAAGATGTTTAATCTAGCAGAAAATAATGATACTTGCAGTCCAAACTACTGGGGTGGGGCTGGGGTCTGAGGCCAGAGGTTCACTTGAGCTAAGGAGTTTGAGACTAGCCTGGGCAACAGTGAAACCATTTTTCAAAAAAGAAAAAAAGACAACAAAAAATTTAATCCATTCTCAAAGGACACGTGGTTACCCATGTCAGAGCTGGCGTCACAGATGCAATGTTTAATGGCAACAGGAGTGAAAAACATTGTATAATCTAATTTTTAGAAAGAAGAGTAGATAGAATTCTGTATCTCAAGGTTAAACTCATGAGGTTTAAATTTCTAGATATTAATCAGGTTTAAATCTCTAGATATTAATCTTAAAGCTTTACTCATTTCTTGTAAGCACTAAACTAAAAGTACATGCCTGCAAAGGGATTCCCATTTTACAAACACACAGATGATGTTGAGATCATTCCTTGTGGATACAAAAGAAGTTGAAGAAAAAGGGCTGTTTTAAGTGAATTAACCAAAACCATGTTCCCCTTCTATTTACACTTTTACTCAATTTGTTAATTGATTTTGATTTTTCTCTGAATTCTGAAAATAGCCCTCAATTTTAGCCCAGGAGGTACAGCCTAATGGCAAAGGATGTAGATCATCCCTTTTTCTTCATTCACCTAGCTGAGAAGTCAGATCTATTGAGCATGCTCAGTCAAGGATGGTACCACTGCCTGTCTGCAGAAGGTATGAAGGCAGATGGCATTTTTGCAAGGTGGCAACAGGAAATGGAGAGAATGAAGTCTTGAGAATTTATTCAGAGGCCCCTTGCACTGAACTGAGTACACATGGAATAAAAGCTAAATATTTTGCTAGTCTCAGAAATTATTGCAGTAATGTGAACTACTGCAACACAATAGAGTACAGATTATAAAGATGCTTGTAAAAATCAGAATTCAGAGAAGGGCATTTTTTTTTTTAAGATTTCACTAATACAGCAAAATCACATTTAAATGGACTTTTTTATTGCTTTCATTGGCTTTTTTTTGTATTCTTTAAAAAATAGTGTCTTTCTTTTGTTTAATGAAATTTTACCAATGGTTAGTCCATAATTTAACATAAACACTTTGGTCCTATTCTTTAAATATTGAAATGGACAAGATAATTGAAGTTCTAAAATTGGCAATCATTATAAGCACAGTAAGTACATTTCCTAATGAATTCATTATCCTGTTCATAAGTGTTTTACTGTTCATTTGATATTTTGAATCTTTTATATGTAAATGTGAACAGCTCTGCTCAGAGCTTAATATCCCTTTAGTATCAAATATCTTTCAAAGAAAGTCTCAACATCCACGTACCCCAAAGGTATATATTATCTCTATGTTTTTAAAAGGTATGAGTCCCCAAATTAAATTTTATCACAAATTGTTTTATAGTTTTTGTACACCTACCTTACACAGGAGATTTCTCCTCATCTTCTCTTCCTCCTTCTCCTTCTAATCTAGTTACTTTGAAACAGTTTTAATCACTTCAGTTATGGTAAGACTTTATTCTTGAACTTGTTTCACTAATGGAAGGTTTTATATATATCTTTTTGATTGCCTTGCCTAATTTTGTAGACTTTTGGGCAGGGGGGAGAGAGTTATTTGGGGATTGAACCCAAAGATACTTTACCACGGAGCTATATCCCCAGCTCTTTTGAGACAGGGTCTCACTAAATTGCTTAGTGCCTTGCTAAATCGCAGAGGATGACCTTGAACTTGCAATCCTCCTGTCTCAAGTCTCTGGAACTGCTGGCATTACAGATGTGCACCACTGTCAGAAGAAAAGAAGCTAGACTTCCAAACCAAAACAAAGGCCATTTCCTCAGCCCTTAAGAATTTTCTGGTGATAGAGAAGGGCCCATGCAATGTGAGATGACTCTGATGCCACAAAAGCAATCTTTCTGTGTGTGTATATCTCTTATGTAGAGGTATATGAGCCTCCCCCACACACTTATTTATTAAAATAAAATTTATTCTCTTTATAGTATTCATTAAATGCTACAAGGAAATGCAAAGTTGTCACCTAAATTTCGAAGAGGAGATCACTATAGGCCCATTAGAAATGGGTCAATGAATAAAATATAATGGGAAATTGGAAGTATTTTGAAGTACCAAGAACCAAGAAAAAAATAAAGATGCAACAAAACTTGTGTCATGCAACTGCTGTACAACTTAGAGAACAGATTTAACTAGAAAAGAAGAAAGCCAGAAAGTCATGAGCTCAGGATACAATGAAGCCAGGAGACAGTGTATAATTAAACCCTCAAACAGTAAATGGAGGAGAACAGTTAAAGTTAACAGAGGTAGTAAAATTGACACAGTAGGGAGAGCCAACAATGCCAAATATTGCTCCCTGACCTGGCAATTAAATAAATGATCTCTGGAAACACCAAACAGATATAAAAAGAGGACCGGGGATGGATCTCAGTGGCCTAGCATGTGCAAGGCCCTGGGTTCAATCCCTTCGAAATAAAATAAAATAAAAGGAGAAATCACTGATAAACTGCTGTAGAAAAAAAAAAAAGGTCTTCACTGTAGTATGTAGCTATACATCCTTACCTGTATGTACTTTAGAGATTTCAAAAAATCATAAGGGAGAACTTATGAGAAAAATCTTGCCAAGAATTGCCCCACAAAATACACATCATTACAAAAAACACTTTTATCAAAACTGACTCAAGAATAACAAAAACCTGAACAATCTTACAAAGTTCCAATAAAATTTTCCTACAGCAGAAATATCTGTATTCTTTTAACAGTGAGTATCCTACTCAACTGCCAGGGGAGATTTCTATCCAATCTCAAATTTGATTCACAGAGAACAGCAAGTGTCACTTATGTCATAGAGTGGGTTTTGCAGCGATTCTAAAATCAGGTGAGAAGCAGAGAAAGAAAATCTGTAGAACAAACTCAAACTTAAAAGTTAAAATTCAAAGTCAAATGTCAGCAATAAAATCCAATGATTTAAAAAAAATAGTATTACATGACCAAATTGTGTTTATTCCAAATATGCTAGGGTGGTTTAATATTAGGTTAGTAAATGTCATGCTGAAGGAGAAACAAAGTTATCAACACATCAGGCACCCCCCCAAAAAAAACTACATAAAATTCAATACCCAGGTAGGACAAAAAGTTTTAGTAAAGCAGGAACAGAAGAGAATTTAAACTGATAAAATGTATCTGCTGAAGAACTATAGTAAACCCATTCTTAATGGTGAAATATTAGAAGCATTCTTTTAAGATCAGGAAAAAAATTATTCCTATCATCATCACTTCTATTCAACATTGTGCATTCCTAACATGCATAGTAAAAGATAGAGAAGTGCAAATATAGGAATTGGAATGGAAGATACAAAACTCTCATTATTCTCAAATGAAATGACTGAAATAAAGAGAATCTTCAAGGCGTTGTCGTTAATAAGAGAAACAGAAAAATTTCTAAGTAAAATAACTTTTAAAGTTGCATTTTTTGTGTGTCTACAATTAACAACACATGAAATTTAAAAATCCTTTTTATAATACTAAGAACAGATATGAGGTTATTATGTATAAATATATCAAAATCTATTCAAACTTTTATGACAAAAATTCTGTATTTTTTGGGAATTCATTAAAGAAGTCCTGACTACATAGAGTGATGTGTTATATGCATGGGTAGGAAGCCTTAATATTTATTTTAATAAATATCCCAACTGCCATAATATTTTTATGGGCCAAGAATAATGAAGAGAATTGTTAAGAAAAATATGGTAGAGACTTTGCCTAATCAAGTTTCAGTGCATGTAAAGCAACTGATTGAGCTGATCTTGTATAGGACAGGTGTGACAGAGAGATTAGACCACAGGAGAACCTGGAGCAGGCCAACCAAGTATGCAAATTAGTATTCCTAATAATTCCATTCCATTATGACAGAGACAAGCAATCACACAGAAATATGAACAAACTTTTCCTCACCAAATAGGAAACTCTAGATATGGCTTCTTAGTGAATGCAGAGTTACTCAACCTCATTCATTATCAGCAATGCAAATTAAGCACCATTAAGCACTATGAATTTTTGGAAATGAAATCTCTCCAAATGATATTTGGTCAGGATATGGAACCAGAGGAACTTGTACACTGCACAACCATTGTGGAGACTAATTTAGTGCTATTTGTCCAGTAAGGTTGTAGACATATTCGTACAACCTTAAGAGTACTCTGTGCCATTTCCGTGAAGAGATGAATATTCTACAAACACAGTGGAGATGTGCTGGAATGCCCACAGAAGCAGATCTTGTCTACTAACAAATGGGAAACAACACAAGAATGAATGGGTTGTAATATGTTTGTACAATGAAATCCAATTAGATAATAAGAGAGAATGAACCACCAGGTATGGAGATACACACCTGTAATCTCAGCTACTTAGGAAGCTGAAGCAGGAGGATCACAAGTTTGAAGCCAGCCTGAGAAATTTAATGAGACCATGTCTCAAAAAAAAGTGCTGAAGCTCAGTGGTAGAGAACTTATCTAGCATAGGAGACTAGGAGAGGCCCTGGGTTTGGTTCCCCAGTACAGAAAGGGGAAAAAGAAGTGAATGAATGCGATGGGTACGGTGACACATGCCTGTAATCCCAGTGGCTCGGGAGGCTGAGGCAGGAAGATCTTGAGTTCAAAGCCAGCCTCAGCAAAAGTGAGGTGCTAAGCAACTCAGTGAGACCCTGTCTCTAAATAAAATACAAAATAAGGCTGGGATGTGACTCAGTGGCTGAGTTCAATCCCCAGTACCAACAAAAAAAAAAACACCAAAAGTTAATGAGTGCAAGTGACTTGTGTGAATGAGTGTGAAATTCAGTCTGTTTTTATAAGAAAAAGTAAGTTGTAGAAAAATACGCAGAGAAGGATGACATTCATATTTAAACACCTTAAGTTGTTACAGTCTATTTAGAAACAAAACCATACTATAGATTACTTGGGGATTTGTGCAAAAGATTTTGTAGAATGACGTAGGCATGGTAAACCCAAATTCAAGATTGTGGCCTCTGTCATGGACTCCAGAGAGGAAGGGGCTAAGGGGAAGTACACACAGGAAGAATTTCTTTTACTTAAAAGTCAAATTTTATTTCGTAATCGGGGGACAGAGAAATTGTTCTTTCTGCCTTTTATATGACTTCATAATATTTTTAAATTAAAAAATAATGAGTTCAGGGCTGGAGTTGTGGCTCAGTGTTAGAGGGCTTGCCTAGCATGTGTGAGGCACTGGGTTCAACTCTCAGCTCCACATAAAAATAAATAAATAAAATAAAGGTCCTTGAACAACTAAAAAAATAATGAGTTCAAACATCATTTCTGGAGTCATTAATGAGAGAATTCTGGTCTTCATGAAGAAGGAATTCTACTGATAGCTGTAGATAATCATACCCCTTCTTCTTTTTCTTTGTCCCTGCTCTTTAACGCTAGGCTCAGAGCTTCCCCTAATACAGAGGGACCCAAAGAAAAATCCTCCAGGGACTTCTTAGAAAAGGCTCATGATGTAGCAAAATGCCCATGTGCACACACACACACAATGTTTGGTACAATAGATTTTCTTCCATGCGCCAAAGAGAGAATATACACTAGACAACTTATGATTGCCCACTGACATGGTCTGTCTTTTAACCCTTTAAAGAAACAAAGCCTCAATTATCTTCCATAAATAAATCTAACCTCTTTCTCTCCCATCTCCTCATTGTTAAGCCTCATCTGGGCATCCTATTTCATGCTCACTGGATTGGATCTCTCAGGGACTCTCACACTGTATTTGTTTTCAAGCCCAAACTACAATCAGATTAACATTTCTTCTCCAGTTGGTGCCTAGGATACTTTATTTGCCATAAAATGGCTTTGAGATGATGTCCCCACTGCCAAATGAAGCAGAGCAGCAATTAGCATAATTGCCCTTCAAATCCAAGTCCTAGTGAGAGTTGGACCCAAGTTATCCAGAATGGCGATTGCTGTGAGCACTCCACAGGCAGAGAGGTGGACAGAGATCCATGTGCACAGCACTAGGCATCTCTCAGTGTTCATCCAGTGTACAGTCACTGACACCATCAGGGGCCAAGTGTTGCACTGGGCCCAGGAGCCACAGAGGAATAAATACAACTACAGTGCTTTCTTCGGTCCTGACACCAGTTGTCCAACTCTGCAGACATCAGTGGGGTGTTTCACAAATCAATTCTATTCTGTTTGCAACAGACCCCACAGGTTTTGGGATTCAGCCCCACAAGATGGCTTCAATTTCAAGTACCAGTCTCAAAAACCAGACCCCCCGAGTAGCACCCTTCTGTCCAACATAGCTTTGATGCTGGGGGTTCTCATAATCCCCCACTCTGAGTTGGATAAATTGCTAGAACAACTCAGAACTCAACAAAATGTTCTACTTATGTTAACAGGTTTATTATAAAAGTTACAAATGAACAGGCAATAAATAAATGCACAGGACAAAGTGTAGAACCAGGCAGGCAAGAGGGCTGGGTTTGGAACTTCCACATCGTCTCTGGAAAGAGAGCACCTCAAAATGTCAATCAACCCAGAAACTCTTAGGCCTCTGATTTTCAGGACTTTTTCACAGAGATTTCCTTACTTAGCATGATTGATTAAAACGACCAACTCAGTCTCCAATCCATCTTCCTTCCCCAGAGACTGAAGAGGGGGCCTGAAAGTTTGACCTGAGTCAGTTTATGCCATGAGTTTTTTGGCGAGAAGTCCCCATCTGAAACTATGTAGGATCCCCAGCCATTAGTCATCTCACCAAACTCTTATCACCACCAAACTTTTAGGAGCTGTGTGCCAAGAACCAGGAACAAAACCTACTATTTATTTATTTATTTATTTATTTATTTTTCTATCCTCCTCTCCCTATTTCTGGAAGCGGTGCATGCTGGGCTGGAGTGAGACCAGGGAACTGGGGACAGAGGAGGCCATGTATATACAGAAGTATGTCCAGAGAGGGCTCTGGAGGCAGGTGCCTAAGCAGAGCCACAAGGGGACAGCAGACAACATGGACCAATCCAAAATCCTACATCTTGAGCCCTATCATTTCTTTTTTTCTAAATCCAGGGTGAAAAAGAGAACAGACTTAACAGGAGCCTTTAAACTGGACCCTGTTTACTTGAAGCACAGCCATCAGGATTCAGGTAAGTTGGGTGCTTGCTCTTGCAATCTGTTCCCACATATGTTTTCATCAAAGCTGCATTCGAAGGATCTAAGAGCCAGGAGTCTGGGGAGACACCAGAGTGGTTGGGTGCTGTGTGTATCTGTACTTGCCCCTCACATCTCTTTTTTGTGCTGGGAAATCCAAAGAGCCCTTAACCCATCTATGGAGCCAGCACTGATCAGGACTGGGGCAGAAGCAGCATCTGGAGCCAGTGGTGCAGCCAGGAGACTTCAGTATAGGTACAGATTCTTCCTGTTAATAAGGAAACACCTTTACAAAATGTCTGCTCTAACGTCTTTCCAAAAAAAGAATTTTCATGCCTTCCAAGAGGAGGGAAGAAAGTAAATGAAGAAGATTCTACAGGGGAGGAGAGTAAAGAAAAAATATGACAAAGCCCTTGGAAGGTTCAGTACACCAATATGCATGTCACTTGTTTAATGGCAGGCCCTCTGTGCCAGACACTGGTGACAGAAGTGGTGACAAAGACCCAGTGCCTGCATAACCCAGTGAGGAAGGTGATGAGCACACAGTATAGTGGGTGCCCACATCATAAGCCAGGAAGCAGAGAGAGAGAGAGGGAAAGAGAGAAAGAGAGGACTGGCAAAATGCCACACTCCCCTTTGAGGGCACACCCCCAATAACCTAAGAGACTCCCTTGAGTCTCCACCTCTAAAAGGCCCACAGCACCTTCTTACAGTGTTACCCTGAGGACAAAGGCTTTACATACCTTTGAGAATTATTATTCCTATGAGACCATTACAGTGGTTTAGGGTTAGAACTTTTCTTACAAAGAGATGCCTCCATGCCTTCTCATAAAAAGCATTTCTAAAAGGCAGCAGAATTCCTACAAAACATAAAACATCATGTTCTATACAATTACTACTCTTGTTCATAGGCCACAATCAAATGCCAAATCACGAGTTAGCACAGCAGGGTTCTGAGAGGGCACCCAGGATGTGGAAATCCAAATTTCCCTGAAAGGCAGTGCCGTTTAAAGTCTGATAATGATGAGAATGACCTCAGCAACACCAAAATGTGTGGAGTGGAAAATTTCAAAATGTTCACAGTGCTCACATCGAGATGCTGCAATTATTTGTAAATGCTCTCAATTTTCTCTATGCTTTCAAAAACAGAATCATTAGCAATATTATCCTTAAATGTCAAGGCTCATGCATGCAGCACAGAAAGCCACCTACATGATCCCTAAATACAGGGCACTATGCACAGTGGACCCCTGACAGCAAGGAGACTCAGCTCACCATTAGTCATTTTCAGTCTTCTCCTCCTTTTGGTTTCCTCTCCATCACTCAGAGACAGGATCCCTGGGTCTTGGTTAGTTGTGGCTGTGTTCATCCTTCCTTAACCATGCATCCTAACTGAGCCTGCCTGGTACAGCCCCATGTGTACCAGGGCTCATGCCCCTTCTATTCCCATCTGGTCTCCTTTAACATTTCTTCTCAGTTGTCTTCAACCACTCCAAACTGTCTTTTTTTCCTTTCCCTGTAACTTCCTTTCAGCCAGAAATACCCTTCCTGGTGCCTGTGTTGCCTACCTATTGAAATTTTAAGGATTTCTAAAAGAACACAACTTTATTAAAAATATAAAATTGCTATACATTTATTAACTGTTGAACAAAGCATTTTCTTACCCAAGGAGGAATAAAATAATACTTTCACCGATTAAAGAAATGTAATACATATAATCGTCATCACATTGAGTGCTGTACTACCATGAAAACATTCTTTTGAGGTCAGAAATAAGGGTGTTTATTATCACCACTTCTATTACTGGGCACTTTCAGAAGGATCCAGCCATTGTTATACCACATTAAAGGAATACATCTTTTAGTGTAAGTTTTTTTTTTTTTGTTTGTTTGTTTTGTTTTGTTTTGTTTTTTTAGGGATCATTTGAGATCCTGGTCAAGTAAAATGTGTAAGAGCAACCTAAGCCAACACCCTCCAGTGAATTATTATGCTACTTTTAATCAACCTATGAGGGTAGTTGCATATGTATCTCTCCCTGAGACACAGCACCTCCTGATGGCAGATCAATTTTCTCATTCCTTTTGAAATCTCTCATTGCTGCCAGCTTGGTGCCTGTGTGTGGGCTATCTTGGGGCCTGATGCAGCACAGAGTGTGAATTAGTGAGTGAATGACAGGCCACATCTTGGGGAACTTCTATTATCTTCAAGCGTTCTTGGGTCCACAGAACCATAAAATATTAGTGAGAGAAGAAACCTTACAAAACACTTGATCCCACCACTTCAATTTATGGGGGAGGAAATAAACTCTGGACTGGAAAAGGATGTAATTTTGGTTCCTGGGTAGAGCACTGAGCAGTGTAACAGAAGTGAAGGCAGAGGCGCCAATGTCTGCCAGCCAAAATGGCAGCAAACTAAGACTTTTGCCTCCCAGCAAACAGGTTGGCCTTAGGAAAAGATGATAATGTATTGCCTGGTCTTCCTTCCATTGCAAGGCTCTGTGGAAAAACACACTCTGGCTTTCTGCCTGGCCCTGGAAGCCTGTCCCTTTTCTATACACAACACCCTCAACTGGTCCCTGCATGGGCATTCTCCAGAGGCCTCAGGATGGATGTGTTCTCCTTGATGAGGTCTTTCTGGGCCTTCCCATGGCCACAGGGCCCTTGTCTCAGCAGCCTCAGGTCACTCTGTGCTCTTCCTGGATCTTGTCTCCAACTGCAATCATATAGCTCCCTGGTTTCCTGTCTGTTGTTCATCTTGCCCACCAGAACACTATATCTGCAAGCAAGAGCCTTGCCATCCTGTTCACATCTCCAACAGGAGCTGAGTGAATGGAGCACACCCAGCAGCAGGTGTTACCAGGACGATGATCAACCCCCGTGTTAAGGCTGCACTTCACACATGTGGTCTCAGCTCACCCGGGCCAGTAGAGTTGGCCTTACATAGCCATAGGTCTTGCTCCACTAATCCAACCAACTGTGAATAAAAAAATACTCAAAAACAAAAACAATTGCACCTGAGTAAAGCAATTACAGACTTATTTCTTGACATTATTCCCTATGAAATACAGTATAAATATTAACATAGCATTTACACTGTATTAGATATGATAAGTAATCTACTGATGATTTAAAGTCTACAAGGTGATGTATGTAGGGTATATGCAAATACTATGCCATTTTATGTAAGAAACTTAAGCATCCTTAGATTTTGACTCCCACAGTAGGTCCTGGGAACAATTCCCCTTGGATAACAAATCAGTGTCCACAGATGCTTAGTGGAAGACATTGAGCTAGAGTCAAAATAAATGAGAGTTTTCTTTATAACAGAAAGTTCTGTCAGAATTCTAGTGAGAAGGGAAAGTGGTAACTCCTGTTACACAGGCTTTTCAGATAGTCTTAATTATTAAAGGTTTATATTTGGAAAACAGAAAACAGTCAATGCTAAGCCAGAAGATTTCACAATCCAACCACTCAAATGCCAACATTATTGATATATTGTTGTATTTCTCAGCAAGTCTTCTTTTATGCCTTGTTTAGTTTTACTGTTTTATCTATACATCATTTGAAATTTATAAGCTGCTCACACCACATATATCTTATGAAGTTTTAATCTCACCATCATGTACATTCACAAGTCACTAATTTAACAAAAAATAACTATAAGTAAATAGCAGAAAAATCAGTAGAGTAGAGAGAAGGAAAAAGGGAGTGGGAGGAAGGAAGGGGAAGTACTGGGGACCAAATTAGAACAAATTATATTCCATGCTTTTATAATTATGTAAAAATAAATTCTATTGTCATGTCTAGCTAAAAAGAACCAATAAAATAATAAATAAATAAATGACAGTAGGCACATAAGACCTATTAAGACACATTAAGCTCTTAAGACAGTGTAAGTGTAAGTATGATCATTGTCATGGGAAAATAATGGTTTAGAGGAATTCATTATTGTTTACAGTAAATGATTGTTCAAGGAAGCTCCAAAGTTGAGCCAGTTTTTCAAGGAGTCCTTAAAGAAGAAAGCAGATTCACTGAGAAGCCAATTCCATCTTTCATCAATGGTGTTTTGCTATACTAGCTGCTGTGTCTGAATCCTTATCTTTGAAACTACAAGTTGCACTGTACAATAAAATTTTCTACAGTAAAGGAAACATTCTATAATTTTGCACTGTCCAATATGGTAGACAAGGGTGGCAGGTGAGACCTTGAAATGTGGTTCATCACACTAAAAAACTACTTTTTAAAATTTTCTATAGTTTTAACTACCTAAAGTTTCAATAGCCACATGTGGCTATTGGCTACCATATTAGATAGAATAGTCATATAAACTCATTTATTCATTTTTTATTTATGACAGTCATCTGGGTATTTAACGAGTTCTCTGAGTATCTACAACATGCCAAGTACCGTGGCCTCTGTGAATCACTGTCAGTTTCCTTCTGATGACTCTGCTACTATGTTTTATTTATTTAACAACTCTGTTACTAATGAGAGACCACAGGGTATAAAGGAATGAGAGAATTGGGCAGGAGTTGAGACAGGCTATATGACTGTGGGCTTCCATATCAGGGTCTTCCAAATCATTAAATAAGGGACTGATACTGATGGTCCTACATTTTTCTCCAACACTGCCATTCTTATCCTAGCTGAGAAAAATACCTGGTCTTTCCAGGGAACCAGATGCAGTCAGGGAATGACTTCAGATTTCT
Source organism: Marmota marmota marmota (assembly GCF_001458135.2). Classification (NCBI taxonomy): domain Eukaryota; kingdom Metazoa; phylum Chordata; class Mammalia; order Rodentia; family Sciuridae; genus Marmota; species Marmota marmota. The sequence continues at coordinate 25,249,706 of NW_026000153.1, read as the reverse complement.
TGTAAACATAGCGTGGACATTCCTTTGTAGTGGATGTGGGTTCTATTAGGTTGCTTGTCCTGGCTGAACATGGTGAAGTTCTGCTACAACCACTCTGCAGTCAATATTGCACAGGAAATAGGGGATGCCTACAATGTGCCTTGCCTGGTCTACGTTGGTGGAAAAGATTTCCATAGCTCGTAACTCCTCTACCAAGCGGTGTAGCTACTACTGCATATCCTTATAACTCTTACCTGATCCTTTGACAGGGTTACTTGTAGAAACTCATCTGAGTCCTCACCCAGGGTACTTTTCCCATGTGATCCTGGGATGTATTGCTTTAGGTGTGAGGGAAGATTAAAGTTCAAAACATCCATTTTTTTATAACCAATGTGGAGCCACTGAATCCAGAATGAGGAAACTGACTCGATAGATACATATTCATGGAGCATCTGCTGTGCGTCAGATGCTGAACTAGATCTGTGAATACCGAGATGAATACTCCCATCAGGTTCCATTTTTTTCTTTATTATTTTTATCACTCTTTGAATCACCAATTCACCTTCCCATGCATGAATGAATGGATGATGAATGATTTACATGATTTGAATGTAACTTACTACTGGGCACTAGATGAAATCTCAGCTTTCCATTCTTCTGCAACTGCAGAAAACAAAACTAATGGTGCTTCATTAATAATTCAGCATTTTCAATGTGCATCCTGAACATAGTGCTTTCAGAGGACTCCCTTGGAATCTGTTACCTTGAGATGTGCCACAGGGAACTCCCAGGCCCAGTCAACCCTTGGGCAGTTTTACATCTGCCTCAAAAGATTGTGTTTGTGATACAGAAATCTACCTTGAAGATGAAAATGATTATGTATGTTAACATTTTTGTCTAATGGTTTCTTTTTCTTTCTCTTTTCTCCAGGGCTTATCACTGACTACAGGGTAAGTGGACAAGTTGTCTCATCAAACTAGGTCCATTATAATCCAAAATGTGAATGGCATGCTGTCCCTCACTCTCCTGAGCAGGATTCCTCTGCAGAGCACCTTCTAATTGGGTCTCAACTGACCAATCAGGTGGGCTCTGTCAGGCACTGGGTGGATCTGCTGAGCTCACTACTCAGGGGTTCCAGGTTAGGTAGAATAACCTTGAATGCACCCTTGGACAGGGGGAAGGAACTTCTGCACCCCTATTCCTCTGGAAGGAAGGCTCTCTCTCCTGAGACAATGCAGCCCCTTCTTTCTTTGTTGCAGTTATGTTGCTGAGGTGGCATCCTGAGGAGTGAGAGAATACACAGATACCAGCAAAGGTGCTCAGACAGAAGGACAGTTATCTCAAATCCTTGCCTCAAATTGCTTTGCTTCTCTCTTCTTTTTATTTGACACAGTGTTCCATAAAGTTTATTTTGAAAATACCGGGTTGTCCTAGCCTTACTCTGGAAAGGTATTTGAAACAATAAATAGAGTTTGGAGACTTATCACGTGAGTAGGAGCTGGGGACACTCAGGAGAAAAGAGGTAGGATCACAGCATTGGCCGCTTCCCCCTCATGACTTGTACCCAATTCTTTTTGTGTCAACTCAGAGGTGATCTGAGCCGATTCTTTTTGTGGTGGGCTTAAGATGTCATCAAGGCAAGGGCTGAGCTGTCCTGACAGAGGTTATGTGGCTGAACTGTCAGGGCCAGCATGTCTCCAGCTGATAAGCTAGCAGGGGCTGTGCCTCAAAGGCATACCTTTTCCTGTAGTAGCTACAAGTTGGGAGTGCAGGGGACCAGGAAGCCTTCCCAAGCCATCATGGTTTATCCTAGGACAGAGTTTTGGTGAAGTTTTCCAGGAACCATCCAGTTGTATGCCAGGGAGAAAGACCAGGGTATATGAGAATAGGGGCATGACAGGGAGATATGAACATGAATGATATCATTGTTTCTTTCAGAGACTGGAAAACCAAACTGAAGACCATCAGAGCCACCAGGCAGGGGAAAGGTCTCCCAGGACAGAATGTTGCCCACTGGGCTAGTCAGGGAAGTGAGGGATGACAGAAGTGAACAGGGTGAGGCAGGTCTGTGGACCCACCACTGAATGAGGGCATGAGGAGACAGTGTTAGATCTAAGAGGTGGCTGTTCAGGACATATGGTTTGGCAAAGTCATTTTGCATTCTTTCTGGTTATGAACTGAAGACCAAAGAGGTAAGGATAGCATCATTTGCCCAAAATTTACATGATTATGGGCAAAGTGGGTATCCTTATGCTCATTGCATAGGTGAGGAGATAGAGGTTCAAAAAAGTTAGAGAAATTTCAGAACCCAATTGAAAGAAAAAACGTAGGACCCAGGTCACCAGCTCATCCCATTGAGCTGTACCTTTCCCCAAACTATTTGGATGAGGAAACTGCAACTGCTGGTACATGTTGGTAGCTTACCAAGAGTGGTTCAGTGTACTGGTTTTTAAATTTTTGATCATAGAGGAAGAATGTCCCAAGAAATAGATGACTAATGTCTGGAGACTCACATCGAAGCACCAGAGTATGTATAGCTCAGTGGTAGAGTGCTTGCCCATATGCACAAGGCTCTGGGTTCCATCCCTACCACCTCCTAAGAGACAATACAAACTGACTTCCACATGCAGAGTCATTTTGGGTGACCCATGTGGGAAGGTAGAGGGATTTTCTTGCTGATTGCTTCAGTATGTAAGTCAACAATATTCCCTAAGGTGAGGATGGGCTGCTCTGAGTCAGACCAGGTGCTGGGCTTGGGGCCAGGAATAAAGTAGCAAACTAGACAGAGTCCCTTTCTACAGAACTTACATTCTAGCAGGAGGTGAGGCTGATTGCACAGGAAATCACAGCCCTCCTGATGAGTTACACTCTAGTCTCATGCAGGTGAAAAGGAGTGGTGGGCGGGGGCATCTCATCCAGGCCTGTGTCAGGCTCAGAGAGGCAGTACAGGCATTAGGGAGTCACGTTTGAATGAGCAAACAATAAAACTGTGCACATTTTCACTCAAGTGTCATAAAAATTATGTTTGCCTTGTTTTTCCTCCAAACGTTGGACTTAAATCACATTTCGATTGTCAGGAGGTTGACTTGGCAAGGGATGGTTTTGGAACGCCACCTCCGTGCTGAACAATGGCAGGGAGCCATTGCTTCACTGGCTGTTAGTTAGTTGTGTGGTGAGAGGTTCCTCTTTTAGATTTTTCAAAAAGGTAAGTTAGCCTAATTCTTCCTGAACCTCCCAACAGCTTGCAGACACATGGTTAAATCACAAACAGCTGTGTGTACGCAGGTACGATTCCAGCTCTGCCACATTCTAGGTTGGTGACATTAGACATCTCATCCTCCGTGCCTGCTTTCCATCCCATAAAGGGAAGATCTGAACCCCTATTCCATAGCACTGTTAGGAAGATGAAATGTGATGAAGTGTGAATACACTTAGCACAGTGTCCCGCATAAAATCAGAGGGAAACCACTGTAATCACTTCTGAGCCTAGCTATTGGGTCCATGTTTCTCTTTGCAACTTGAGAAGCTTTTCCAGTTTGGACATGGCTGCTCTTCATTCATTTTACACACTCTGTAGTCATTCCCCCTTAACCACAGTTTCACTTTCTGTGGTTTTAGTTACTCATGATAAAGGGCAATCTGAAACTGTTAAGTACAAAATTCCAGAAATAACAATTCGTAAGTTTGAAATAACTTTTATTACAGCATACTGTTACAATTGTTCTGTTTTATTCTTAGTCATTGTGTTAATCTGTCTCTCTCTGAGGCTAATTTCTAAATTCAACTATCACAGGAGTGCATGTACAGGAAAGAACAGAATATGTAGGGCTCAGTACTATCTGTGGTTTCACACCTCCACTGGGGGTTTTGGAACGTGTCCCCAGTGCATGGCGGGTGACTGTATTTAAAATACACATATGCCCTTCCACTCAGGAGCCGTGCTGGGCTTAGGCTGAGCTTCTCTGGAGCCCCAGGTGACAGGCAGTCCCAGTGAGTCTGGGGGTCCTTCCTCACCTTATCATGACACCCTGCACCCAGCAGGGGGCCCTCTCTCATTCCTCAAGGAAGAGAAGATACAAAAGAGTTGCCATCAGCATCTTGCTAAGTTCTCATAGAATATTAATGTTTTTTTTAAAAAAGCCATGATATGCTACCAGACGGTCTTCACGAATTGCCCATCCTTCTCTTCCCTGTCCTTTTCCAACTTACTTTGTTACATTTTCAACCTTCCAAGAGTCACACCGGATGCAAAGTGCAGTCAGCCAGGAAAGTCTGGAAATTCAAGGGAAAGCAGAGGGAACACTTCTTTGAGGACCAACACATGGACACATGCTATGTCTTTCAGTAGAGGGGTCTTGGGGGTCACTCCCCTGCAGCCACTGAGATAAGAAAGGAATCAGTATTGGTCTAGAAAACAGTGTCAGGACATCATGGGAAGCATATGGCAGACAAATGTGGGTTTCAGCTTTCTCCATCCCTGCAGACAGAGACACCAGTGCAAAACTCTGCTTGCCCCCACTGGTGGTAAGCTTCCTAGAAACAGGGCCACATCTTTCCTGTTAGCTCGCTGACGAGCCTTTTTCCCAGAACAGGTGTGAACTCAGCAAACATTTGTTGAGTGAAAACAATAATCATCAATGCCTCCCAAGTCAATAATCCCTGTCCTCATTTCCCTCAGAGGAGCTTTGCAAAGGCAGCCTCCCTCTGTGGCCCCCCTGCTCATACCCCAGGATGGAAAATGTGCAGCCAGAGTGGGGTAGACACAGGGAACTAGTTGCCTTTAAGAGAAACAAGCCAACCAGTGGGTTAGAAAGGAAGCACTGATACCCCATATTATATTTTATTTCAGCACTGGCAGATCCCACTGGGTCGAAGATTCCGCTCTTTGAAATTGTGGTTTGTCTTTAGAATGTATGGAGTCAAAGGACTGCAGGCTCATATCCGCAAGGTACTGTCTTCATTCTTTATCTCAGTAATACTATGGAGGGCTTAGGGGACTTAGAAATGAATTCAGATGTCTTAGTAAGCAAATACAAGCACGCATTACTTAACAACGTGGATAGGTTGTGAGAAATGCATCATTAGGTGGTTTTGTCATTGTGCCAACATCATAGAATGTACTTGCACAAACTAGGATGACTAGGACCGTATTGGAAGATACAGTCCATGGGGACCACCATGGCACATGTGGTCCATTGTTGACTGAAATGTCACTACACAGATTGGGGCTGTATATGGTAAAGGATGCAAACTGTACTTTGGGTTGTCGAATGCACAATTATGGATCTTTGAGGACACCTCTATTAGGATTACAGGTTATCAGCTCCAGGGTGATGATTGTTTTAGTTAGCCTTTATACTGCTGTGACTAAAAGACCTGACCAGAACAATTGTAGAGGAGGAAACATTTATTTGAGAGCTGATGGTTGGTTTCAGAGGGCTCAGAACAGCCAGCTCTATTCCTTCAGGACTCAAAGTGACGCTGAACATCATGGTAAAAGAGTATGGAGGGAAGCAGCTCACATGATGATCAGAAAGGGAGGGGGAGAGAGAAAGAGAGATATCTTATCAGACACAAATAATATATACCCCAAAACCATACGCCCATTGCCCCACCTCCTCCAACCATACCCTACCTGCCTTCAGTGACCACTCAATTAATCCCATCAGGTGATTAATTCACTGATTGGGTTAAGGCTCTCACGACCCAATCATTTCTCCTCCAAACCTTCTTGCCGTGTCTCACACATCAGCTTTTGGGGGACATCTCACATTCAAAACATAACAATGGTCAAAGTAAAAACATTATGTAGGTTGTACTTTTGGCATAGTGAGTTTCAGTGAGCAAAGAAGCAAAAGTGAGAATATAATGTGTTTTTCTTCAGAAGATTGCCAAAATAGGAGAATTTTAGAGTTGGTGTGGAATAGATACCATCTACACCAATTGTTCTCAAACACAGTTCCTGACCTACAGTGCCAGTGGCCTATGGCAGGTCCCAGCAACCTGCTTTAACAAGCAGTCTAGTCACATAATATGCACTTAAATTTGACAACCACTGATCTACTTCAAATCCCACTACTCTACCATTTTTGTTCATCAGCTGGGGAAACTGAGGCCTGAATATGAACCAGGACTTGCCTAAGGCCCACCCAGTTTGCCAGATGCAGGAGGCATGCTGACTTCAAGCTGGGTCCTTCCTTCTTCTGATCCTTTCTAAGCCAAGGCCTCATCCTGATGGTCAAAAGTCCCCAGGCTTCACAGGAAAGGCATGCCTGTAGTTTCTAACCCTAATGATATGACAATGCTTAACTTTAAGTCCTGGTGCTGCTGCATCACCAACTGTGCAGCTAAGGGCAGGGGTCAGATATGTTAGGTCCTCCCTGTGACAGAGATGCAGAAATGCATGCTTGAAGCCACAAACTGGTACCTGTCTGCTTCAAGCCCATTGTAAGAAAATTTATGGAGCATCAAGCACTATGAGAGTCTATATGGTTAAAAAAAAACTAGAAAAGGAACATGTGTATGAATTTATAAATAATGTATCTTATGTTCTTAATTGAGAAAAGTAGCAGGAGAATTGAATTCAAATTATTTGGAGAAAGAAGGCTAAAACATTAGTGGCTTATCTATCCACAATGATTTCATCCATAAGCTCAAGGACAATGAGCTGTGATTATGCTGCCTCATGTTATAAACACATCACGCCTCTTTTTGAAAGGATTCCCAGTCCTACCTTATCAGGAATGTGGGAAAGGGCTGGACCAAAACCTCCTCCCTAGGCAAGAGCCTGCTTTGGGGATACCTGAGTCCAAAGTCTTTGGCGCCCTCTGGTGGTCATAAGAGGGATTGCTTATTTCCCAACAAGCTTTGGTCCAGAACTTGCGCAGAGCTCCTCTGGTGCATTTACCACGTGATGGTGACCAGAAGCGCGCTGGATGCTCAAGGTTCTGAATGAAGGAGAACTCCTAATCCGCGAGAGGTTTTTCTCCATGGATCACAGATAATTCGAATCAGTTTTTGAGTTCTTAACATCTAGGAGTTAAATCAGGTTGACATCAACCTTATTCAGTGACAGGAAGGCAGCTCTTGAATGTGATGGTGTATGTGTGGTTTCTGTGTCTCAGGGGCAAGCACCATGGAACTAGAGCCACACCAACCGCAGAACTGAAAGTCTCATATTAGCTGCATTCGAATCCTAGCTCAGAAGGCATGGCAATAGGATATTGGGCATGTTAACTCTCTGACCCTGTTTCCTTAACTGGAAAATGGGTATAAACCAGTATCCATCACTATGTTGTGAGTTGTCATGAGGAAGAAGTGGTAGATGAAGGTTAGCCTTTATATCTTCTACAGTGTTCCAGCACCTCTTTGCAATTTTGTTATAAAATTATAAAAGACAGATTTTTCAGGGGCAAGGGTGTAGAAATAGCCCCATGAACAGAAGAAAATGGTGTTATTTTTTTTTTCTGAGGACATTAAGCCTTTCTTCATAGTAATGAATGAGTTTCTTTGGGAACAGCTGGTGAGGGGACAGCACAAACACTTGAAGAAAATTGCAGAGAGTATGTAAATGAATTATGGATGTGCAGTTTAATAGGGTTTTCTAGATGGTTAAGTTTTGAATTCAGTGATGATGAGAAACTCAAGCACCTTTCCCCCTCTCTCTCTCAAGCACGTCCAGCTGGCTCAAAAGTTTGAGTCTTTGGTGCGCCAGGATTCCCGCTTTGAGATCTGTGCAGAAGTCACTCTGGGGCTAGTCTGCTTCCGGCTAAAGGTTTGTTTATGTCTATCATCGACCTCATCATTTTCTTTGAATGGGACAGAGGGGCAAGTCCCATTCTGACCTCCACACTCAGATGTCTTCATCAGCAGCGTCCCAGGAACACTGAACAAAAACCATGGTGTTTAGCCCACAGCCCTGAGGAAATCTGGCTTCCTGGGAGGCCCTGCCCAGATTGTCCTGCATGGACCATTGATGTTCAGCTTTCTTGGAGACATACTTGTAGACTTCTTGCTCCTTAGTCCTAGATTTCTCCCTATCTTTTCCATCCCCAAGACTCTGTCCCACCACTGAAATTCTCTACGGGACGCCCATCTGTGGCCTCACTAACTTGAGCTTCTCTGTGGAAGCATGGGCCCCATCTGGGAGCTGGTTAGAAAAGTAAATCTCCCCAACCTAGCCACCCTGACTCCATATCTCAACAAGACCCCACACAGGAGGGTGAGGTATTCCAGGCTGTGTGTTCCATGTGCATTCACTAGGTGAAGGAGTCTGGTCCTGGGGAGTCAAGATGAAAGTCATCTTGTTGAGATTCTTGATGATATTTCTCAAAAGGACCTATGGCGTACTGCATGCATACCCCATTAATCTTTGTGGTGTAAATGAAGTCAGATGAGAATTAACAACCAACTCTCGGACATCTACAGAGATGGCTTTTAATACAATGAGAGGATTTTATTGTCACTGTTTCAGTGCTGGGGATCCAACCCAGGTCCACACACACACACACACACACACACACACAGACAAATGCTCTATTACTGAGCTAAACCCCTAGCTCCCTTACCCTTTGGGTTTTGCTGTGTTTCCCAGCTGGTGGGGAATTTGAAATCTTCCTAAGTAATTGGGAGGTACATGCTACCATGTTTTACTGGCGTATAGTTTCTGAATCAGTTTGAGGTCTTCCCATAAGGCCTCCTATTTCCAATCACAGACAGAAATCAGGAACAGGAACAGACTGGGTTGTGTCATTGTCATGGTACTGTCACTCAAAGTGTGGCACTGCCCCTCCATGTATTGTCTCCTTTCCCTCACCTGATTCTTGGAGCTTTGCAGTGAGGATGAGATCCAGGTATGGAAAAGTCCGGAGGCAGCAGGACTAGAGGGGCCTTATAACAAGAGAGAAGCCTTGGGTGATGGTGTCCAGAACATGGTTATGCAGATGACATGATGTGGCAGTTCCATCAAAGTTGGGGACTGGCATTTTGCTCAGACTTGTCTGCCCCCAAGTGGTTGCATTGTTTTTATTGCCAGTATTCTTGCAGGAACTTTTTATTTTAATTTTTATGATTTATTGAGATGTAATTCACTTAAATTGCCCATTTGTGTGATTTCTACTGTATTCACAGGGCTGTGCAGACATCACTAATTTTAGAGCATCTTCACCCTAAAAAACAAAACTCTCACCCATGAGCACTCATCCTCCATTCCCCAGCTTAGGTTGATTAATCTGATCTCTGTCTCTAGACATTTGCCTATTCCAGACATTCATATAAATGGACTTTTAAATATACGTTGGCTTTTGCCACTGACTTCTTTCAGTTAGCATAATGTTGTCAAGGTTAAGACTTTCATTCTAGTGGCATAATTTACCAATTATGCCAAACCTATCTGTGCCTTAGTCCTTTCTTCTCAAGTGAACTGTAATGTGTGTGGCTCTTACATGCAGGAAACTCAGGGAAGTTTTCAGTTAACAAGCTGCTTCCATCCCATGAATCTGGTTTCTTCTTGAAGAAGCACGTTAGTTAAATGTTATGGTTCATTTTTCTGCCACTGTAACTATTATATTCTCATTATTTTCTCCTCATCCTATTCCTCTCCAGTAGGAGTTTCAAGTCCTCCACATCACTTACTACCTTAACATACACTTGGCTCTTTATTTAAGCTGAAGCATGTGATGTTGTGATTGTGTAACTGATTCTCTTTCCCTCCATCCTTACGCTGGTCAGTCTCCTCCTCTGTCTCATTCAGCTATTTTTGTCTTTGTTTCACCTCTGACCATTTTTCCTGTTTGCCATCTTGCCTTTACTTACACATATCTAGTCCAATTCATTTGGAAATTGCAAGCAATTTTTTTCCCTAAATCATTTGCCTTCTTTTCTGCACTATATAAATTTCAGACTCATACTTAATCTCTTTAATAAAATTCCATTCCCTTGGTATCAATTTTTTTCTTTCCTTCCTCCCTCCCTTCTTTCCTTCTTTTTGTTCTCCACCTTGAATTTGTCTACCTGGCATACAAGGCAGCAATTTCTCTATTGTCTGTGGCCCCTTCACTGTGCACTTGGGCTCTGAAGGCAGCCACATTCTAGCTCATAGCCAGAGTCGTGGTGGATTTGTCCAAGGCCAAAGCCATTTTCCAGTATTGAGCAGGTGTTCAGCTAGAGTGGACTGCCAAGTAGACTGGGCACTTCCCTCCTCCCTCTTCTTCTTTCTCTGGACTTTGAAGAAAGGGCCAGAAGAAGTAGCACAAGTCTAAAAGGGTCATATGACTAAGATGCAATGCTCTACATCCAGCCCTTTCTATTTTCCACTTAGAGGAAGGGGGGCCACTATGAGAAAACTAGACAGAGGCAGAAACTAGAAAGGGCAAAGAAGAGCCTTAAGCCTGGCTGGATGAGTGCACCAGCGGTTAGTAGGGGAAGCACTGACTTCCCATGTACTGTTTGATACAGACCTCTCAGCCCTGATTAGTAAGCAGGAGCTGTGCACGTGGCCCCTGGCCCCCAAGCTGGTTAGCTGTTCTCTTCCTAAGGGGCTGTGTGGAGGCCACCAATGATCCCTCGATCCTGTGGTTCATGGACATCTTCCCAGATTTGAACAATAGCTTGACTATTGTGCTTCATTTTCTCTGTTGTTGAGATTTTCTCTGTGTTTCAGTACGAATTTAGACTCCCACTCTGGTGCTATTCAGAATCCTCAGGCATGTTGTTTAAACTCATTCATTTGAAATCAATTAAAAAAAATAAAGATATAGGTCAAAAACAATAGTTATAAAATTAATAGGGCTTACTAATTTTAATAAAATTTTATATTATATATGCAGATTAAAAAAAGCAAAACTCATTCATTTGTAGATGACATCTCTAGGGATCTTCATTTTTCTTAAACAAACTTGGACCATATGAGGGTCATCTTTTTGGGGGGTGGGAGGTACCGGGGATTTAACTCAGGGGCCACTGAACCACATTTCCAGCCCTATTTTTTATATATATATATTATTTAGAGATAGGGTCTCACCGAGTTTCGTAGCTCCTCCTTTTGCTGAGGCTGGCTTTGAACTTGCTATCTTCCTGCCTCAGCCACCTGAGCCGCTGGGATTACAGGTATGTGCCACCCCGCCCGGTGGGGGGTGGGGTCATCTTTAGACAGTACATTAGAACTTGGAGGAATGATTTTTGTGAGGAGAGGAGATGGTCTTTTAGCCTGTGTTACTATTATTTTATGGAACTTTTAAACACTGTAAATGAAAGGTGGATTGGGAAGGTCTTTTTCACCGGGCATCCTAGTCTTACCAGACTTGGTGTTACCCAATGATGAGATGAGTTGAATTTTGGGGACCTCAGAGGAGTGAACGTAGTTTTTTCCCTTCGAATCCCTCCCTCCAGGGTTCCAACCAACTGAATGAAGCTCTTCTGCAAAGAATAAACAATGCCAAAAAAATCCACTTGGTTCCGTGTCACCTCCGAGACAAGTTCGTGCTGCGTTTTGCCATCTGCTCTCGCATAGTGGAATCTGCCCACGTGCAATTTGCCTGGGAGCACATCAGAGAGCTGGGGGAAGACGTGCTGAGAGCAGAGAAGGAGTGAAAGTGAAGCCCGCTGCAGGTAAGCCACGTGTGCCAGGAACATCCTGTCCTCCTGGAGTCAGGGTCAGAGTGGGGATCCCCGACTGGCTCAGTTCCGGCTCTGCCCCTCAGCGCTGCTGTGGACCGAATTTTCTCTTTAGTAAAGTCAGAGAAAATTCTATCATGCTTGGTCCAGAGGAGTGGAAAGAGTGCTATCTGTAATGATTCTCTACAGATTTTTGGTTATTTATTTTAAATGAGAACATCGTTTTCTATCATTCTTTCCCTTCAGATTTCCCCAGTTAATTAAGCTAACTTGCTATCATAATGAGCTTATATATCAAACTGGCAAGCTTTAGATAAATGAAAACAATAAAACAGGAATTTCATGTGAGTGATAATTTACTGTCAGGAAGGACCCAGGTCTTGATGGTTTAGAGAAAGAGCCTATTTAGACGACTGGGCTTCTTGGTAATAATGAGGGGTTTTAACTACATCAATTAAGCCCTGCAGAGAGCACACAGGTAACTCATAAGGACAATGTTTTAAGCAAACGCAGCACTGGCAACAGGAAGACTATTTAAAATTATATGTGTGGGAGTTAAAACAATCTTAAACGACTTCATTAGATTATTTTAAGAATATCATTCAGAAAGGGAAGGTACTGGAGAATGAAATCGACCAAATTATGTTATGTGCATGTACAAATATGGCATAATGAATTCCACTATTATATATGATTTTAATGCACCAATTTAAAAAACAAGAACACACCCAACAGCAGCCCTCACCACCAAGAATGTCATTCAATTGGAATTTTCTACTTTTTTCTGTGTCTGTCATTTCTTTCTTTTTGCCCCATTTGGGGGAAGGGTAGTAGACCCCCCTAACCTCTGCTTGTCTTTGTCTCTCTCCTCTTCATTTCTCCATTGACCTCATTCATAACCCATCATAGATGCAGAACAAAGGGGTATAGTGTAATTTATTTGACCAATTGCATGCAACTTTATCTTCCTTGCTCCTAATTTTAATTGAGAATTCCTGAAATATAGTGCTTAAAAAATCCAATAATAAAATTGTATTTTATTACATGAGTGAACAGCCTATGGATGGTCGATTTCAGTAAGGTGAGGCCAAAGAAACCACCTTCTCAGTGGAAATATGCCCAGTAATACAAGGCCCTTTTCCTGGAGTGGTAAGGGCCTTCCTCCACGCCTAAATTAAGAGACCTCCCTCCCCAGAACAACTCGATCATACATCCAATATCTCTGGAAGTTATCAGGGAGAAGCTCATACTTTGATAGTATTCCATTGCTCTAAGCATATGTTAGTACACACAAAACAAGCAACCCTACAAGCAAGTACTACTGATTAGCCTTTCTGCAAACCTATATTTGCAGATATCTAACAAGTATCTATTATGTCAGAATCTTATTCCCATATGCTCAAAATGATACACAGAGAGACTATAGCTCTGGAAAATAACATGTGGGGAGACTGTAGCTCACAGGCATATTTTCAATAGAAATCATAATTCCTGTGGTGTCATTATTTGCTGCAGATTCAAAAGGTAAAAATAAGCTTCAATTTTCTAACAAATATATAGAGGATACCATAGTAAATTATAATGCATGTATATTGTTTTGACCAGATTAATTGGAATAATGAAAATCTTAACACCTTGGATTTACTTGTAACTACTTGATGTTGTCATATCATTTTTAGGTAATCACAGTTCTAAGAGAAAGTAGAAGCTGTTTCTATTTTACAGAGGGTGGGAAATTAGAAAGTCTATTTGATGTTGATAAAATTTGTCAGTTTGTTAATAAAAGTTCCTTTCTTTCAATTCAAACTATTTTACATTTACAATTGACCTCCTTCACTGGAGAAATAGTATGTAAATTTTTATTCTTTATTTTCTTAATGTAGCCATATGCTCATTGTATTTTTTTTCTATAGAGATGAAAAGTTGAAAGGACATATATCTGAAAACTGAAATAAGAAGAAAATAAATATCATCCTGATTCTGTGGAACTGAGTCTGTATGTGACCTCCCATGTCTGCTCCAAAGTTAACCAGACACCTGTCATTATGTCTTTTAACATTAATCAAAGTTAATCAGACCTGTCATAGCGTCTCATCAGTGAAGAAATATTTACTATATGGAAAGTTTATCTCAGTGACTACAGTTTTCATTTCTTATTTAACTATGGTTTTTCATGATTAAAAATCATAAGTTTTCATGCTTTTGAATCAATCAGTGTGGCAAAAGAGGCTTATTGAAATATTTTCCAGGGCAGTCTATGATCATAACTAGAGATTATACCTGTGCTCCTAAATTATCCTGTCATGTGACTAAATGCTTAATAAACAGTTGATGTGAAATGCTAATTGTGGTGGGTAATCATCTTGTTCTACATTATATCAATGGAATCTTTTGATATAAACTTATTCTTTCAACTAGCCCAAAACAGCATTCTTGGATATTATCAAATTCATTCATTTTTTCAAACATATGTTATTGAGAGCCTTGTATGCATTTAAAAAAAACTATTCTAGATGCATTCAAAAGCACATCTTACTTGGAGATGACTTCAACTTCTAGGGAAATAAATTCAGAACACTAGACAACCTGGATTCAAACAATGAGCTCAAGAGTTATATGACTTTCTGGGCCATGGCTTTCTTGTCTGATGAATCCATCTGCTATATTGTATCATGACTAATAAGCAATGGAAGAGCACCCATAGAAACATAAATTCTAATAAGGATGTGGTATTTATTGAAATAAGTTCCTATCTTTATTTGGAACCATTTTTCTTTTAGAAACATGTGTTGTTATTCTAAGGTTAGTTATTATCCTCTAGATAATAATTGATAACTATGTAAAGTAATTGAATGATATGATCTGTTATTCCTAAATCTGGAAATTCACCAGATGCTATGTAGTTCTCCATCTGATTTTGGGAGGATATTTGTTCATCAGTGAACCAGATCTGAGTTCTGTCATGGGGTGGGGACATGGGATGGTCCATTAGGCTCCACTGGGGTTATATGTGGTAGAGTGTGTGTGGGGGTGGAGACCTCAGATCATTGAGTTGAGGCCGGAGCACCTAAATTTTACAATGAGATGTTTTTGCACCTGAGTGTGCCCTTGTGTTAAGATTACTGTAGCCTGGCAAGATTGCTATAGCCTGGCACAGTGATACACACCTATAATTCCAGTGGTTCTGGAGGCTGAGGCAGAAGAATCACAAGTTCAAGACCAGTCCCAGCAATTTAGCAAGGCTCTAAACATATTAGCAAGATCCTGTCTCAAAATAAAAAATAAAAAGGGCTGGGAACATGGCTCAGTGGTAAGGCTATAAGACTCCAAGATGAGCCACTAGTCACTGTTATTAGCCTTCAGATTTTTGCAGCAGCTCCATCCAGCCTGGATCATAAATATACTTTGGGAAGATGGCTGAGACCTAAATTCAAGACAGGGGCCTAGGCAGAAGTAGCACTAGAGATATTGCACAGATGGAAGGCAGGAGATTAGCTGTCTTCCAACTTTAATTTGGAAAGCCTTCTCTGTAGCTCCAAAGAGTGACTGATAAAAAGACAGGTCTATTAAACATGAAGAAAAACTTAAAAGTCAACCCATCAGCAAATGAAATATGTTTTCTTACAGGGGAGAGAATTCTCCACCATTGTGGAGACTCAAGTTGAGATGGGGAAAATCAAGGTTTGGGAAGTGGTAAGGAACATTCTTGCATGAGACAGAAGTTGGACTAGAAAGTAGGCAACCTTCTATGTAAGCCCTCTCTTATGCCTGAGATTCTGATATTCTGTGAAAATAAAAGAGAATTTGGCTACATTATTAAATAGCAAGATTAAGGAGCTTAAAATGTGGAAAAACTACAACAAGGTAGGTTAGTTTTCAGTACTAACCTCTAATCAGGGAAACCTCCATGTTACAAAGGGATGGCTTCGACATAATAACAACCCCAACACATAGGCAGTGCTAACTGGGGCCCAGGCAATGGTCTAAGTGCTATTTAGGCACTGACTATGTTTATTCCCAGCAACACTTGGTAGTGACTGGTGAGCTGCAGAGTAGGCACTTGAACCCTGGAAAATCAACCCCACAGGCCCTATGATCCTGTCCCTTTACAATTCCTCTGGTGCTATAAGAAGAGGTATTAGTTTCCTGGAGCTAATAACAAAGTACCACAATCTTGGAGTCTTTAAACAAGAAAAAATTATTCTCTTACAGTTCTGGAGACTAGAAGCCCCAAATCAAGGTGTCACCAGGCCACTTCACCTCCAGGTCCAACTTCTGGTAACCCCAGACATTCACTGGCTTCTGAGGAATCACTCCAATCTGCTTGTGCCTGCCATCTTCCCTCTGTGTATCTCTTCCTTGTGTTTATAAGAACACCAATTGGATGACTGACTTCCCTAATCCAGTATGACCTCATCTTAACTTGTTTAAGACTCTTTAAAGACACTATTTGCAAATAAGGTCAGATATACAGATATTAGGGGTTAAGATTTCAACATAACTGTGTGGGGGACACAATTCAACCCATAACATATCAAACTAGAAGCACCTAAGAGGACAGACTCAGGTTGGTAGCATGGTTCTGGAGGAAAATAACCAAAGTAGATTGTTCCTTCCCACTCTGCCCTGCCCCATATCAGGTGTTAAGTAAAAATTATAGGAGACCATTATTTTGGGCTGAGCCCCTTCACTAAGCCCCAACAGACCAGACCAAACCAAAATGGAGTCACTCATGCCAAGTGCTCTGTAATCAAACTGAAACTTTAAAGAAGTAGAGGATCCCCAAACAGACCAGTTCTTCCTGGAAACAGGATATTTACGGAAACTAACTGGAGAGAACTCAGTTTACCTGAGTCAGCAGAATAAGCAAGTCCCTCTACTATAACCTTTACTTGAAAAGTAACTTGACATAACCTGAGGTTAACCCATCAGTTCTTTTTCTATTGTCCTGCTTCCCTATTCTGACCTTACAAAATCCATCCTTCTGCTTTTGCCCAATGGAAGCACTCATTGTGCCTCTGGCTCAACGTGCCTCTAATTCATGAACTGCAAATAAAAGCTAGTTAGAACTTCGGTTAAATTTGTGGGCATTCTGTCTTCTGACATAGGGAAAGGTACCACCTCCCAACTCATGGGTTCTGTTTAAGATGGTGATGCCAGGTATAGCCTCTTCGTATCCCTTTATGATTTTCTGTGCTGCTGATGAAAATCTCTCACTAGAATTGTGAATTTCCTCTACTCCAGGGCAGCATGTCTTCTTTATTGGAGGGCTAAATACTGTCTCTTAATCCTCATTCTGCCTTCTTCCTCACCACAGAATTAGGAAGCTGAAAGGTTTGGGTTATCATTGGGAATCTAGCTACATTCAGGGAATCCCACAGAAAAGGAACTAGATTTAAATTTGTTTGTCTTATCTGCTTTCCTATCTCCTCAAGGCATTGGTCTCCCAAACCCACCTACAAACACATCTCACTAAACTTTTACAAAGTAAATCTCCTGGCAGAAAAGGATGCACATTATTTGGGGCCATACTATCCCTCTGTTCAAAAACAAATGAGCTCACTGAACAAACACTAGCATTATCCAGAGACCATGTTTACAGCATTCATGAATATGGAAATGAATTAATAGCTCCCAGAATCCCTCACACCAAAAGGACTGGCACTCTGTCTGCAGTAGATGGAAACGTCTTCCCTGAAGGTTAACTACTAACCAGGAGAAAAAAAAAAGAGTCTATTACACTGTGTTCTTGGAAGGAAAGACTAATATTTATATAGCTCAAGCTAGTGCTTTCATATTATGTTAAATTATTAGGATGCTATTACAACATGTCAGGTTTTAAAAAGATGGAAAAGTCTTGTATAGCATAAGGTTTTGAATCCCAGTAATGGCATTTTTAGTAACAATAAAAATTAAAGAAAAAAAAGATATCACATCTTCTGTTAAATGTCTGCCACGTGCCAGTTACTGCTTTGATATCTCCAATTGATTGTGGACTTTACAATAGCATTCTGAGTCACAGATTATTTCTGTCTGAAAGAGGAGGAGATAGGGAACCTGCTAATGGTCCGCGAGGAGAGAGATCCCCAGGCTACAGCGAAGGCAAGGGGTTGGCAGGCCCCAGGACTCAGCCTAAGGACGTCTTGAATAATTCCTAACTTAAACGCAGTCACTCCTCCACCCCCGCACGCCCCCACCCCTCTTTGCTTCTAGCGCAGAAGGCGGGCGGTTTGCTCACCCAGGTGAGTCCTGGAAAATCACAATCTATCGGAATCCTTCGAAATTTCATTCAGCTCTCATCACTATTTCTCTCTATTTTGGAGCACTTTAAAAATTTATGCTTCAACTCATTGAAACGAAGACACTTAAGGTAAATCCATCCACATCACTTAAGGTAAATCCGCCCCGGCTGGACAGATCGCAAGTCTCCGTTCGCAGAATATCTGCAACAAGTCTCCTTTATCAGAATGTCACCATCCAGCACCGCATAAACAAATAAATAAACAAAAAGACAAGAAAAAGAAAGTGAGAGAAAGAATGCATGAATGAATGAATGAAAAGGAAAAGAAAAAAAAAAAAAACCCGNAGACTCCAAGATTGTGGTACTTTGTTATTAGCTCCAGGAAACTAATACCTCTTCTTATAGCACCAGAGGAATTTTAAAGGGACAGGATCATAGGGCCTGTGGGGCGCGAGCAGGGGGTCCGTGGGAGGCCAGTGACAGGTCAGAGTCCAGCAGGTGGCTGCGGGTTTTCTTTTGGGGCTGTATCTTCCGTGCCCCATTCTTTCACGTTTGTCGTACGGGACGGTGGTCTTGGGAAGTTAGGATGAGGTGACGATTGGTAAACCGGAGTGGGCTTTGCGGCGGGCTGAGAGCGGTTGGGTGCGGTTGAGGACAGGTTTGGGGCTGTGTCTGCCACCGCTAACTTCAGCAAAGACTGGGAGGGCTGGAGCCATTATTGTGTAAATGTACTGAGTCTCAGTATCTTCTACCATTATCGGCAATACTTGTAGTACAGGTAGAACATCCTTCATCAGAAAACCCGTATTGCTGCAGAGTCTGAAACTTTTTGAGCCCTTACACGACATTACACGTGGAAAACGTTGCACCATGAAACTTTCCTTAACAAAATTGTTAATATTGTATAAAATTAACCTTCAGGCTGTGCTTATAAGGTACATATGTAGGTCTCTCCCTAAGATAGTTCATCTTATATATACACGTGTATTTATATATATACATATGTGTGTGTATACACCCAGTATTCATTCATATATATATATATATACACACACACACACACACACACACACCCACCCACGCCCCGAATTTTTTTATTTTCAGAAATCATAAACACTTCTGGTCTTAAGCATTTTGGATAAGGGATGTGCAACCTGCAGTAAGTCAGAGCTGCTTTCTGCTGGTCCCTGACCATATGTATTTCCTATAGATTGAGGCAGTCGGTTAACTTCTGTGGTGAGAAAGAAATGCTAATATCTCATTGTGAAGAATAATAAGACATATTTTATCTATTGCTGAGAAGTGTTTTGCAGAACTAAAAGACGGTGTCAGCTAGTTAGTTGCATTTTTTTTTTTTTTAAATATGTGAAAACAGACACACATTAAGAGACCTACCCAAGGTCAGTGCTGGATGATAATGGAGCCAGTATCTGAACATAGTCAGCCAGTATTCAGATCCTGTGCTCTTATTTCCTGTGCTATTTTTGCCTTTGGGAAATAGTTCTATAAAGGACCTATACAGTGTCTGCCATATGGTAGGAGCTGTACCAGTACTCTATTGCTATTATTTTAGTGGATACCAGATAGTCTAGGTTTTGAGAGAATGTAAATGTGATAGAAAAATAGTTCCTATTAGCAGAAGCTAACTATCCAGTTTGGAAGGCAAATATATTCAATGGATAATTAGAAAATTATAAATAAAGGGAATTTTGAAACAGTTCTTATGTCAATGCTAATTAACCATAATTTTTAAGTCTAGGAAAGGCCATAAAAGTTAAATTGACTTAGAAATGGTAAATAGGATAAAACTGCCATTTAGTAGTGATGGCCAGTTTTGGGTTAACTGTCTTTATAATTGTTGGATAGATAATTGAATTAAAGGAAGAAGAAAGACTTGGGAGATGAATATTGAAGAAAAGTTGATAACGGAAAGGAGAAAGGAGAGTTTCCTGAGAATAGTGACTAGAACTCTGAGAGGCTGGAATTATTCCAGGATTGCACATGATAAACTGGAATGAAGTCATGCAGAGGAAGAGGATTATTATAAAAGTTGTGGAAATATTTATTATTGTAATTGTGATAAATATTTTCCAAATTATTTCTCTCAATTTCTTGATTCCAGTATTGTATAAAGGAGATTAAAATAAGAGCAAAATGGTATGGTGAAAGCAGGGTGACCTGCTTTTCAGGAGGAATGCTTGCATAGTGTTGATTCTAATTTATTAAGCTTTAAAGCTTTAAATAGATTAGTCTCAATGGATGTTAAGTTTCCTCTTTTTTTTTTAAACAAAGATTTATGAACACCTATCTATAATGTGACAAATGGTTTGCAAGGCATTGTTGGATGTGCAAAATTGTATTGAACATGGCTCTTGCACAAAAAGAATTTATTGATAATTAAGCTATACCTCCAGGTAATTTGGGAGGGAAAATTTAAAATACTTAAATTCTTAATTTTTAATTTATTGAAGTACTCTTAGGAAACTGAAAAGATTTCTCATAACTTGTTTTTGTAGGTAAATTCTTAGGTCCAACAACATGATACTTTCATCTATGATTCTGTTCAGGTATAAATGTGAAGAGGTTGATGAAAATAACCTGAGAAAAAATCTAAAGTAAAAAGCATTTTGTAGTAGACGATTTGGCTTGTTCTCATAATTCATGTGTCATAACACTTTCAATTGTTAATACTTTATGTGAAATTGGGAAATTGTGATTCTGCAACTTTTTTATGTGATTTATTTATGAGTAAGTCATTAAAACATTAATTATTCCATATTTATGATCTGTGCAGCTCAATCTGTGACATTTGGAAGCATCAAGGAACACTAAGTACATGGGAAAGTGCA
Organism: Marmota marmota marmota; assembly: GCF_001458135.2. Taxonomy (NCBI): domain Eukaryota; kingdom Metazoa; phylum Chordata; class Mammalia; order Rodentia; family Sciuridae; genus Marmota; species Marmota marmota. The sequence continues at coordinate 25,229,024 of NW_026000153.1, read as the reverse complement.
CAAGCACCCAGAATGAAACTGTATATTTGATTGTGGCTTGATTCATAACTGTCTCTGTGATTTCCAGTAAGTTTCTTAACTCTCTCAGCTTCAGTTTCTACATTTTTACAATAGAAATAGCATTAGTAGTTTTCAGACTATTTTCATATTCATTACTGACTTGGTTGTCAAAATGGTTCCTTTCACTTGACAGATAAGGAAACCCAGAGATAGTAAAAGCCTTGCTCAGTCTATCTCTTATTTTATTTATTTATTTAAAGAGGCTACATGTAAACTCTGGTTTGTTGTCTGTATCTGCCATTCCTTTGTTCTTTCATATTGCCTTTCTTTTGGTGATTAGTTTTAAATTTTTTCCATTTAAACCTTACAAATGCTTTTCTCTGTTTTGGGGGGAAATTGTTATATAATTAAAATAGTTTTACTCATAAAAATCACTATAAAATCTTTAATTTTGAGATTATATTAATATATCTTTATATTAAAAATTTATATATATATATATAAAATCCAGTGTGCCTTTCTTATCAGAGATTTTTTAAAGCTACATTCAAAGCATTGTGTTTGTTTTCTTCTTGCTACTGATTTGTTTTCATTTTTGCCATTTGTTATAGAAACTCGAACATGCAGACCTCCAGCTCTAGGTCTATACATCTGAGTGAATGGCAGAAGAATTACTTTGCAATTACATCTGACATATGTACATCAGGACAGAGGGCTGATGCGTATCGTGCACAGATATTACGCATTCAGTATGCATGGGCAAACTCTGAGATCTCCCAGGTCTGTGCTACCAAATTGTTCAAAAGATACGCAGAGAAATATTCTGCAATTGTTGATTCTGACAATGTTGAAACTGGCTTGAATAACTATGCAGAAAACATTTTAGCTTTGGCAAGATCTCAAACTAACAGTGAAAAGTGGCAGTCTGGGTTGTCAATAAATAATGTTTTCAAAATGGATAATGTACAGAAGATGATGCAAGCTGGCAAAAAATTTAAAGATTCTATTTTGGAACCTGGTGATGCATCAGTAATAATCCACAAGGAGGTTGCTGCCTTTGATCTTCCTAAATTTAATGTTCGTGGAGCTCCTGGAGAGGGTGACCTATTACCTAACTTAATTCATGACACAGATAGGGTCCAAGACAACCCAGGAAACAACCCATTGAGGTGCCCTCAGGTTGTCCAGCCACCTGTAGTGACTAACACCACCACTAAGACTTGTTGCATGTCTTCAGTGCCTTTAGGTGAGTCATCCACTGCAAAAGTACATGCTGCACCATTATTTGGAAATGTCAAAAAGGAAAATCACAGCTTTCCCAAAGCCAACATAGGACTAAATATGTTCTCATCTAATCAGTCTTGTTTTCCTTCTGGCTCTGAAAATCCACGGGAAAGGAAGGATTTTTATGATTCTGGAATCATTGATACCCTTTCCAATCCAGTACTGAATAAGGGTTTTAGTAAAATGGAAGATAATGGCCAAAGGGAGGATAGCAATCTGCCCACCTTTAAAACTGCAAAAGAACAATTATGGGTAGATCAACAAAAAAAGGGCCACCAACTCCAGCGTGCATCAGGGTCTTCCTATGGTAGTGTTAAAAAGTCTCTGGGAGCTGGTAGATCTCGAGGGATATTTGGAAAATTTGTTCCTCCTATACCTAAGCAAGATGGGAGAGAACATAATGGAGGAATGCAGTATAAGCCTTATGGGGCAGGAACTGCAGAACCAGCACATCCCGTTGATGAGCGTCTGAAGAACTTAGAGCCAAAGATGATTGAACTTATTATGAGTGAGATCATGGATCATGGGCCTCCAGTACATTGGGAAGATATTGCAGGAGTGGAATTTGCAAAAGCCACAATAAAGGAAATAGTTGTGTGGCCCATGATGAGGCCAGACATCTTCACTGGGTTACGGGGACCTCCGAAAGGAATTCTGCTCTTCGGTCCTCCTGGGACTGGTAAAACTCTAATTGGAAAGTGCATTGCTAGTCAGTCTGGGGCAACATTCTTTAGCATTTCTGCTTCATCCTTGACTTCTAAATGGGTAGGTGAGGGGGAGAAAATGGTACGGGCTTTGTTTGCTGTTGCAAGGTGTCAGCAACCAGCTGTGATATTTATTGATGAAATTGATTCCCTATTATCTCAACGAGGAGATGGTGAACATGAATCTTCTAGAAGAATAAAAACTGAGTTTTTAGTTCAGTTAGATGGAGCAACGACATCTTCTGAAGACCGCATTCTAGTGGTGGGAGCAACAAATCGGCCACAAGAGATTGATGAGGCTGCCCGGAGAAGATTGGTGAAAAGGCTTTATATTCCTCTCCCAGAAGCTTCAGGCAGGAAGCAGATAGTAATTAATCTAATGTCCAAGGAGCAGTGTCACCTCAGTGAAGAAGAAATTGAATGGGTTGTCCAGCAGTCTGATGGATTCTCTGGAGCAGACATGACACAGCTTTGTAGAGAGGCTTCTCTTGGCCCTATTCGCAGTTTACAAACTGCTGACATTGCTACCATAACACCAGATCAAGTTCGACCCATAGCTTATATTGATTTTGAAAATGCTTTTAGAACTGTGCGACCTAGTGTGTCTCCAAAAGATTTAGAGCTTTATGAAAACTGGAACAAAACATTTGGTTGTGGAAAGTAAATGGGACACTTGAAATTAAAAGGTGGCTTCTTTGTAGTACAGTCTTTTTTGGATTTTAGCATAGAATGCTGGGAGTGTACTAATTGCTTTTTTTAAAAAAATCTGAATTGTACCTCAAATAAGAAAAACAATAACTCAGATTTTTATGATCTACATAGCTTATGTTAATACATGTTTTTGCCTTCCTATTATTTAATGTGTAAGCCTATATAAATAGAATGAGAATGAAATTTTTGTTCAGTTTCTGTGAAGTCATTGAAGATGTATAATATGAATAGTAAGCTCAAATAATCTGAAGATTGCATTTAGGATATGTCTGATTTTATTCACTTTTTATTGAAGAAAGTTCTGTCTGAAAGCCCCATTATTTTTAATGTTGGCTAGTATAATGGTTTACATTCAAAGCAACATTGCTTACTGTTTAGATAGATTTAAAATCTCACCAAAAATTAAAATGAAAGTACCAGTTTTTACTTTCTTCTGCTGGAGTGTAACCTATTTTGTGATTTTCTTTCCTTACCAAAACAAACTAATAAAAACATGTTCAGAAATGGCAAGGTATAATTTAGTATCAGAGACATATCCACATAACCAAAAGGTGAATAATAATATATTTTTTCAGGGGATGTTTATCATTAATATGGTGTTTATCATTAATACTATATCTGATATTACTTCACAGCCTGTAGCATTGCTCTATTTAAAAAATAAATGTTTTCAGATTTCTATAATGGACCATTTTTTATAAATACATGTTCATGTACAAATAAAACTGATCACTTTTATATTACCACTTTGGGGTACACATTATTTCTTTTCTTTTTTTTTAGTTGTTCAAAACATTACATAGCTCTTGACATATTTCATACATTTGATTCAAGTGGGTTATGAACTCCCATTTTTACCCCGTGTACAGATTGCAGAATCACATCGGTTATACATCCACGTTTTTACATACTGCCATACTAGTGTCTGTTGTATTCTGCTGCCTTTCCTATCCTCTACTGTCCCCCCTCCCCTCCCCTCCCCTCCCCTCCCA